>NW_026622886.1:54136922-54482756 GCF_023065955.2 Ursus arctos
ACACCCAGGTGTGAGAAACAACATTGCCTTGGCTTGGTCTAAGCCCCTCACCTCGTCCCTGTGCTTTGGGGAGCCGGAGGGACAGCCAAGGCCCACGACCCTGCGACCCCTTTGCGAAAAGCCAGCTTCCCACGGAAACAGTTTTCCTGAGGTGCAGACCCTATCCCAAGTGGTTGTGGCAAGGTAAAGCAAATGCCCTCCACTTCTCTGGAAGAAACCACAGTGCCCAACCATGTTCTAAGCCCTCCCAACCATCCTCGGCTTCTGGCAACAGGAGTGAAAAGAGAGGAGCAGAGCACTGGGACCCGTTTGACAAAACCCGGCTTCCCACGGGAAAGTCTTTCTCCACGTACAGACATGCTCCCAGGTGCCTGGGCAAGGGGAAGGAAACGCCATACACTGACCTGGAAGAGACCACAGGGCCCAGGCACAGTCTGAACCCTTCCCTCAACCCGGCGGTTTTGCTAGCAGGAGTTCAACCCCAACGAACACAGCCCGGAGACCCCTGGGGCAAAAACGGCTTCGGATGATCAATAGGTGCTTGCTGTGGAACACCTATCCCAAGTGGGGGAAGCCAGCTCAACAAAATGCCACACACCCAGGTGTAAGAAACAACATTGCCCAGGCACGGTCTAAGCCCCTCACCTCGTCCCTGTGCTTTGGGGAGCGGGAGGGACAGCCGAGGCACACGGCCCTGAGACCCCTTTGCAAAAAGCCGGCTTCCCACGGAGACAGTTTTCCTGAGGTGCACACCCTATCCCAAGTGGTTGTGGCAAGGTAAAGCAAATGCCCTCCACTTCTCTGTAAGAAACCACAGTGCCCAGCCATGTTCTAAGCCCTCCCATCCTCCCTGGGCTTCTGGCAGCAGGAGTGAAAAGAGAGGAGCAGAGCACGGGGACCCGTTTGACAAAACCCGGCTTTCCACGGGAAAGTCTTTCTCCACGTGCAGACATGCTCCCAGGTGCCTGGGGCAAGGGGAAGGAAACGCCATACACTGACTGGAAGAGACCACAGGGCCCAGGCACAGTCTGAACCCTTCCCTCAACCCGGCGATTTTGCTAGCAGGAGTTCAAACCCAACGAACACAGCCCGGACACCCCTGGGGCAAAAACGGCTTCAGACGATCAATAGTTGCTTGCTGTGGAACACCTATCCCAAGTGGGGGAAGCCAGCTCAACAAAATGCCACACACCCAGGTGTAAGAAACAACATTTCCCAGGCTTGGTCTAAGCCCCTCACCTCGTCCCTGTGCTTTGGGGAGCCGGAGGGACAGCCGAGGCCCACGACCCTGAGACCCCTTTGCAAAAAGCCGGCTTCCCAAGGATACAGTTTTCCTGAGGTGCAGACCCTATCCCAAGTGGTTGTGGCAAGGTAAGCAAATGCCCTCCACTTCTCTGGAAGAAACCACAGTGCCCAACCATGTTCTAAGCCCTCCCATCCTCCCTGGGCTTCTGGCAGCAGGAGTGAAAAGAGAGGAGCAGAGCACTGGGACCCGTTTGACAAAAACCGGCTTCCCACGGGAAAGTCTTTCTCCACGTGCAGACATGCTCCCAGGTGCCTGTGGCAAGGGGAAAGAAATGCCATACACTGACCTGGAAGAGACCACAGGGCCTAGGCACAGTCTGAACCCTTCCCTCAACCCGGCGGTTTTGCTAGCAGGAGTTCAACCCCAACGAACACAGCCCGGAGACCCCTGAGGCAAAAACGGCTTCCGACGATCAATAACTGCTTGCTGTGGAACACCTATCCCAAGTGGGGGAAGCCAGCTCAACAAAATGCCACACACCCAGGTGTAAGAAACAACATTGCCTTGGCTTGGTCTAAGACCCTCACCTCGTCCCTGTGCTTTGGGGAGCCGGAGGGACAGCCGAGGCCCACGACCCTGAGACCCCTTTGCAAAAAGCCGGCTTCCCACGGAAACAGTTTTCCTGAGGTGCAGACCCTATGCCAAGTGGTGGTGGCAAGGGAAAGCAAATGCCCTCCACTTCTCTGGAAGAAACCACAGTGCCCAACCATGTTCTAAGCCCTCCCATCCTCCCTGGGCTTCTGGCAGCAGGAGTGAAAAGAGAGGAGCAGAGCACTGGGACCCGTTTGACAAAACCCGGCTTCCCACGGGAAAGTCTTTCTCCACGTGCAGACATGCTCCCAGGTGCCTGGGCAAGGGGAAGGAAACGCCATACACTGACCTGGAAGAGACCACATGGCCCAAGCACAGTATGATCCCTTCCCTCAACCCGGCGGTTTTGCTAGCAGGAGTTCAACCCCAACGAACACAGCCCGGAGACCCCTGAGGCAAAAACGGCTTCCGACGATCAATAGGTGCTTGCTGTGGAACACCTATCCCAAGTGGGGGAAGCCAGCTCAACAAAATGCCACACACCCAGGTGTGAGAAACAACATTGCCTTGGCTTGGTCTAAGCCCCTCACCTCGTCCCTGTGCTTTGGGGAGCCGGAGGGACAGCCGAGGCCCACGACCCTGCGACCCCTTTGCAAAAAGCCCGCTTCCCACGGAAACAGTTTTCCTGAGGTGCAGACCCTATCCCAAGTGGTTGTGGCAAGGTAAAGCAAATGCCCTCCACTTCTCTGGAAGAAACCACAGTGCCCAACCATGTTCTAAGCCCTCCCATCCATCCTGGGCTTCTGGCAGCAGGAGTGAAAAGAGAGGAGCAGAGCACTGGGACCCGTTTGACAAAACCCGGCTTCCCACGGGAAAGTCTTTCTCCACGTGCAGACATGCTCCCAGGTGCCTGGGGCAAGTGGAAGGAAACGCCATACACTGACTGGAAGAGACCACAGGGCCCAGGCACAGTCTGAACCCTTCCCTCAACCCGGCGGTTTTGCTAGCAGGAGTTCAACCCCAACGAACCCAGCCCGGAGACCCCTGGGGCAAAAACGGCTTCCGAGGAACAATAGGTGCTTGCTGTGGAACACCTATCCCAAGTGGGGTAGCCAGCTCAACAAAATGCCACACACCCAGGTGTAAGAAACAACATTGCCTTGGCTTGGTCTAAGACCCTCACCTCGTCCCTGTGCTTTGGGGAGCCGGAGGGACAGCCGAGGCCCACGACCCTGAGACCCCTTTGCAAAAAGCCGGCTTCCCACCGAAAGAGTTTTCCTGAGGTGCAGACCCTATCCCAAGTGGTTGTGGCAAGGTAAAGCAAATGCCCTCCACTTCTCTGTAAGAAACCACAGTGCCCAGCCATGTTCTAAGCCCTCCCATCCTCCCTGGGCTTCTGGCAGCAGGAGTGAAAAGAGAGGAGCAGAGCACTGGGACCCGTTTGACAAAACCGGGCTTCCCACGGGAAAGTCTTTCTCCACGTGCAGACATGCTCCCAGGTGCCTGTGGCAAGGGGAAGGAAATGCCATACAGTGACCTGGAAGAGACCACAGGGCCCAGGCACAGTCTGAACCCTTCCCTCAACCCGGCGGTTTTGCTAGCAGGAGTTCAACCCAAACGAAGACAGCCCGGAGACCCCTGGGGCAAAAACGGCTTCCGATGATCAATAGGTGCTTGCTGTGGAACACCTATCCCAAGTGGGGGAAGCCAGCTCAACAAAATGCCACACAGCCAGGTGTAAGAAACAACATTGCCCAGGCACGGTCTAAGCCCCTCACCTCGTCCCTGTGCTTTGGGGAGCCGGAGGGACAGCCGAGGCACACGGCCCTGAGACCCCTTTGCAAAAAGCCGGCTTCCCACGGAGACAGTTTTCCTGAGGTGCAGACCCTATCCCAAGTGGTTGTGGCAAGGTAAAGCAAATGCCCTCCACTTCTCTGGAAGAAACCACAGTGCCCAGCCATGTTCTAAGCCCTCCCATCCTCCCTGGGCTTCTGGCAGCAGGAGTGAAAAGAGAGGAGCAGAGCACGGGGACCCGTTTGACAAAAACCGGCTTCCAACGGGAAAGTCTTTCTCCACGTGCAGACATGCTCCCAGGTGCCTGGGGCAAGGGGAAGGAAATGCCATACACTGACCTGGAAGAGACCACAGGGCCCAGGCACAGTCTGAACCCTTCCCTCAACCCGGCGGTTTTGCTAGCAGGAGTTCAACCCCAACGAACATAGCCCGGAGACCCCTGGGGCAAAAACGGCTTCCGACGATCAATAGGTGCTTGCTGTGGAACACCTATCCCAAGTGGGGGAAGCCAGCTCAACAAAATGCCACACACCCAGGTGTAAGAAACAACATTGCCCTGGCTTGGTCTAAGCCCCTCACCTCGTCCCTGTGCTTTGGGGAGCCGGAGGGACACCCGAGGCCCACGGCCCTGAGGCCCCTTTACAAAAAGCCGGCTTCCCACGGAAACAGTTTTCCTGAGGTGCACACCCTATACCAAGTGGTTGTGGCAAGGTAAAGCAAATGCCCTCCACTTCTCTGGAAGAAACCACAGTGCCCAGCCATGTTCTAAGCCCTCCCATCCTCCCTGGGCTTCTGGCAGCAGGAGTGAAAAGAGAGGAGCAGAGCACGGGGACCCGTTTGACAAAACCCGGCTTCCCACGGGAAAGTCTTTCTCCGCGTGCAGACATGCTCCCAGGTGCCTGTGGCAAGGGGAAGGAAATGCCATACACTGACCTGGAAGAGACCACAGGGCCCAGGCACAGTCTGAACCCTTCCCTCAACCCGGCGGTTTTGCTAGCAGGAGTTCAACCCCAACGAACATAGCCCGGAGACCCCTGGGGCAAAAACGGCTTCCGACGAACATTAGGTGCTTGCTGTGGAACACCTATCCCAAGTGGGGGTAGCCAGCTCAACAAAATGCCACACACACAGGTGTAAGAAACAACATTGCCCAGGCATGGTCTAAGCCCCTCACCTCGTCCCTGTGCTTTGGGGAGCCGGAGGGACAGCCGAGGCACACGGCCCTGAGACCCCTTTGCAAAAAGCCGGCTTCCCACGGAGACAGTTTTCCTGAGGTGCAGACCCTATCCCAAGTGGTTGTGGCAAGGTAAAGCAAATGCCCTCCACTTCTCTGGAAGAAACCACAGTGCCCAGCCATGTTCTAAGCCCTCCCATCCTCCCTGGGCTTCTGGCAGCAGGAGTGAAAAGAGAGGAGCAGAGCACTGGGACCCGTTTGACAAAACCCGGCTTTCCACGGGAAAGTCTTTCTCCACGTGCAGACATGCTCCCAGGTGCCTGGGGCAAGGGGAAGGAAATGCCATACACTGACCTGGAAGAGACCACAGGGCCCAGGCACAGTCTGAACCCTTCCCTCAACCCGGCGATTTTGCTAGCAGGAGTTCAACCCCAACGAACACAGCCCGGAGACCCCTGGGGCAAAAACGGCTTCCGACGATCAATAGTTGCTTGCTGTGGAACACCTATCCCAAGTGGGGGAAGCCAGCTCAACAAAATGCCACACACCCAGGTGTAATAAACAACATTGCCCTGGCTTGGTCTAAGCCCCTCACCTCGTCCCTGTGCTTTGGGGAGCCGGAGGGACAGCCGAGGCACACAGCCCTGAGACCCCTTTGCAAAAAGCCGGCTTCCCAAGGAAACAGTTTTCCTGAGGTGCAGACCCTATCCCAAGTGGTTGTGGCAAGGTAAGCAAATGCCCTCCACTTCTCTGGAAGAAACCACAGTGCCCAACCATGTTCTAAGCCCTCCCATCCTCCCTGGGCTTCTGGCAGCAGGAGTGAAAAGAGAGGAGCAGAGCACTGGGACCCGTTTGACAAAACCCGGCTTCCCACGGGAAAGTCTTTCTCCGCGTGCAGACATGCTCCCAGGTGCCTGTGGCAAGGGGAAGGAAATGCCATACACTGACCTGGAAGACACCACAGGGCCCAGGCACAGTGTGAACCCTTCCCTCAACCCGGCGGTTTTGCGAGCAGGAGTTCAACCCCAACGAACACAGCCCGGAGACCCCTGGATCCAAAAGGGCTTCCGACGAACAATAGGTGCTTGCTGTGGAACACCTATCCCAAGTGGGGGTAGCCAGCTCAACAAAATGCCACACACCCAGGTGTAAGAAACAACAATGCCCAGGCATGGTCTAAGCCCCTCACCTCGTCCCTGTGCTTTGGGGAGCCGGAGGGACAGCCGAGGCACACGGCCCTGAGACCCCTTTGCAAAAAGCCGGCTTCCCAAGGAAACAGTTTTCCTGAGGTGCAGACCCTATCCCAAGTGGTTGTGGCAATGTAAAGCAAATGCCCTCCACTTCTCTGGAAGAAACCACAGTGCCCAGCCATGTTCTAAGCCCTCCCATCCTCCCTGGGCTTCTGGCAGCAGGAGTGAAAAGAGAGGAGCAGAGCACTGGGACCCGTTTGACAAAACCCGGCTTCCCACGGGAAAGTCTTTCTCCACGTGCAGACATGCTCCCAGGTGCCTGGGGCAAGGGGAAGGAAATGCCATACACTGACCTGGAAGAGACCACAGGGCCCAGGAACAGTCTGAACCCTTCCCTCAACCCGGCGGTTTTGCTAGCAGGAGTTCAACCCAAACGAACACAGCCCGGAGACCCCTGGGGCAAAAACGTTTTCCGACGATCAATAGGTGCTTGCTGTGGAACACCTATCCCAAGTGGGGGAAGCCAGCTCAACAAAATGCCACACACCCAGGTGTAAGAAACAACATTGCCCAGGCACGGTCTAAGCCCCTCACCTCGTCCCTGTGCTTTGGGGAGCCGGAGGGACAGCCGAGGCCCACGGCCCTGAGACCCCTTTGCAAAAAGCCGGCTTCCCACGGAGACAGTTTTCCTGAGGTGCAGACCCTATCCCAAGTGGTTGTGGCAAGGTAAAGCAAATGCCCTCCACTTCTCTGGAAGAAACCACAGTGCCCAGCCATGTTCTAAGCCCTCCCATCCTCCCTGGGCTTCTGGCAGCAGGACTGAAAAGAGAGGAGCAGAGCACTGGGACCCGTTTGACAAAACCCGGCTTTCCACGGGAAAGTCTTTCTCCACGTGCAGACATGCTCCCAGGTGCCTGGGGCAAGGGGAAGGAAATGCCATACACTGACCTGGAAGAGACCACAGGGCCCAGGCACAGTCTGAACCCTTCCCTCAACCCGGCGATTTTGCTAGCAGGAGTTCAACCCCAACGAACACAGCCCGGAGACCCCTGGGGCAAAAACGGCTTCCGACGATCAATAGTTGCTTGCTGTGGAACACCTATCCCAAGTGGGGGAAGCCAGCTCAACAAAATGCCACACACCCAGGTGTAATAAACAACATTGCCCTGGCTTGGTTTAAGCCCCTCACCTCGTCCCTGTGCTTTGGGGAGCCGGAAGGACAGCCGAGGCCCACGACCCTGAGACCCCTTTGCAAAAAGCCGGCTTCCCAAGGAAACAGTTTTCCTGAGGTGCAGACCCTATCCCAAGTGGTTGTGGCAAGGTAAGCAAATGCCCTCCACTTCTCTGGAAGAAACCACAGTGCCCAACCATGTTCTAAGCCCTCCCATCCTCCCTGGGCTTCTGGCAGCAGGAGTGAAAAGAGAGGAGCAGAGCACTGGGACCCGTTTGACAAAACCCGGCTTCCCACGGGAAAGTCTTTCTCCACGTGCAGACATGCTCCCAGGTGCCTGTGGCAAGGGGAAGGAAATGCCATACACTGACCTGGAAGAGACCACAGGGCCCAGGAACAGTCTGAACCCTTCCCTCAACCCGGCGGTTTTGCTAGCAGGAGTTCAACCCCAACGAACACAGCCCGGAGACCCCTGGGGCAAAAACGGCTTCCGACGATCAATAGGTGCTTGCTGTGGAACACCTATCCCAAGTGGGGGTAGCCAGCTCAACAAAATGCCACAAACCCAGGTGTAAGAAACAACATTGCCCAGGCATGGTCTAAGCCCCTCACCTCGTCCCTGTGCTTTGGGGAGCCGGAGGGACAGCCGAGGCACACGGCCCTGAGACCCCTTTGCAAAAAGCCGGCTTCCCACGGAGACAGTTTTCCTGAGGTGCACACCCTATCCCAAGTGGTTGTGGCAAGGTAAAGCAAATGCCCTCCACTTCTCTGGAAGAAACCACAGTGCCCAGCCATGTTCTAAGCCCTCCCATCCTCCCTGGGCTTCTGGCAGCAGGAGTGAAAAGAGAGGAGCAGAGCACTGGGACCCGTTTGACAAAACCCGGCTTCCCACGGGAAAGTCTTTCTCCGCGTGCAGACATGCTCCCAGGTGCCTGGGGCAAGGGGAAGGAAATTCCATACACTGACCTGGAAGAGACCACAGGGCCCAGGCACAGTCTGAACACTTCCCTCAACCCGGCGGTTTTGCGAGCAGGAGTTCAACCCCAACGAACACAGCCCGGAGACCCCTGGATCCAAAAGGGCTTCCGACGAACAATAGGTGCTTGCTGTGGAACACCTATCCCAAGTGGGGGTAGCCAGCTCAACAAAATGCCACACACCCAGGTGTAAGAAACAACAATGCCCAGGCATGGTCTAAGCCCCTCACCTCGTCCCTGTGCTTTGGGGAGCCGGAGGGACAGCCGAGGCACACGGCCCTGAGACCCCTTTGCAAAAAGCCGGCTTCCCAAGGAAACAGTTTTCCTGAGGTGCATACCCTATCCCAAGTGGTTGTGGCAATGTAAAGCCAATGCCCTCCACTTCTCTGGAAGAAACCACAGTGCCCAGCCATGTTCTAAGCCCTCCCATCCTCCCTGGGCTTCTGGCAGCAGGAGTGAAAAGAGAGGAGCAGAGCACTGGGACCCGTTTGACAAAACCCGGCTTCCCACGGGAAAGTCTTTCTCCACGTGCAGACATGCTCCCAGGTGCCTGGGGCAAGGGGAAGGAAATGCCATACACTGACCTGGAAGAGACCACAGGGCCCAGGAACAGTCTGAACCCTTCCCTCAACCCGGCGGTTTTGCTAGCAGGAGTTCAACCCAAACGAACACAGCCCGGAGACCCCTCGGGCAAAAACGTTTTCCGACGATCAATACGTGCTTGCTGTGGAACACCTATCCCAAGTGGGGGAAGCCAGCTCAACAAAATGCCACACACCCAGGTGTAAGAAACAACATTGCCCAGGCACGGTCTAAGCCCCTCACCTCGTCCCTGTGCTTTGGGGAGCCGGAGGGACAGCCGAGGCACACGGCCCTGAGACCCCTTTGCAAAAAGCCGGCTTCCCACGGAGACAGTTTTCCTGAGGTGCAGACCCTATCCCAAGTGGTTGTGGCAAGGTAAGCAAATGCCCTCCACTTCTCTGGAAGAAACCACAGTGCCCAACCATGTTCTAAGCCCTCCCATCCTCCCTGGTCTTCTGGCAGCAGGAGTGAAAAGAGAGGAGCAGAGAACTGGGACCCGTTTGACAAAACCCGGCTTCCCACGGGAAAGTCTTTCTCCACGTGCAGACATGCTACCAGGTGCCTGTGGCAAGGGGAAAGAAATGCCATACACTGACCTGGAAGAGACCACAGGGCCTAGGCACAGTCTGAACCCTTCCCTCAACCCGGCGGTTTTGCTAGCAGGAGTTCAACCCCAACGAACACAGCCCGGAGACCCCTGGGGCAAAAACGGCTTCCGAAGATCAATAGGTGCTTGCTGTGGAACACCTATCCCAAGTGGGGGTAGCCAGCTCAACAAAATGCCAACACTCAGGTGTAAGAAACAACATTGCCCAGGCATGGTCTAAGCCCCTCACCTCGTCCCTGTGCTTTGGGGAGCCGGAGGGACAGCCGAGGCCCACGGCCCTGAGACCCCTTTGCAAAAAGCCGGCTTCCCACGGAAACAGTTTTCCTGAGGTGCAGACCCTATCCCAAGTGGTTGTGGCAAGGTAAAGCAAATGCCCTCCACTTCTCTGGAAGAAACCACAGTGCCCAGCCATGTTCTAAGCCCTCCCATCCTCCCTGGGCTTCTGGCAGCAGGAGTGAAAAGAGAGGAGCAGAGCACTGGGACCCGTTTGACAAAACCCGGCTTTCCACGGGAAAGTCTTTCTCCACGTGCAGACATGCTCCCAGGTGCCTGGGGCAAGGGGAAGGAAATGCCATACACTGACATGGAAGAGACCACAGGGCCCAGGCACAGTCTGAACCCTTCCCTCAACCCGGCGATTTTGCTAGCAGGAGTTCAACCCCAACGAACACAGCCCGGAGACCCCTGGGGCAAAAACGGCTTCCGACGATCAATAGTTTCTTGCTGTGGAACACCTATCCCAAGTGGGGGAAGCCAGCTCAACAAAATGCCACACACCCAGGTGTAAGAAACAACATTGCCCAGGCATGGTCTAAGCCCCTCACCTCGTCCCTGTGCTTTGGGGAGCTGGAGGGACACCCGAGGCACACGGCCCTGAGACCCCTTTGCAAAAAGCCGGTTTCCCACGGAAACAGTTTTCCTGAGGTGCAGACCCTATCCCAAGTGGTTGTGGCAAGGTAAATCAAATGCCCTCCACTTCTCTGGAAGAAACCACAGTGCCCAGCCATGTTCTAAGCCCTTCCATCCTCCCTGGGCTTCTGGCAGCAGGAGTGAAAAGAGAGGAGCAGAGCACTGGGACCCGTTTGACAAAACCCGGCTTCCCACGGGAAAGTCTTTCTCCACATGCAGACATGCTCCCAGGTGCCTGGGGCAAGGGGAAGGAAACGCCATACACTGACCTGGAAGAGACCACAGGGCCCAAGCACAGTCTGAACCCTTCCCTCAACCCGGCGGTTTTGCTAGCAGGAGTTCAACCCCAACGAACACAGCCCGGAGACCCCTGAGGCAAAAACGGCTTCCAACGATCAATAGGTGCTTGCTGTGGAACACCTATCCCAAGTGGGGGAAGCCAGCTCAACAAAATGCCACACACCCAGGTGTAAGAAACAACATTCCCTTGGCTTGGTCTAAGCCCCTCACCTCGTCCCTGTGCTTTGGGGAGCCGGAGGGACAGCCGAGGCCCACGACCCTGAGACCCCTTTGCAAAAAGCCGGCTTCCCACGGAAACAGTTTTCCTGAGGTGCAGACCCTATCCCAAGTGGTTGTGGCAAGGTAAAGCAAATGCCCTCCACTTCTCTGGAAGAAACCACAGTGCCCAGCCATGTTCTAAGCCCTCCCATCCTCCCTGGGCTTCTGGCAGCAGGAGTGAAAAGAGAGGAGCAGAGCACGGGGACCCGTTTGACAAAAACCGGCTTCCAACGGGAAAGTCTTTCTCCACGTGCAGACATGCTCCCAGGTGCCTGTGGCAAGGGGAAGGGAATGCCATACACTGACCTGGAAGAGACCACAGGGCCTAGGCACAGTCTGAACCGTTCCCTCAACCCGGCGGTTTTGCTAGCAGGGGTTCCACCCCAACGAACACAGCCCGGAGACCCCTGGGGCAAAAACGGCTTCCGACGAACAATAGGTGCTTGCCGTGGAACACCTATCCCAAGGGGGGAAGCCAGCTCAACAAAATGCCATACACCCAGGTGTAAGAAACAACATTGCCTTGGCTTGGTCTAAGCCCCTCACCTCGTCCCTGTGCTTTGGGGAGCCGGAGGGACAGCCGAGGCCCACGACCCTGAGACCCCTTTGCAAAAAGCCGGCTTCCCACGCAGACAGTTTTCCTGAGGTGCACACCCTATCCCAAGTGGTTGTGGCAAGGTAAAGCAAATGCCCTCCACTTCTCTGGAAGAAACCACAGTGCCCAACCATGTTCTAAGCCCTCCCATCCTCCCTGGGCTTCTGGCAGCAGGAGTGAAAAGAGAGGAGCAGAGCACTGGGAACCGTTTGACAAAACCCGGCTTCCCACGGGAAAGTCTTTCTCCACGTGCAGACATGCTCCCAGGTGCCTGGGCAAGGGGAAGGAAACGCCATACACTGACCTGGAAGAGACCACAGGGCCTAGGCACAGTCTGTACCCTTCCCTCAACCCGGCGGTTTTGCTAGCAGGAGTTCAACCCCAACGAACACAGCCCGGAGACCACTGGGGCAAAAACGGCTTCCGACGATCAATAGGTGCTTGCTGTGGAACACCTATCCCAAGTGGGGGTAGCCAGCTCAACAAAATGCCACACACTCAGGTGTAAGAAACAACATTGCCCAGGCATGGTCTAAGCCCCTCACCTCGTCCCTGTGCTTTGGGGAGCCGGAGGGACAGCCGAGGCCCACGGCCCTGAGACCCCTTTGCAAAAAGCCGGCTTCCCACGGAAACAGTTTTCCTGAGGTGCAGACCCTATCCCAAGTGGTAGTGGCAAGGTAAAGCAAATGCCCTCCACTTCTCTGGAAGAAACCACAGTGCCCAGCCATGTTCTAAGCCCTCCCATCCTCCCTGGGCTTCTGGCACCAGGAGTGAAAAGAGAGGAGCAGAGCACTGGGACCCGTTTGACAAAAACCGGCTTCCCACGGGAAAGTCTTTCTCCACGTGCAGACATGCTCCCAGGTGCCTGGGGCAAGGGGAAGGAAATGCCGTACACTGACCTGGAAGAGACCACAGGGCCCAGGCACAGTCTGAACCCTTCCCTCAACCCGGCGGTTTTGCTAGCAGGAGTTCAACCCCAACGACCCAGCTCGGAGACCTCTGGGGCATAAACGGCTTCCGAGGAACAATAGGTGCTTGCTGTGGAACACCTATCCCAAGTGGGGTAGCCAGCTCAACAAAATGCCACACACCCAGGTGTAAGAAACAACATTGCCTTGGCTTGGTCTAAGACCCTCACCTCGTCCCTGTGCTTTGGGGAGCGGGAGGGACAGCCGAGGCCTACGACCCTGAGTCCCCTTTGCAAAAAGCCGGCTTCCCACCGAAAGAGTTTTCCTGAGGTGCAGACCCTATCCCAAGTGGTTGTGGCAAGGTAAAGCAAATGCCCTCCACTTCTCTGGAAGAAACCACAGTGCCCAGCCATGTTCTAAGCCCTCCCATCCTCCCTGGGCTTCTGGCAGCAGGAGTGAAAAGAGAGGAGCAGAGCACTGGGACCCGTTTGATAAAACCCGGCTTCCCACGGGAAAGTCTTTCTCCACGTGCAGACATGCTCCCAGGTGCCTGTGGCAAGGGGAAGGAAATGCCATACACTGACCTGGAAGAGACCACAGGGCGCAAGCACAGTCTGAACCCTTCCCTCAACCCGGCGGTTTTGCTCGCAGGAGTTCAACCCCAACGAACATAGCCCGGAGACCCCTGGGGCAAAAACGGCTTCCGACGATCAATAGGTGCTTGCTGTGGAACACCTATCCCAAGTGGGGGAAGCCAGCTCAACAAAATGCCACACAGCCAGGTGTAAGAAACAACATTGCCCAGGCACGGTCTAAGCCCCTCACCTCGTCCCTGTGCTTTGGGGAGCCGGAGGGACAGCCGAGGCACACGACCCTGAGACCCCTTTGCAAAAAGCCGGCTTCCCAAAGGAAACAGTTTTCCTGAGGTGCACACCCTATCCCAAGTGGTTGTGGCAAGGTAAAGCAAATGCCCTCCACTTCTCTGGAAGAAACCACAGTGCCCAACCATGTTCTAAGCCCTCCCATCCTCCCTGGGCTTCTGGCAGCAGGAGTGAAAAGAGAGGAGCAGAGCACTGGGACCCGTTTGACAAAACCCGGTTTCCCACGGGAAAGTCTTTCTCCACGTGCAGACATGCTCCCAGGTGCCTGGGCAAGGGGAAGGAAACGCCATACACTGACCTGGAAGAGACCACAGGGCCCAGGCACAGTCTGAACCCTTCCCTCAACCCGGCGGTTTTGCTAGCAGGAGTTCAACCCCAACGAACACAGCCCGGAGACCCCTGGGGCAAAAACGGCTTCCGACGATCAATAGTTGCTTGCTGTGGAACACCTATACCAAGTGGGGGAAGCCAGCTCAACAAAATGCCACACACCCAGGTGTAAGAAACAACATTGCCCAGGCTTGGTCTAAGCCCCTCACCTCGTCCCTGTGCTTTGGGGAGACGGAGGGACAGCCGAGGCCCACGACCCTGAGACCCCTTTGCAAAAAGCCGGCTTCCCAAGGAAACAGTTTTCCTGAGGTGCAGACCCTATCCCAAGTGGTTGTGGCAAGGTAAGCAAATGCCCTCCACTTCTCTGGAAGAAACCACAGTGCCCAACCATGTTCTAAGCCCTCCCATCCTCCCTGGGCTTCTGGCAGCAGGAGTGAAAAGAGAGGAGCAGAGCACGGGGACCCGTTTGACAAAAACCGGCTTCCAACGGGAAAGTCTTTCTCCACGTGCAGACATGCTCCCAGGTGCCTGTGGCAAGGGGAAGGGAATGCCATACACTGACCTGGAAGAGACCACAGGGCCCAGGCACAGTCTGAACCCTTCCCTCAACACGGCGGTTTTGCTAGCAGGAGTTCAACCCCAACGAACATAGCCCGGAGACCCCTGGGGCAAAAACGGCTTCCGACGAACAATAGGTGCTTGCTGTGGAACACCTATCCCAAGTGGGGGTAGCCAGCTCAACAAAATGCCACACACCCAGGTGTAAGAAACAACATTGCCCAGGCATGGTCTAAGCCCCTCACCTCGTCCCTGTGCTTTGGGGAGCCGGAGGGACAGCCGAGGCACACGGCCCTGAGACCCCTTTGCAAAAAGCCGGCTTCCCACGGAGACAGTTTTCCTGAGGTGCAGACCCTATCCCAAGTGGTTGTGGCAAGGTAAAGCAAATGCCCTCCACTTCTCTGGAAGAAACCACAGTGCCCAGCCATGTTCTAAGCCCTCCCATCCTCCCTGGGCTTCTGGCAGCAGGAGTGAAAAGAGAGGAGCAGAGCACTGGGACCCGTTTGACAAAACCCGGCTTTCCACGGGAAAGTCTTTCTCCACGTGCAGACATGCTCCCAGGTGCCTGGGGCAAGGGGAAGGAAATGCCATACACTGACCTGGAAGAGACCACAGGGCCCAGGCACAGTCTGAACCCTTCCCTCAACCCGGCGATTTTGCTAGCAGGAGTTCAACCCCAATGAACACAGCCCGGAGACCCCTGGGGCAAAAACGGCTTCCGACGATCAATAGTTTCTTGCTGTGGAACACCTATCCCAAGTGGGGGAAGCCAGCTCAACAAAATGCCACACACCCAGGTGTAAGAAACAACATTGCCTTGGCTTGGTCTAAGCCCCTCACCTCGTCCCTGTGCTTTGGGGAGCCGGAGGGACAGCCGAGGCCCACGACCCTGAGACCCCTTTGCAAAAAGCCGGCTTCCCACGGAAACAGTTTTCCTGAGGTGCAGACCCTATCCCAAGTGGTTGTGGCAAGGTAAAGCAAATGCCCTCCACTTCTCTGGAAGAAACCACAGTGCCCAACCATGTTCTAAGCCCTCCCATCCTCCCTGGGCTTCTGGCAGCAGGAGTGAAAAGATAGGAGCAGAGCACTGGGACCCGTTTGACAAAACCCGGCTTCCCACGGGAAAGTCTTTCTCCGCGTGCAGACATGCTCCCAGGTGCCTGGGGCAAGGGGAAGGAAATGCCATACACTGACCTGGAAGAGACCACAGGGCCCAGGCACAGTCTGAACCCTTCCCTCAACCCGGCGGTTTTGCTAGCAGGACTTCAACCCAAACGAACACAGCCCGGAGACCCCTGGGGCAAAATCGGCTTCCGACGATCAATAGGTGCTTGCTGTGGAACACCTATCCCAAGTGGGGGAAGCCAGCTCAACAAAATGCCACACACCCAGGTGTAAGAAACAACATTGCCCAGGCACGGTCTAAGCCCCTCACCTCGTCCCTGTGCTTTGGGGAGCCGGAGGGACAGCCGAGGCACACGGCCCTGAGACCCCTTTGCAAAAAGCCGGCTTCCCACGGAGACAGTTTTCCTGAGGTGCACACCCTATCCCAAGTTGTTGTGGCAAGGTAAAGCAAATGCCCTCCACTTCTCTGTAAGAAACCACAGTGCCCAGCCATGTTCTAAACCCTCCCATCCTCCCTGGGCTTCTGGCAGCAGGAGTGAAAAGAGAGGAGCAGAGCACGGGGACCCGTTTGACAAAAACCGGCTTCCAACGGGAAAGTCTTTCTCCACGTGCAGACATGCTCCCAGGTGCCTGTGGCAAGGGGAAGGGAATGCCATACACTGACCTGGAAGAGACCACAGCGCCCAGGCACAGTCTGAACCCTTCCCTCAACCCGGCGGTTTTGCTAGCAGGAGTTCAACCCCAACGAACATAGCCCGGAGACCCCTGGGGCAAAAACGGCTTCCGACGAACAATAGGTGCTTGCTGATGAACACCTATCCCAAGTGGGGGTAGCCAGCTCAACAAAATGCCACAAACCCAGGTGTAAGAAACAACATTGCCCAGGCATGGTCTAAGCCCCTCACCTCGTCCCTGTGCTTTGGGGAGCCGGAGGAACAGCCGAGGCACACGGCCCTGAGACCCCTTTGCAAAAAGCCGGCTTCCCACGGAGGCAGTTTTCCTGAGGTGCACACCCTATCCCAAGTGGTTGTGGCAAGGTAAAGCAAATGCCCTCCACTTCTCTGGAAGAAACCACAGTGCCCAGCCATGTTCTAAGCCCTCCCATCCTCCCTGGGCTTCTGGCAGCAGGAGTGAAAAGAGAGGAGCAGAGCACTGGGACCCGTTTGACAAAACCCGGCTTTCCACGGGAAAGTCTTTCTCCACGTGCAGACATGCTCCCAGGTGCCTGGGGCAAGGGGAAGGAAATGCCATACACTGAACTGGAAGAGACCACAGGGCCCAGGCACAGTCTGAACCCTTCCCTCAACCCGGCGATTTTGCTAGCAGGAGTTCAACCCCAACGAACACAGCCCGGAGACCCCTGGGGCAAAAACGGCTTCCGACGATCAATAGGTGCTTGCTGTGGAACACCTATACCAAGTGGGGGAAGCCAGCTCAACAAAATGCCACACACCCATGTGTAAGAAACAACATTGCCCAGGCTTGGTCTAAGCCCCTCACCTCGTCCCTGTGCTTTGGGGAGCCGGAGGGACAGCCGAGGCCCACGACCCTGAGACCCCTTTGCAAAAAGCCGGCTTCCCAAGGAAACAGTTTTCCTGAGGTGCAGACCCTATCCCAAGTGGTTGTGGCAAGGTAAGCAAATGCCCTCCACTTCTCTGGAAGAAACCACAGTGCCCAACCATGTTCTAAGCCCTCCCATCCTCCCTGGGCTTCTGGCAGCAGGAGTGAAAAGAGAGGAGCAGAGCACTGGGACCCGTTTGACAAAACCCGGCTTCCCACGGGAAAGTCTTTCTCCACGTGCAGACATGCTCCCAGGTGCCTGTGGCAAGGGGAAAGAAATGCCATACACTGACCTGGAAGAGACCACAGGGCCTAGGCACAGTCTGAACCGTTCCCTCAACCCGGCGGTTTTGCTAGCAGGGGTTCCACCCCAACGAACACAGCCCGGAGACCCCTGAGGCAAAAACGGCTTCCGACGATCAATAGGTGCTTGCTGTGGAACACCTATCCCAAGTGGGGGAAGCCAGCTCAACAAAATGCCACACACCCAGGTGTAAGAAACAACATTGCCTTGGCTTGGTCTAAGCCCCTCACCTCGTCCCTGTGCTTTGGGGAGCCGGAGGGACAGCCGAGGCCCACGACCCTGAGACCCCTTTGCAAAAAGCCGGCTTCCCAAGGAAACAGTTTTCCTGAGGTGCAGACCCTATCCCAAGTGGTTGTGGCAAGGTAAAGCAAATGCCCTCCACTTCTCTGGAAGAAACCACAGTGCCCAACCATGTTCTAAGCCCTCCCATCCTCCCTGGGCTTCTGGCAGCAGGAGTGAAAAGAGAGGAGCAGAGCACTGGGACCCGTTTGACAAAACCCGGCTTCCCACGGGAAAGTCTTTCTCCACGTGCAGACATGCTCCCAGGTGCCTGGGCAAGGGGAAGGAAACGCCATACACTGACCTGGAAGAGACCACAGGGCCCAGGCACAGTCTGAACCCTTCCCTCAACCCGGCGGTTTTGCTAGCAGGAGTTCAACCCCAACGAACACAGCCCGGAGACCCCTGGGGCAAAAACGGCTTCCGACGATCAATAGTTGCTTGCTGTGGAACATCTATACCAAGTGGGGGAAGCCAGCTCAACAAAATGCCACACACCCAGGTGTAAGAAACAACATTGCCCAGGCTTGGTCTAAGCCCCTCACCTCGTCCCTGTGCTTTGGGGAGACGGAGGGACAGCCGAGGCCCACGACCCTGAGACCCCTTTGCAAAAAGCCGGCTTCCCAAGGAAACAGTTTTCCTGAGGTGCAGACCCTATCCCAAGTGGTTGTGGCAAGGTAAGCAAATGCCCTCCACTTCTCTGGAAGAAACCACAGTGCCCAGCCATGTTCTAAGCCCTCCCATCCTCCCTGGGCTTCTGGCAGCAGGAGTGAAAAGAGAGGAGCAGAGCACTGGGACCCGTTTGACAAAAACCGGCTTCCAACGGGAAAGTCTTTCTCCACGTGCAGACATGCTCCCAGGTGCCTGTGGCAAGGGGAAGGGAATGCCATACACTGACCTGGAAGAGAACACAGGGCCCAGGCACAGTCTGAACCCTTCCCTCAACCCGGCGGTTTTGCTAGCAGGAGTTCAACCCCAACGAATATAGCCCGGAGACCCCTGGGGCAAAAACGGCTTCCGACGAACAATAGGTGCTTGCTGTGGAACACCTATCCCAAGTGCGGGTAGCCAGCTCAACAAAATGCCACACACCCAGGTGTAAGAAACAACATTGCCCAGGCATGGTCTAAGCCCCTCACCTCGTCCCTGTGCTTTGGGGAGCCGGAGGGACAGCCGAGGCACACGGCCCTGAGACCCCTTTGCAAAAAGCCGGCTTCCCACGGAGACAGTTTTCCTGAGGTGCAGACCCTATCCCAAGTGGTTGTGGCAAGGTAAAGCAAATGCCCTCCACTTCTCTGGAAGAAACCACAGTGCCCAGCCATGTTCTAAGCCCTCCCATCCTCCCTGGGCTTCTGGCAGCAGGAGTGAAAAGAGAGGAGCAGAGCACTGGGACCCGTTTGACAAAACCCGGCTTTCCACGGGAAAGTCTTTCTCCACGTGCAGACATGCTCCCAGGTGCCTGGGGCAAGGGGAAGGAAATGCCATACACTGACCTGGAAGAGACCACAGGGCCCAGGCACAGTCTGAACCCTTCCCTCAACCCGGCGATTTTGCTAGCAGGAGTTCAACCCCAACGAACACAGCCCGGAGACCCCTGGGGCAAAAACGGCTTCCGACGATCAATAGTTTCTTGCTGTGGAACACCTATCCCAAGTGGGGGAAGCCAGCTCAACAAAATGCCACACACCCAGGTGTAAGAAACAACATTGCCCAGGCATGGTCTAAGCCCCTCACCTCGTCCCTGTGCTTTGGGGAGCTGGAGGGACACCCGAGGCACACGGCCCTGAGACCCCTTTGCAAAAAGCCGGTTTCCCACGGAAACAGTTTTCCTGAGGTGCAGACCCTATCCCAAGTGGTTGTGGCAAGGTAAATCAAATGCCCTCCACTTCTCTGGAAGAAACCACAGTGCCCAACCATGTTCTAAGCCCTTCCATCCTCCCTGGGCTTCTGGCAGCAGGAGTGAAAAGAGAGGAGCAGAGCACTGGGACCCGTTTGACAAAACCCGGCTTCCCACGGGAAAGTCTTTCTCCACGTGCAGACATGCTCCCAGGTGCCTGGGGCAAGGGGAAGGAAACGCCATACACTGACCTGGAAGAGACCACAGGGCCCAAGCACAGTCTGAACCCTTCCCTCAACCCGGCGGTTTTGCTAGCAGGAGTTCAACCCCAACGAACACAGCCCGGAGACCCCTGGGGCAAAAACAGCTTCCGACGATCAATAGGTGCTTGCTGTGGAACACCTATCCCAAGTGGGGGAAGCCAGCTCAACAAAATGCCACACACCCAGGTGTAAGAAACAACATTGCCCTGACTTGGTCTAAGCCCCTCACCTCGTCCCTGTGCTTTGGGGAGCCGGAGGGACACCCGAGGCCCACGGCCCTGAGACCCTTTTGCAAAAAGCCGGCTTCCCATGGAAACAGTTTTCCTGAGGTGCAGACCCTATCCCAATTGGTTGTGGCAAGGTAAAGCAAATGCCCTCCACTTCTCTGGAAGAAACCACAGTGCCCAGCCATGTTCTAAGCCCTCCCATCCTCCCTGGGCTTCTGGCAGCAGGAGTGAAAAGAGAGGAGCAGAGCACTGGGACCCGTTTGACAAAACCCGGCTTCCCACGGGAAAGTCTTTCTCCACGTGCAGACATTCTCCCAGGTGCCTGGGGCAAGGGGAAGGAAACGCCATACACTGACCTGGAAGAGACCACAGGGCCCAAGCACAGTCTGAACCCTTCCGTCAACCCGGCGGTTTTGCTAGCAGGAGTTCAACCCCAACGAACACAGCCCGGAGACCCCTGGGGCAAAAACGGCTTCCGACGATCAATAGGTGCTTGCTGTGGAACACCTATCCCAAGTGGGGGAAGCCAGCTCAACAAAATGCCACACAACCTGGTGTGAGAAACAACATTGCCTTGGCTTGGTCTAAGCCCCTCAACTCGTCCCTGTGCTTTGGGGAGCCGGAGGGACAGCCGAGGCCCACGACCCTGCGACCCCTTTGCAAAAAGCCGGCTTCCCACGGAAACAGTTTTCCTGAGGTGCAGACCCTATCCCAAGTGGTTGTGGCAAGGTAAAGCAAATGCCCTCCACTTCTCTGGAAGAAACCACAGTGCCCAACCATGTTCTAAGCCCTCCCATCCTCCCTGGGCTTCTGGCAGCAGGAGTGAAAAGAGAGGAGCAGAGCACTGGGACCCGTTTGACAAAACCCGGCTTCCCACGGGAAAGTCTTTCTCCACGTGCAGACATGCTCCCAGGTGCCTGTGGCAAGGGGAAGGAAATGCCATACACTGACCTGGAAGAGACCACAGGGCCCAGGCACAGTCTGAACCCTTCCCTCAACCGGGCGATTTTGCTAGCAGGAGTTCAACCCCAACGAACACAGCCCGGAGACCCCTGCGGCAAAAACGGCTTCCGACGATCAATAGTTGCTTGCTGTGGAACACCTATCCCAAGTGGGGGAAGCCAGCTCAACAAAATGTCACACACCCAGGTGTAAGAAACAACATTGCCCAGGCTTGGTCTAAGCCCCTCACCTCGTCCCTGTGCTTTGGGGAGCCGGAGGGACACCTGAGGCCCACGGCCCTGAGACCTCTTTGCAAAAAGCCGGCTTCCCACCGAAAGAGTTTTCCTGAGGTGCAGACCCTATCCCAAGTGGTTGTGGCAAGGTAAAGCAAATGCCCTCCACTTCTCTGTAAGAAACCACAGTGCCCAGCCATGTTCTAAGCCCTCCCATCCTCCCTGGGCTTCTGGCAGCAGGAGTGAAAAGAGAGGAGCAGAGCACTGGGACCCGTTTGACAAAACCCGGCTTCCCACGGGAAAGTCTTTCTCCACGTGCAGACATGCTCCCAGGTGCCTGTGGCAAGGGGAAGGAAATGCCATACACTGACCTGGAAGAGACCACAGGGCCCAGGCACAGTCTGAACCCTTCCCTCAACCCGGCGGTTTTGCTAGCAGGAGTTCAACCCAAACGAACACAGCCCGGAGACCCCTGGGGCAAAAACGGCTTCCGAGGAACAATAGGTGCTTGCTGTGGAACACCTATCCCAAGTGGGGGAAGCCAGCTCAACAAAATGCCACACACCCAGGTGTAAGAAACAACATTGCCCAGGCACGGTCTAAGCCCCTCACCTCGTCCCTGTGCTTTGGGGAGCCGGAGGGACAGCCGAGGCACACGGCCCTGAGACCCCTTTGCAAAAAGCCGGCTTCCCACGGAGACAGTTTTCCTGAGGTGCACACCCTATCCCAAGTGGTTGTGGCAAGGTAAAGCAAATGCCCTCCACTTCTCTGTAAGAAACCACAGTGCCCAGCCATGTTCTAAGCCCTCCCATCCTCCCTGGGCTTCTGGCAGCAGGAGTGAAAAGAGAGGAGCAGAGCACGGGGACCCGTTTGACAAAAACCGGCTTCCAACGGGAAAGTCTTTCTCCACGTGCAGACATGCTCCCAGGTGCCTGGGGCAAGGGGAAGGAAATGCCATACACTGACCTGGAAGAGACCACAGGGCCCAGGCACAGTCTGAACCCTTCCCTCAACCCGGCGATTTTGCTAGCAGGAGTTCAACCCCAACGAACACAGCCCGGAGACCCCTGGGGCAAAAACGGCTTCCGACGATCAATAGTTGCTTGCTGTGGAACACCTATCCCAAGTGGGGGAAGCCAGCTCAACAAAATGCCACACACCCAGGTGTAATAAACAACATTGCCTAGGCTTGGTCTAAGCCCCTCACCTCGTCCCTGTGCTTTGGGGAGCCGGAAGGACAGCCGAGGCCCACGACCCTGAGACCCCTTTGCAAAAAGCCGGCTTCCCAAGGAAACAGTTTTCCTGAGGTGCAGACCCTATCCCAAGTGGTTGTGGCAAGGTTAGCAAATGCCCTCCACTTCTCTGGAAGAAACCACAGTGCCCAACCATGTTCTAAGCCCTCCCATCCTCCCTGGGCTTCTGGCAGCAGGAGTGAAAAGAGAGGAGCAGAGCACTGGGACCCGTTTGACAAAACCCGGCTTCCCACGGGAAGTCTTTCTCCACGTGCAGACATGCTCCCAGGTGCCTGTGGCAAGGGGAAGGAAATGCCATACACTGACCTGGAAGAGACCACAGGGCGCAAGCACAGTCTGAACCCTTCCCTCAACCCGGCGGTTTTGCTAGCAGGAGTTCAACCCCAACGAACACAGCCCGAAGACCCCTGGGGCAAAAACGGCTTCCGACGATCAATAGGTGCTTGCTGTGGAACATCTATCCCAAGTGGGGGAAGCCAGCTCAACAAAATGCCACACACCCAGGTGTAAGAAACAACATTCCCTTGGCTTGGTCTAAGCCCCTCACCTCGTCCCTGTGCTTTGGGGAGCCGGAGGGACACCCGAGGCCCACGGCCCTGAGGCCCCTTTGCAAAAAGCCGGCTTCCCACGGAAACAGTTTTCCTGAGGTGCAGACCCTATCCCAAGTGGTTTTGGCAAGGTAAAGCAAATGCCCTCCACTTCTCTGGAAGAAACCACAGTGCCCAGCCATGTTCTAAGCCCTCCCATCCTCCCTGGGCTTCTGGCAGCAGGAGTGAAAAGAGAGGAGCAGAGCACTGGGACCCGTTTGACAAAAACCGGCTTCCCACGGGAAAGTCTTTCTCCACGTGCAGACATGCTCCCAGGTGCCTGGGGCAAGGGGAAGGAAATGCCATACACTGACCTGGAAGAGACCACAGGGCCCAGGCACAGTCTGAACCCTTCCCTCAACCGGGCGATTTTGCTAGCAGGAGTTCAACCCCAACGAACACAGCCCGGAGACCCCTGCGGCAAAAACGGCTTCCGACGATCAATAGTTGCTTGCTGTGGAACACCTATCCCAAGTGGGGGAAGCCAGCTCAACAAAATGTCACACACCCAGGTGTAAGAAACAACATTGCCCAGGCTTGGTCTAAGCCCCTCACCTCGTCCCTGTGCTTTGGGGAGCCGGAGGGACAGCCGAGGCCCACGACCCTGAGACCCCTTTGCAAAAAGCCGCCTTCCCAAGGAAACAGTTTTCCTGAGGTGCAGACCCTATCCCAAGTGGTTGTGGCAAGGTAAGCAAATGCCCTCCACTTCTCTGGAAGAAACCACAGTGCCCAACCATGTTCTAAGCCCTCCCATCCTCCCTGGGCTTCTGGCAGCAGGAGTGAAAAGAGAGGAGCAGAGCACTGGGCCCCGTTTGACAAAACCCGGCTTCCCACGGGAAAGTCTTTCTCCACGTGCAGACATGCTCCCAGGTGCCTGTGGCAAAGGGAAAAAAATGCCATACACTGACCTGGAAGAGACCACAGGGCCTAGGCACAGTCTGTACCCTTCCCTCAACCCGGCGGTTTTGCTAGCAGGAGTTCAACCCCAACGAACACAGCCCGGAGACCCCTGGGGCAAAAACGGCTTCCGACGATCAATAGGTGCTTGCTGTGGAACACCTATCCCAAGTGGGGGTAGCCAGCTCAACAAAATGCCACACACTCAGGTGTAAGAAACAACATTGCCCAGGCATGGTCTAAGCCCCTCACCTCGTCCCTGTGCTTTGGGGAGCCGGAGGGACAGCCGAGGCCAACGGCCCTGAGACCCCTTTGCAAAAAGCCGGCTTCCCACGGAAACAGTTTTCCTGAGGTGCAGACCCTATCCCAAGTGGTTGTGGCAAGGTAAAGCAAATGCCCTCCACTTCTCTGGAAGAAACCACAGTGCCCAGCCATGTTCTAAGCCCTCCCATCCTCCCTGGGCTTCTGGCACCAGGAGTGAAAAGAGAGGAGCAGAGCACTGGGACCCGTTTGACAAAAACCGGCTTCCCACGGGAAAGTCTTTCTCCACGTGCAGACATGCTCCCAGGTGCCTGGGGCAAGGGGAAGGAAATGCCATACACTGACCTGGAAGAGACCACAGGGCCCAGGCACAGTCTGAACCCTTCCCTCAACCCGGCGGTTTTGCTAGCAGGAGTTCAACCCCAACGAACCCAGCCCGGAGACCCCTGGGGCATAAACGGCTTCCGAGGAACAATAGGTGCTTGCTGTGGAACACCTATCCCAAGTGGGGTAGCCAGCTCAACAAAATGCCACACACCCAGGTGTAAGAAACAACATTGCCTTGGCTTGGTCTAAGACCCTCACCTCGTCCCTGTGCTTCGGGGAGCCGGAGGGACAGCCGAGGCCCACGACCCTGAGACCCCTTTGCAAAAAGCCGGCTTCCCACGGAAACAGTTTTCCTGAGGGGCAGACCCTATCCCAAGTGGTTGTGGCAAGGTAAAGCAAATGCCCTCCACTTCTCTGGAAGAAACCACAGTGCCCAACCATGTTCTAAGCCCTCCCATCCTCCCTGGGCTTCTGGCAGCAGGAGTGAAAAGAGAGGAGCAGAGCACTGGGACCCGTTTGACAAAACCCGGCTTCCCACGGGAAAGTCTTTCTCCACGTGCAGACATGCTCCCAGGTGCCTGGGCAAGGGAAAGGAAACGCCATACACTGACCTGGAAGAGACCACAGGGCCCAGGCACAGTCTGAACCCTTCCCTCAACACGGCGGTTTTGCTAGCAGGAGTTCAACCCCAACGAACACAGCCCGGAGACCCCTGGGGCAAAAACGGCTTCCGACGGACAATAGGTGCTTGCTGTAGAACACCTATCCCAAGTGGGGGTAGCCAGCTCAACAAAATGCCACACACCCAGGTGTAAGAAACAACATTGCCCTGGCTTGGTCTAAGCCCCTCACCTCGTCCCTGTGCTTTGGGGAGCCGGAGGGACACCTGAGGCCCACGGCCCTGAGACCTCTTTGCAAAAAGCCGGCTTCCCACCGAAAGAGTTTTCCTGAGGTGCAGACCCTATCCCAAGTGGTTGTGGCAAGGTAAAGCAAATGCCCTCCACTTCTCTGTAAGAAACCACAGTGCCCAGCCATGTTCTAAGCCCTCCCATCCTCCCTGGGCTTCTGGCAGCAGGAGTGAAAAGAGAGGAGCAGAGCACTGGGACCCGTTTGACAAAACCGGGCTTCCCACGGGAAAGTCTTTCTCCACGTGCAGACATGCTCCCAGGTGCCTGTGGCAAGGGGAAGGAAATGCCATACACTGACCTGGAAGAGACCACAGGGCCCAGGCACAGTCTGAACCCTTCCCTCAACCCGGCGGTTTTGCTAGCAGGAGTTCAACCCAAACGAACACAGCCCGGAGACCCCTGGGGAAAAAACGGCTTCCGAGGAACAATAGGTGCTTGCTGTGGAACACCTATCCCAAGTGGGGGAAGCCAGCTCAACAAAATGCCACACACCCAGGTGTAAGAAACAACATTGCCCAGGCTTGGTCTAAGCCCCTCACCTCGTCCCTGTGCTTTGGGGAGCCGGAGGGACAGCCGAGGCCAACGGCCCTGAGACCCCTTTGCAAAAAGCCGGCTTCCCACGGAAACAGTTTTCCTGAGGTGCAGACCCTATCCCAAGTGGTTGTGGCAAGGTAAAGCAAATGCCCTCCACTTCTCTGGAAGAAACCACAGTGCCCAGCCATGTTCTAAGCCCTCCCATCCTCCCTGGGCTTCTGGCACCAGGAGTGAAAAGAGAGGAGCAGAGCACTGGGACCCGTTTGACAAAAACCGGCTTCCCACGGGAAAGTCTTTCTCCACGTGCAGACATGCTCCCAGGTGCCTGGGGCAAGGGGAAGGAAATGCCATACACTGACCTGGAAGAGACCACAGGGCCCAGGCACAGTCTGAACCCTTCCCTCAACCCGGCGGTTTTGCTAGCAGGAGTTCAACCCCAACGAACCCAGCCCGGAGACCCCTGGGGCATAAACGGCTTCCGAGGAACAATAGGTGCTTGCTGTGGAACACCTATCCCAAGTGGGGTAGCCAGCTCAACAAAATGCCACACACCCAGGTGTAAGAAACAACATTGCCTTGGCTTGGTCTAAGACCCTCACCTCGTCCCTGTGCTTCGGGGAGCCGGAGGGACAGCCGAGGCCCACGACCCTGAGACCCCTTTGCAAAAAGCCGGCTTCCCACGGAAACAGTTTTCCTGAGGGGCAGACCCTATCCCAAGTGGTTGTGGCAAGGTAAAGCAAATGCCCTCCACTTCTCTGGAAGAAACCACAGTGCCCAACCATGTTCTAAGCCCTCCCATCCTCCCTGGGCTTCTGGCAGCAGGAGTGAAAAGAGAGGAGCAGAGCACTGGGACCCGTTTGACAAAACCCGGCTTCCCACGGGAAAGTCTTTCTCCACGTGCAGACATGCTCCCAGGTGCCTGGGCAAGGGAAAGGAAACGCCATACACTGACCTGGAAGAGACCACAGGGCCCAGGCACAGTCTGAACCCTTCCCTCAACACGGCGGTTTTGCTAGCAGGAGTTCAACCCCAACGAACACAGCCCGGAGACCCCTGGGGCAAAAACGGCTTCCGACGGACAATAGGTGCTTGCTGTAGAACACCTATCCCAAGTGGGGGTAGCCAGCTCAACAAAATGCCACACACCCAGGTGTAAGAAACAACATTGCCCTGGCTTGGTCTAAGCCCCTCACCTCGTCCCTGTGCTTTGGGGAGCCGGAGGGACACCTGAGGCCCACGGCCCTGAGACCTCTTTGCAAAAAGCCGGCTTCCCACCGAAAGAGTTTTCCTGAGGTGCAGACCCTATCCCAAGTGGTTGTGGCAAGGTAAAGCAAATGCCCTCCACTTCTCTGTAAGAAACCACAGTGCCCAGCCATGTTCTAAGCCCTCCCATCCTCCCTGGGCTTCTGGCAGCAGGAGTGAAAAGAGAGGAGCAGAGCACTGGGACCCGTTTGACAAAACCGGGCTTCCCACGGGAAAGTCTTTCTCCACGTGCAGACATGCTCCCAGGTGCCTGTGGCAAGGGGAAGGAAATGCCATACACTGACCTGGAAGAGACCACAGGGCCCAGGCACAGTCTGAACCCTTCCCTCAACCCGGCGGTTTTGCTAGCAGGAGTTCAACCCAAACGAACACAGCCCGGAGACCCCTGGGGAAAAAACGGCTTCCGAGGAACAATAGGTGCTTGCTGTGGAACACCTATCCCAAGTGGGGGAAGCCAGCTCAACAAAATGCCACACACCCAGGTGTAAGAAACAACATTGCCCAGGCTTGGTCTAAGCCCCTCACCTCGTCCCTGTGCTTTGGGGAGCCGGAGGGACAGCCGAGGCACACGGCCCTGAGACCCCTTTGCAAAAAGCCGGCTTCCCACGGAGACAGTTTTCCTGAGGTGCACACCCTATCCCAAGTGGTTGTGGCAAGGTAAAGCAAATGCCCTCCACTTCTCTGGAAGAAACCACAGTGCCCAGCCATGTTCTAAGCCCTCCCATCCTCCCTGGGCTTCTGGCAGCAGGAGTGAAAAGAGAGGAGCAGAGAACTGGGACCCGTTTGACAAAACCCGGCTTCCCACGGGAAAGTCTTTCTCCACGTGCAGACATGCTCCCAGGTGCCTGGGGCAAGGGGAAGGAAACGCCATACACTGACCTGGAAGAGACCTCAGGGCCCAAGCACAGTCTGAACCCTTCCCTCAACCCGGCGGTTTTGCTAGCAGGAGTTCAACCCCAACGAACACAGCCCGGAGACCCCTGGGGCAAAAACGGCTTCCAACGATCAATAGGTGCTTGCTGTGGAACACCTATCCCAAGTGGGGGTAGCCAGCTCAACAGAATGCCACACACCCAGGTGTAAGAAACAACATTGCCCAGGCATGGTCTAAGCCCCTCACCTCGTCCCTGTGCTTTGGGGAGCCGGAGGGACAGCCGAGGCCCACGGCCCTGAGACCCCTTTTCAAAAAGCCGGCTTCCCACGGAAACAGTTTTCCTGAGGTGCAGACCCTATCCCAAGTGGTTGTGGCAAGGTAAAGCAAATGCCCTCCACTTCTCTGGAAGAAACCACAGTGCCCAGCCATGTTCTAAGCCCTCCCATCCTCCCTGGGCTTCTGGCAGCAGGAGTGAAAAGAGAGGAGCAGAGCACTGGGACCCGTTTGACAAAACCCGGCTTTCCACGGGAAAGTCTTTCTCCACGTGCAGACATGCTCCCAGGTGCCTGGGGCAAGGGGAAGGAAATGCCATACACTGACCTGGAAGAGACCACAGGGCCCAGGCACAGTCTGAACCCTTCCCTCAACCCTGCGATTTTGCTAGCAGGAGTTCAACCCCAACGAACACAGCCCGGAGACCCCTGGGGCAAAAACGGCTTCCGACGATCAATAGTTTCTTGCTGTGGAACACCTATCCCAAGTGGGGGAAGCCAGCTCAACAAAATGCCACACACCCAGGTGTAAGAAACAACATTGCCCAGGCATGGTCTAAGCCCCTCACCTCGTCCCTGTGCTTTGGGGAGCTGGAGGGACACCCGAGGCACACGGCCCTGAGACCCCTTTGCAAAAAGCCGGTTTCCCACGGAAATAGTTTTCCTGAGGTGCAGACCCTATCCCAAGTGGTTGTGGCAAGGTAAATCAAATGCCCTCCACTTCTCTGGAAGAAACCACAGTGCCCAGCCATGTTCTAAGCCCTCCCATCCTCCCTGGGCTTCTGGCAGCAGGAGTGAAAAGAGAGGAGCAGAGCACTGGGACCCGTTTGACAAAACCCGGCTTCCCACGGGAAAGTCTTTCTCCACGTGCAGACATACTCCCAGTTCCCTGTGGCAAGGGGAAGGAAACGCCATACACTGACCTGGAAGAGACCACAGGGCCCAGGCACAGTCTGAACCCTTCCCTCAACCCGGCGGTTTTGCTAGCAGGAGTTCAACCCAAACGAACACAGCCCGGAGACCCCTGGGGCAAAAACGGCTTCCGAGGAACAATAGGTGCTTGCTGTGGAACACCTATCCCAAGTGGGGGAAGCCAGCTCAACAAAATGCCACACACCCAGGTGTAAGAAACAACATTGCCCAGGCACGGTCTAAGCCCCTCACCTCGTCCCTGTGCTTTGGGGAGCCGGAGGGACAGCCGAGGCACACGGCCCTGAGACCCCTTTGCAAAAAGCCGGCTTCCCACGGAAACAGTTTTCCTGAGGTGCACACCCTATCCCAAGTGGTTGTGGCAAGGTAAAGCAAATGCCCTCCACTTCTCTGTAAGAAACCACAGTGCCCAGCCATGTTCTAAGCCCTCCCATCCTCCCTGGGCTTCTGGCAGCAGGAGTGAAAAGAGAGGAGCAGAGCACTGGGACCCGTTTGACAAAACCCGGCTTCCCACGGGAAAGTCTTTCTCCACGTGCAGACATGCTCCCAGGTGCCTGGGGCAAGGGGAAGGAAACGCCATACACTGACCTGGAGGAGACCTCAGGGCCCAAGCACAGTCTGAACCCTTCCCTCAAACCGGCGGTTTTGCTAGCAGGAGTTCAACCCCAACGAACACAGCCCGGAGACCCCTGGGGCAAAAACGGCTTCCGACGATCAATAGGTGCTTGCTGTGGAACACCTATCCCAAGTGGGGGTAGCCAGCTCAACAGAATGCCACACACTCAGGTGTAAGAAACAACATTGCCCAGGCATGGTCTAAGCCCCTCACCTCGTCCCTGTGCTTTGGGGAGCCGGAGGGACAGCCGAGGCCCACGGCCCTGAGACCCCTTTGCAAAAAGCCGCTTCCCACGGAGACAGTTTTCCTGAGGTGCAGACCCTATCCCAAGTGGTTGTGGCAAGGTAAAGCAAATGCCCTCCACTTCTCTGGAAGAAACCACAGTGCCCAGCCATGTTCAAAGCCCTCCCATCCTCCCTGGGCTTCTGGCAGCAGGAGTGAAAAGAGAGGAGCAGAGCACTGGGACCCGTTTGACAAAACCCGGCTTTCCACGGGAAAGTCTTTCTCCACGTGCAGACATGCTCCCAGGTGCCTGGGGCAAGGGGAAGGAAATGCCATACACTGACCTGGAAGAGACCACAGGGCCCAGGCACAGTCTGAACCCTTCCCTCAACCCGGCGGTTTTGCTAGCAGGAGTTCAACCCCAACGAACACAGCCCGGAGACCCCTGGGGCAAAAACGGCTTCCGACGATCAATAGGTGCTTGCTGTGGAACACCTATCCCAAGTGGGGGAAGCCAGCTCAACAAAATGCCACACACCCAGGTGTGAGAAACAACATTGCCCAGGCTTGGTCTAAGCCCCTCACCTCGTCCCTGTGCTTTGGGGAGCCGGAGGGACAGCCGAGGTCCACGACCCTGAGACCCCTTTGCAAAAAGCCGGCTTCCCAAAGGAAACAGTTTTCCTGAGGTGCAGACCCTATCCCAAGTGGTTGTGGCAAGGTAAGCAAATGCCCTCCACTTCTCTGGAAGAAACCACAGTGCCCAACCATGTTCTAAGCCCTCCCATCCTCCCTGGGCTTCTGGCAGCAGGAGTGAAAAGAGAGGAGCAGAGCACTGGGACCCGTTTGACAAAACCCGGCTTCCCACGGGAAAGTCTCCGCGTGCAGACATGCTCCCAGGTGCCTGGGGCAAGGGGAAGGAAATGCCATACACTGACCTGGAAGAGACCACAGGGCCCAGGCACAGTCTGAACCCTTCCCTCAACCCGGCGGTTTTGCTAGCAGGAGTTCAACCCCAACGAACACAGCCCGGAGACCCCTGGATCCAAAAGGGCTTCCGACGAACAATAGGTGCTTGCTGTGGAACACCTATCCCAAGTAGGGGTAGCCAGCTCAACAAAATGCCACACACCCAGGTGTAAGAAACAACAATGCCCAGGCATGGTCTAAGCCCCTCACCTCGTCCCTGTGCTTTGGGGAGCCGGAGGGACAGCCTAGGCACACGGCCCTGAGACCCCTTTGCAAAAAGCCGGCTTCCCACGGAGACAGTTTTCCTGAGGTTCAGACCCTATCCCAAGTGGTTGTGGCAAGGTAAAGCAAATGCCCTCCACTTCTCTGGAAGAAACCACAGTGCCCAGCCATGTTCTAAGCCCTCCCATCCTCCCTGGGCTTCTGGCAGCAGGAGTGAAAAGAGAGGAGCAGAGCACGGGGACCCGTTTGACAAAAACCGGCTTCCCACGGGAAAGTCTTTCTCCACGTGCAGACATGCTCCCAGGTGCCTGGGGCAAGGGGAAGGAAACGCCATACACTGACTGGAAGAGACCACAGGGCCCAGGCACAGTCTGAACCCTTCCCTCAACCCGGCGATTTTGCTAGCAGGAGTTCAACCCCAACGAACACAGCCCGGAGACCCCTGGGGCAAAAACGGCTTCCGACGATCAATAGTTGCTTGCTGTGGAACACCTATCCCAAGTGGGGGAAGCCAGCTCAACAAAATGCCACACACCCAGGTGTAAGAAACAACATTGCCCAGGCTTGGTCTAAGCCCCTCACCTCGTCCCTGTGCTTTGGGGAGCCGGAGGGACAGCCGCGGCCCACGACCCTGAGACCCCTTTGCAAAAAGCCGGCTTCCCAAGGATACAGTTTTCCTGAGGTGCAGACCCTATCCCAAGTGGTTGTGGCAAGGAAAGCAAATGCCCTCCACTTCTCTGGAAGAAACCACAGTGCCCAACCATGTTCTAAGCCCTCCCATCCTCCCTGGGCTTCTGGCAGCAGGAGTGAAAAGAGAGGAGCAGAGCACTGGGACCCGTTTGACAAAAACCGGCTTCCCACGGGAAAGTCTTTCTCCACGTGCAGACATGCTCCCAGGTGCCTTTGGCAAGGGGAAAGAAATGCCATACACTGACCTGGAAGAGACCACAGGGCCTAGGCAAAGTCTGAACCCTTCCCTCAACCTGGCGGTTTTGCTAGCAGGAGTTCAAACCCAACGAACACAGCCCGGAGACCCCTGAGGCAAAAACGGCTTCCGACGATCAATAACTGCTTGCTGTGGAACACCTATCCCAAGTGGGGGAAGCCAGCTCAACAAAATGCCACACACCCAGGTGTAAGAAACAACATTGCCTTGGCTTGGTCTAAGCCCCTCACCTCGTCCCTGTGCTTTGGGGAGCCGGAGGGACAGCCGAGGCCCACGACCCTGAGACCCCTTTGCAAAAAGCCGGCTTCCCACGGAAACAGTTTTCCTGAGGTGCAGACCCTATGCCAAGTGGTGGTGGCAAGGGAAAGCAAATGCCCTCCACTTCTCTGGAAGAAACCACAGTGCCCAACCATGTTCTAAGCCCTCCCATCCTCCCTGGGCTTCTGGCAGCAGGAGTGAAAAGAGAGGAGCAGAGCACTGGGACCCGTTTGACAAAACCCGGCTTCCCAAGGGAAAGTCTTTCTCCACGTGCAGACATGCTCCCAGGTGCCTGGGCAAGGGGAAGGAAACGCCATACACTGACCTGGAAGAGACCACAGGGCCCAAGCACAGTATGATCCCTTCCCTCAACCCGGCGGTTTTGCTAGCAGGAGTTCAACCCCAACGAACACAGCCCGGAGACCCCTGAGGCAAAAACGGCTTCCGACGAACAATAGGCGCTTGCTGTGCAAAACCAATCCCAAGTGGGGGTAGCCAGCTCAACAAAATGCCACACACCCAGGTGTAAGAAACAACATTGCCCAGGCATGGTCTAAGCCCCTCACCTCGTCCCTGTGCTTTGGGGAGCTGGAGGGACACCCGAGGCACACGGCCCTGAGACCCCTTTGCAAAAAGCCGGCTTCCCACGGAAACAGTTTTCCTGAGGTGCAGACCCTATCCCAAGTGGTTGTGGCAAGGTAAAGCAAATGCCCTCCACTTCTCTGGAAGAAACCACAGTGCCCAGCCATGTTCTAAGCCCTTCCATCCTCCCTGGGCTTCTGGCAGCAGGAGTGAAAAGAGAGGAGCAGAGCACTGGGACCCGTTTGACAAAACCCGGCTTCCCACGGGAAAGTCTCCACGTGCAGACATGCTCCCAGGTGCCTGGGGCAAGGGGAAGGAAACGCCATACACTGACCTGGAAGAGACCACAGGGCCCAGGCACGGTCTGAACCCTTCCGTCAACCCGGCGGTTTTGCTAGCAGGAGTTCAACCCCAAGGAACACAGCCCGGAGACCCCTGGGGCAAAAAAGGCTTCCGACGATCAATAGGTGCTTGCTGTGGAACACCTATCCCAAGTGGGGGAAGCCAGCTCAACAAAATGCCACACACCCAGGTGTGAGAAACAACATTGCCTTGGCTTGGTCTAAGCCCCTCACCTCGTCCCTGTGCTTTGGGGAGCCGGAGGGACAGCCGAGGCCCACGACCCTGAGACCCCTTTGCAAAAAGCCGGCTTCCCACGGAAACAGTTTTCCTGAGGTGCAGACCCTCTCACAAGTGGTTGTGGCAAGGTAAAGCAAATGCCCTCCACTTCTCTGGAAGAAACCACAGTGCCCAACCATGTTCTAAGCCCTCCCATCCTCCCTGGGCTTCTGGCAGCAGGAGTGAAAAGAGAGGAGCAGAGCACTGGGACCCGTTTGACAAAACCCGGCTTTCCACGGGAAAGTCTTTCTCCACGTGCAGACATGCTCCCAGGTGCCTGGGGCAAGGGGAAGGAAATGCCATACACTGACCTGGAAGAGACCACAGGGCCCAGGCACAGTCTGAACCCTTCCCTCAACCCGGCGATTTTGCTAGCAGGAGTTCAACCCCAACGAACACAGCCCGGAGACCCCTGGGGCAAAAACGGCTTCCGACGATCAATAGTTGCTTGCTGTGGAACACCTATCCCAAGTGGGGGAAGCCAGCTCAACAAAATGCCACACACCCAGGTGTAAGAAACAACATTGCCCAGGCTTGGTCTAAGCCCCTCACCTCGTCCCTGTGCTTTGGGGAGCCGGAGGGACAGCCGAGGCCCACGGCCCTGAGACCCCTTTGCAAAAAGCCGGCTTCCCACCGAAAGAGTTTTCCTGAGGTGCAGACCCTATCCCAAGTGGTTGTGGCAAGGTAAAGCAAATGCCCTCCACTTCTCTGGAAGAAACCACAGTGCCCAGCCATGTTCTAAGTCCTCCCATCCTCCCTGGGCTTCTGGCAGCAGGAGTGAAAAGAGAGGAGCAGAGCACGGGGACCCGTTTGACAAAACCCGGCTTCCCACGGGAAAGTCTTTCTCCACGTGCAGACATGCTCCCAGGTGCCTGTGGCAAGGGGAAGGAAATGCCATACACTGACCTGGAAGAGACCACAGGGCCCAGGCACAGTCTGAACCCTTCCCTCAACCCGGCGGTTTTGCTAGCAGGAGTTCAACCCCAACAACATAGCCCGGAGACCCCTGGGGCAAAAACGGCTTCCGACGAACAATAGGTGCTTGCTGTGGAACACCTATCCCAAGTGGGGGTAGCCAGCTCAACAAAATGCCACAAACCCAGGTGTAAGAAACAACATTGCCCAGGCATGGTCTAAGCCCCTCACCTCGTCCCTGTGCTTTGGGGAGCCGGAGGGACAGCCGAGGCACACGGCCCTGAGACCCCTTTGCAAAAAGCCGGCTTCCCACGGAGACAGTTTTCCTGAGGTGCAGACCCTATCCCAAGTGGTTGTGGCAAGGTAAAGCAAATGCCCTCCACTTCTCTGGAAGAAACCACAGTGCCCAGCCATGTTCTAAGCCCTCCCATCCTCCCTGGGCTTCTGGCAGCAGGAGTGAAAAGAGAGGAGCAGAGCACTGGGACCCGTTTGACAAAACCCGGCTTTCCACGGGAAAGTCTTTCTCCACGTGCAGACATGCTCCCAGGTGCCTGGGGTAAGGGGAAGGAAATGCCATACACTGACCTGGAAGAGACCACAGGGCCCAGGCACAGTCAGAACCCTTCCCTCAACCCGGCGGTTTTGCTAGCAGGAGTTCAACCCCAACGAACACAGCCCGGAGACCCCTGGGGCAAAAACGGCTTCCGACGATCAATAGTTGCTTGCTGTGGAACACCTATCCCAAGTGGGGGAAGCCAGCTCAACAAAATGCCACACACCCAGGTGTAAGAAACAACATTGCCCAGGCTTGGTCTAAGCCCCTCACCTCGTCCCTGTGCTTTGGGGAGCCGGAGGGACAGCCGCGGCCCACGACCCTGAGACCCCTTTGCAAAAAGCCGGCTTCCCAAGGATACAGTTTTCCTGAGGTGCAGACCCTATCCCAAGAGGTTGTGGCAAGGAAAGCAAATGCCCTCCACTTCTCTGGAAGAAACCACAGTGCCCAACCATGTTCTAAGCCCTCCCATCCTCCCTGGGCTTCTGGCAGCAGGAGTGAAAAGAGAGGAGCAGAGCACTGGGACCCGTTTGACAAAACCCGGCTTCCCACGGGAAAGTCTCCGCGTGCAGACATGCTCCCAGGTGCCTGGGGCAAGGGGAAGGAAATGCCATACACTGACCTGGAAGAGACCACAGGGCCCAGGCACAGTCTGAACCCTTCCCTCAACCCGGCGGTTTTGCTAGCAGGAGTTCAACCCCAACGAACACAGCCCGGAGACCCCTGGATCCAAAAGGGCTTCCGACGAACAATAGGTGCTTGCTGTGGAACACCTATCCCAAGTAGGGGTAGCCAGCTCAACAAAATGCCACACACCCAGGTGTAAGAAACAACAATGCCCAGGCATGGTCTAAGCCCCTCACCTCGTCCCTGTGCTTTGGGGAGCCGGAGAGACAGCCTAGGCACACGGCCCTGAGACCCCTTTGCAAAAAGCCGGCTTCCCACGGAGACAGTTTTCCTGAGGTTCACACCCTATCCCAAGTGGTTGTGGCAAGGTAAAGCAAATGCCCTCCACTTCTCTGGAAGAAACCACAGTGCCCAGCCATGTTCTAAGCCCTCCCATCCTCCCTGGGCTTCTGGCAGCAGGAGTGAAAAGAGAGGAGCAGAGCACGGGGACCCGTTTGACAAAAACCGGCTTCCCACGGGAAAGTCTTTCTCCACGTGCAGACATGCTCCCAGGTGCCTGGGGCAAGGGGAAGGAAACGCCATACACTGACCTGGAAGAGACCACAGGGCCCAAGCACAGTCTGAACCCTTCCCTCAACCCGGCGGTTTTGCTAGCAGGAGTTCAATCCCAACGAACACAGCCCGGAGACCCCTGAGGCAAAAACGGCTTCCGACGATCAATAGGTGCTTGCTGTGGAACACCTATCCCAAGTGGGGGAAGCCAGCTCAACAAAATGCCACACACCCAGGTGTGAGAAACAACATTGCGTTGGCTTGGTCTAAGCCCCTCACCTCGTCCCTGTGCTTTGGGGAGCCGGAGGGACAGCCGAGGCCCACGACCCTGCGACCCCTTTGCAAAAAGCCGGCTTCCCACGGAAACAGTTTTCCTGAGGTGCAGACCCTATCCCAAGTGGTTGTGGCAAGGTAAAGCAAATGCCCTCCACTTCTCTGGAAGAAACCACAGTGCCCAACCATGTTCTAAGCCCTCCCATCCTCCCTGGGCTTCTGGCAACAGGAGTGAAAAGAGAGGAGCAGAGCACTGGGACCCGTTTGACAAAACCCGGCTTCCCACGGGAAAGTCTTTCTCCACGTGCAGACATGCTCCCAGGTGCCTGGGCAAGGGGAAGGAAACGCCATACACTGACCTGGAAGAGACCACAGGGCCCAGGCACAGTCTGAACCCTTCCCTCAACCCGGCGGTTTTGCTAGCAGGAGTTCAACCCCAACGAACACAGCCCGGAGACCCCTGGGGCAAAAACGGCTTCCGATGATCAATAGGTGCTTGCTGTGGAACACCTATCCCAAGTGGGGGAAGCCAGCTCAACAAAATGCCACACACCCAGGTGTAAGAAACAACATTGCCCAGGCACGGTCTAAGCCCCTCACCTCGTCCCTGTGCTTTGGGGAGCGGGAGGGACAGCCGAGGCACACGGCCCTGAGACCCCTTTGCAAAAAGCCGGCTTCCCACGGAGACAGTTTTCCTGAGGTGCAGACCCTATCCCAAGTGGTTGTGGCAAGGTAAAGCAAATGCCCTCCACTTCTCTGTAAGAAACCACAGTGCCCAGCCATGTTCTAAGCCCTCCCATCCTCCCTGGGCTTTTGGCAGCAGGAGTGAAAAGAGAGGAGCAGAGCACTGGGACCCGTTTGACAAAACCCGGCTTCCCACGGGAAAGTCTTTCTCCACGTGCAGACATGCTCCCAGGTGCCTGGGGCAAGGGGAAGGAAACGCCATACACTGACTGGAAGAGACCACAGGGCCCAGGCACAGTCTGAACCCTTCCCTCAACCCGGCGATTTTGCTAGCAGGAGTTCAACCCCAACGAACACAGCCCGGAGACCCCTGGGGCAAAAACGGCTTCCGACGATCAATAGTTGCTTGCTGTGGAACACCTATCCCAAGTGGGGGAAGCCAGCTCAACAAAATGCCACACACCCAGGTGTAAGAAACAACATTGCCCAGGCTTGGTCTAAGCCCCTCACCTCGTCCCTGTGCTTTGGGGAGCCGGAGGGACAGCCGCGGCCCACGACCCTGAGACCCCTTTGCAAAAAGCCGGCTTCCCAAGGATACAGTTTTCCTGAGGTGCAGACCCTATCCCAAGTGGTTGTGGCAAGGAAAGCAAATGCCCTCCACTTCTCTGGAAGAAACCACAGTGCCCAACCATGTTCTAAGCCCTCCCATCCTCCCTGGGCTTCTGGCAGCAGGAGTGAAAAGAGAGGAGCAGAGCACTGGGACCCGTTTGACAAAAACCGGCTTCCCACGGGAAAGTCTTTCTCCACGTGCAGACATGCTCCCAGGTGCCTTTGGCAAGGGGAAAGAAATGCCATACACTGACCTGGAAGAGACCACAGGGCCTAGGCAAAGTCTGAACCCTTCCCTCAACCTGGCGGTTTTGCTAGCAGGAGTTCAAACCCAACGAACACAGCCCGGAGACCCCTGAGGCAAAAACGGCTTCCGACGATCAATAACTGCTTGCTGTGGAACACCTATCCCAAGTGGGGGAAGCCAGCTCAACAAAATGCCACACACCCAGGTGTAAGAAACAACATTGCCTTGGCTTGGTCTAAGCCCCTCACCTCGTCCCTGTGCTTTGGGGAGCCGGAGGGACAGCCGAGGCCCACGACCCTGAGACCCCTTTGCAAAAAGCCGGCTTCCCACGGTAACAGTTTTCCTGAGGTGCAGACCCTATGCCAAGTGGTGGTGGCAAGGGAAAGCAAATGCCCTCCACTTCTCTGGAAGAAACCACAGTGCCCAACCATGTTCTAAGCCCTCCCATCCTCCCTGGGCTTCTGGCAGCAGGAGTGAAAAGAGAGGAGCAGAGCACTGGGACCCGTTTGACAAAACCCGGCTTCCCACGGGAAAGTCTTTCTCCACGTGCAGACATGCTCCCAGGTGCCTGGGCAAGGGGAAGGAAACGCCATACACTGACCTGGAAGAGACCACAGGGCCCAAGCACAGTATGATCCCTTCCCTCAACCCGGCGGTTTTGCTAGCAGGAGTTCAACCCCAACGAACACAGCCCGGAGACCCCTGAGGCAAAAACGGCTTCCGACGAACAATAGGCGCTTGCTGTGCAAAACCAATCCCAAGTGGGGGTAGCCAGCTCAACAAAATGCCACACACCCAGGTGTAAGAAACAACATTGCCCAGGCATGGTCTAAGCCCCTCACCTCGTCCCTGTGCTTTGGGGAGCTGGAGGGACACCCGAGGCACACGGCCCTGAGACCCCTTTGCAAAAAGCCGGCTTCCCACGGAAACAGTTTTCCTGAGGTGCAGACCCTATCCCAAGTGGTTGTGGCAAGGTAAAGCAAATGCCCTCCACTTCTCTGGAAGAAACCACAGTGCCCAGCCATGTTCTAAGCCCTTCCATCCTCCCTGGGCTTCTGGCAGCAGGAGTGAAAAGAGAGGAGCAGAGCACTGGGACCCGTTTGACAAAACCCGGCTTCCCACGGGAAAGTCTCCACGTGCAGACATGCTCCCAGGTGCCTGGGGCAAGGGGAAGGAAACGCCATACACTGACCTGGAAGAGACCACAGGGCCCAGGCACGGTCTGAACCCTTCCCTCAACCCGGCGGTTTTGCTAGCAGGAGTTCAACCCCAACAACATAGCCCGGAGACCCCTGGGGCAAAAACGGCTTCCGACGAACAATAGGTGCTTGCTGTGGAACACCTATCCCAAGTGGGGGAAGCCAGCTCAACAAAATGCCACACACCCAGGTGTGAGAAACAACATTGCCTTGGCTTGGTCTAAGCCCCTCACCTCGTCCCTGTGCTTTGGGGAGCCGGAGGGACAGCCGAGGCCCACGACCCTGAGACCCCTTTGCAAAAAGCCGGCTTCCCACGGAAACAGTTTTCCTGAGGTGCAGACCCTCTCACAAGTGGTTGTGGCAAGGTAAAGCAAATGCCCTCCACTTCTCTGGAAGAAACCACAGTGCCCAACCATGTTCTAAGCCCTCCCATCCTCCCTGAGCTTCTGGCAGCAGGAGTGAAAAGAGAGGAGCAGAGCACTGGGACCCGTTTGACAAAACCCGGCTTTCCACGGGAAAGTCTTTCTCCACGTGCAGACATGCTCCCAGGTGCCTGGGGCAAGGGGAAGGAAATGCCATACACTGACCTGGAAGAGACCACAGGGCCCAGGCACAGTCTGAACCCTTCCCTCAACCCGGCGATTTTGCTAGCAGGAGTTCAACCCCAACGAACACAGCCCGGAGACCCCTGGGGCAAAAACGGCTTCCGACGATCAATAGTTGCTTGCTGTGGAACACCTATCCCAAGTGGGGGAAGCCAGCTCAACAAAATGCCACACACCCAGGTGTAAGAAACAACATTGCCCAGGCTTGGTCTAAGCCCCTCACCTCGTCCCTGTGCTTTGGGGAGCCGGAGGGACAGCCGAGGCCCACGGCCCTGAGACCCCTTTGCAAAAAGCCGGCTTCCCACCGAAAGAGTTTTCCTGAGGTGCAGACCCTATCCCAAGTGGTTGTGGCAAGGTAAAGCAAATGCCCTCCACTTCTCTGGAAGAAACCACAGTGCCCAGCCATGTTCTAAGTCCTCCCATCCTCCCTGGGCTTCTGGCAGCAGGAGTGAAAAGAGAGGAGCAGAGCACGGGGACCCGTTTGACAAAACCCGGCTTCCCACGGGAAAGTCTTTCTCCACGTGCAGACATGCTCCCAGGTGCCTGTGGCAAGGGGAAGGAAATGCCATACACTGACCTGGAAGAGACCACAGGGCCCAGGCACAGTCTGAACCCTTCCCTCAACCCGGCGGTTTTGCTAGCAGGAGTTCAACCCCAACAACATAGCCCGGAGACCCCTGGGGCAAAAACGACTTCCGACGAACAATAGGTGCTTGCTGTGGAACACCTATCCCAAGTGGGGGTAGCCAGCTCAACAAAATGCCACAAACCCAGGTGTAAGAAACAACATTGCCCAGGCATGGTCTAAGCCCCTCACCTCGTCCCTGTGCTTTGGGGAGCCGGAGGGACAGCCGAGGCACACGGCCCTGAGACCCCTTTGCAAAAAGCCGGCTTCCCACGGAGACAGTTTTCCTGAGGTGCAGACCCTATCCCAAGTGGTTGTGGCAAGGTAAAGCAAATGCCCTCCACTTCTCTGGAAGAAACCACAGTGCCCAGCCATGTTCTAAGCCCTCCCATCCTCCCTGGGCTTCTGGCAGCAGGAGTGAAAAGAGAGGAGCAGAGCACTGGGACCCGTTTGACAAAACCCGGCTTTCCACGGGAAAGTCTTTCTCCACGTGCAGACATGCTCCCAGGTGCCTGGGGTAAGGGGAAGGAAATGCCATACACTGACCTGGAAGAGACCACAGGGCCCAGGCACAGTCAGAACCCTTCCCTCAACCCGGCGGTTTTGCTAGCAGGAGTTCAACCCCAACGAACACAGCCCGGAGACCCCTGGGGCAAAAACGGCTTCCGACGATCAATAGTTGCTTGCTGTGGAACACCTATCCCAAGTGGGGGAAGCCAGCTCAACAAAATGCCACACACCCAGGTGTAAGAAACAACATTGCCCAGGCTTGGTCTAAGCCCCTCACCTCGTCCCTGTGCTTTGGGGAGCCGGAGGGACAGCCGCGGCCCACGACCCTGAGACCCCTTTGCAAAAAGCCGGCTTCCCAAGGATACAGTTTTCCTGAGGTGCAGACCCTATCCCAAGTGGTTGTGGCAAGGAAAGCAAATGCCCTCCACTTCTCTGGAAGAAACCACAGTGCCCAACCATGTTCTAAGCCCTCCCATCCTCCCTGGGCTTCTGGCAGCAGGAGTGAAAAGAGAGGAGCAGAGCACTGGGACCCGTTTGACAAAAACCGGCTTCCCACGGGAAAGTCTTTCTCCACGTGCAGACATGCTCCCAGGTGCCTTTGGCAAGGGGAAAGAAATGCCATACACTGACCTGGAAGAGACCACAGGGCCTAGGCACAGTCTGAACCCTTCCCTCAACCTGGCGGTTTTGCTAGCAGGAGTTCAACCCCAACGAACACAGCCCGGAGACCCCTGAGGCAAAAACGGCTTCCGACGATCAATAACTGCTTGCTGTGGAACACCTATCCCAAGTGGGGGAAGCCAGCTCAACAAAATGCCACACACCCAGGTGTAAGAAACAACATTGCCTTGGCTTGGTCTAAGCCCCTCACCTCGTCCCTGTGCTTTGGGGAGCCGGAGGGACAGCCGAGGCCCACGACCCTGAGACCCCTTTGCAAAAAGCCGGCTTCCCACGGAAACAGTTTTCCTGAGGTGCAGACCCTATGCCAAGTGGTGGTGGCAAGGGAAAGCAAATGCCCTCCACTTCTCTGGAAGAAACCACAGTGCCCAACCATGTTCTAAGCCCTCCCATCCTCCCTGGGCTTCTGGCAGCAGGAGTGAAAAGAGAGGAGCAGAGCACTGGGACCCGTTTGACAAAACCCGGCTTCCCACGGGAAAGTCTTTCTCCACGTGCAGACATGCTCCCAGGTGCCTGGGCAAGGGGAAGGAAACGCCATACACTGACCTGGAAGAGACCACAGGGCCCAAGCACAGTATGATCCCTTCCCTCAACCCGGCGGTTTTGCTAGCAGGAGTTCAACCCCAACGAACACAGCCCGGAGACCCCTGAGGCAAAAACGGCTTCCGACGAACAATAGGCGCTTGCTGTGCAAAACCAATCCCAAGTGGGGGTAGCCAGCTCAACAAAATGCCACACACCCAGGTGTAAGAAACAACATTGCCCAGGCATGGTCTAAGCCCCTCACCTCGTCCCTGTGCTTTGGGGAGCTGGAGGGACACCCGAGGCACACGGACCTGAGACCCCTTTGCAAAAAGCCGGCTTCCCACGGAAACAGTTTTCCTGAGGTGCAGACCCTATCCCAAGTGGTTGTGGCAAGGTAAAGCAAATGCCCTCCACTTCTCTGGAAGAAACCACAGTGCCCAGCCATGTTCTAAGCCCTTCCATCCTCCCTGGGCTTCTGGCAGCAGGAGTGAAAAGAGAGGAGCAGAGCACTGGGACCCGTTTGACAAAACCCGGCTTCCCACGGGAAAGTCTCCACGTGCAGACATGCTCCCAGGTGCCTGGGGCAAGGGGAAGGAAACGCCATACACTGACCTGGAAGAGACCACAGGGCCCAGGCACGGTCTGAACCCTTCCCTCAACCCGGCGGTTTTGCTAGCAGGAGTTCAACCCCAAGGAACACAGCCCGGAGACCCCTGGGGCAAAAAAGGCTTCCGACGATCAATAGGTGCTTGCTGTGGAACACCTATCCCAAGTGGGGGAAGCCAGCTCAACAAAATGCCACACACCCAGGTGTGAGAAACAACATTGCCTTGGCTTGGTCTAAGCCCCTCACCTCGTCCCTGTGCTTTGGGGAGCCGGAGGGACAGCCGAGGCCCACGACCCTGAGACCCCTTTGCAAAAAGCCGGCTTCCCACGGAAACAGTTTTCCTGAGGTGCAGACCCTCTCACAAGTGGTTGTGGCAAGGTTAAGCAAATTCCCTCCACTTCTCTGGAAGAAACCACAGTGCCCAGCCATGTTCTAAGCCCTCCCATCCTCCCTGGGCTTCTGGCAGCAGGAGTGAAAAGAGAGGAGCAGAGCACTGGGACCCGTTTGACAAAACCCGGCTTTCCACGGGAAAGTCTTTCTCCACGTGCAGACATGCTCCCAGGTGCCTGGGGCAAGGGGAAGGAAATGCCATACACTGACCTGGAAGAGACCACAGGGCCCAGGCACAGTCTGAACCCTTCCCTCAACCCGGCGATTTTGCTAGCAGGAGTTCAACCCCAACGAACACAGCCCGGAGACCCCTGGGGCAAAAACGGCTTCCGACGATCAATAGTTGCTTGCTGTGGAACACCTATCCCAAGTGGGGGAAGCCAGCTCAACAAAATGCCACACACCCAGGTGTAAGAAACAACATTGCCCAGGCTTGGTCTAAGCCCCTCACCTCGTCCCTGTGCTTTGGGGAGCCGGAGGGACAGCCGAGGCCCACGGCCCTGAGACCCCTTTGCAAAAAGCCGGCTTCCCACCGAAAGAGTTTTCCTGAGGTGCAGACCCTATCCCAAGTGGTTGTGGCAAGGTAAAGCAAATGCCCTCCACTTCTCTGTAAGAAACCACAGTGCCCAGCCATGTTCTAAGTCCTCCCATCCTCCCTGGGCTTCTGGCAGCAGGAGTGAAAAGAGAGGAGCAGAGCACGGGGACCCGTTTGACAAAACCCGGCTTCCCACGGGAAAGTCTTTCTCCACGTGCAGACATGCTCCCAGGTGCCTGTGGCAAGGGGAAGGAAATGCCATACACTGACCTGGAAGAGACCACAGGGCCCAGGCACAGTCTGAACCCTTCCCTCAACCCGGCGGTTTTGCTAGCAGGAGTTCAACCCCAACAACATAGCCCGGAGACCCCTGGGGCAAAAACGGCTTCCGACGAACAATAGGTGCTTGCTGTGGAACACCTATCCCAAGTGGGGGTAGCCAGCTCAACAAAATGCCACAAACCCAGGTGTAAGAAACAACATTGCCCAGGCATGGTCTAAGCCCCTCACCTCGTCCCTGTGCTTTGGGGAGCCGGAGGGACAGCCGAGGCACACGGCCCTGAGACCCCTTTGCAAAAAGCCGGCTTCCCACGGAGACAGTTTTCCTGAGGTGCAGACCCTATCCCAAGTGGTTGTGGCAAGGTAAAGCAAATGCCCTCCACTTCTCTGGAAGAAACCACAGTGCCCAGCCATGTTCTAAGCCCTCCCATCCTCCCTGGGCTTCTGGCAGCAGGAGTGAAAAGAGAGGAGCAGAGCACTGGGACCCGTTTGACAAAACCCGGCTTTCCACGGGAAAGTCTTTCTCCACGTGCAGACATGCTCCCAGGTGCCTGGGGTAAGGGGAAGGAAATGCCATACACTGACCTGGAAGAGACCACAGGGCCCAGGCACAGTCTGAACCCTTCCCTCAACCCGGCGGTTTTGCTAGCAGGAGTTCAACCCCAACGAACACAGCCCGGAGACCCCTGGGGCAAAAACGGCTTCCGACGATCAATAGGTGCTTGCTGTGGAACACCTATCCCAAGTGGGGGAAGCCAGCTCAACAAAATGCCACACACCCAGGTGTAAGAAACAACATTGCCCAGGCTTGGTCTAAGCCCCTCACCTCGTCCCTGTGCTTTGGGGAGCCGGAGGGACAGCCGAGGCCCACGACCCTGAGACCCCTTTGCAAAAAGCCGGCTTCCCACCGAAAGAGATTTCCTGAGGTGCAGACCCTATCCCAAGTGGTTGTGGCAAGGTAAAGCAAATGCCCTCCACTTCTCTGTAAGAAACCACAGTGCCCAGCCATGTTCTAAGCCCTCCCATCCTCCCTGGGCTTCTGGCAGCAGGAGTGAAAAGAGAGGAGCAGAGCACGGGGACCCGTTTGACAAAAACCGGCTTCCAACGGGAAAGTCTTTCTCCACGTGCAGACATGCTCCCAGGTGCCTGTGGCAAGGGGAAGGGAATGCCATACACTGACCTGGAAGAGACCACAGGGCCCAGGCACAGTCTGAACCCTTCCCTCAACCCGGCGGTTTTGGTAGCAGGAGTTCAACCCCAACGAACACAGCCCGGAGACCCCTGAGGCAAAAACGGCTTCCGACGATCAATAGGTGCTTACTGTGGAACACCTATCCTAAGTGGGGGAAGCCAGCTCAACAAAATGCCACACACCCAGGTGTGAGAAACAACATTGCCTTGGCTTGGTCTAAGCCCCTCACCTCGTCCCTGTGCTTTGGGGAGCCGGAGGGACAGCCGAGGCCCACGACCCTGCGACCCCTTTGCAAAAAGCCGGCTTCCCACGGAAACAGTTTTCCTGAGGTGCAGACCCTATCCCAAGTGGTTGTGGCAAGTTAAAGCAAATGCCCTCCACTTCTCTGGAAGAAACCACAGTGCCCAGCCATGTTCTAAGCCCTTCCATCCTCCCTGGGCTTCTGGCAGCAGGAGTGAAAAGAGAGGAGCAGAGCACTGGGACCCGTTTGACAAAACCCGGCTTCCCACGGGAAAGTCTTTCTCCACGTGCAGACATGCTCCCAGGTGCCTGGGGCAAGGGGAAGGAAACGCCATACACTGACCTGGAAGAGACCACAGGGCCCAGGCACAGTCTGAACCCTTCCCTCAACCCGGCGGTTTTGCTAGCAGGAGTTCAACCCCAACGAACACAGCCCGGAGACCCCTGGGGCAAAAACGGCTTCCGACGATCAATAGGTGCTTGCTGTGGAACACCTATCCCAAGTGGGGGAAGCCAGCTCAACAAAATGCCACACACCCAGGTGTGAGAAACAACATTGCCTTGGCTTGGTCTAAGCCCCTCACCTCGTCCCTGTGCTTTGGGGAGCCGGAGGGACAGCCGAGGCCCACGACCCTGAGACCCCTTTGCAAAAAGCCGGCTTCCCACGGAAACAGTTTTCCTGAGGTGCAGACCCTATCCCAAGTGGTTGTGGCAAGGTAAAGCAAATGCCCTCCACTTCTCTGGAAGAAACCACAGTGCCCAACCATGTTCTAAGCCCTCCCATCCTCCCTGGGCTTCTGGCAGCAGGAGTGAAAAGAGAGGAGCAGAGCACTGGGACCCGTTTGACAAAACCCGGCTTTGCACGGGAAAGTCTTTCTCCACGTGCAGACATGCTCCCAGGTGCCTGGGGCAAGGGGAAGGAAATGCCATACACTGACCTGGAAGAGACCACAGGGCCCAGGCACAGTCTGAACCCTTCCCTCAACCCGGCGATTTTGCTAGGAGGAGTTCAACCCCAACGAACACAGCCCGGAGACCCCTGGGGCAAAAACGGCTTCCGACGATCAATAGTTGCTTGCTGTGGAACACCTATCCCAAGTGGGGGAAGCCAGCTCAACAAAATGCCACACACCCAGGTGTAAGAAACAACATTGCCCAGGCTTGGTCTAAGCCCCTCACCTCGTCCCTGTGCTTTGGGGAGCCGGAGGGACAGCCGAGGCCCACGGCCCTGAGACCCCTTTGCAAAAAGCCGGCTTCCCACCGAAAGAGTTTTCCTGAGGTGCAGACCCTATCCCAAGTGGTTGTGGCAAGGTAAAGCAAATGCCCTCCACTTCTCTGTAAGAAACCACAGTGCCCAGCCATGTTCTAAGCCCTCCCATCCTCCCTGGGCTTCTGGCAGCAGGAGTGAAAAGAGAGGAGCAGAGCACGGGGACCCGTTTGACAAAACCCGGCTTCCCACGGGAAAGTCTTTCTCCACGTGCAGACATGCTCCCAGGTGCCTGTGGCAAGGTGAAGGAAATGCCATACACTGACCTGGAAGAGACCACAGGGCCCAGGCACAGTCTGAACCCTTCCCTCAACCCGGCGGTTTTGCTAGCAGGAGTTCAACCCCAACAACATAGCCCGGAGACCCCTGGGGCAAAAACGGCTTCCGACGAACAATAGGTGCTTGCTGTGGAACACCTATCCCAAGTGGGGGTAGCCAGCTCAACAAAATGCCACAAACCCAGGTGTAAGAAACAACATTGCCCAGGCATGGTCTAAGCCCCTCACCTCGTCCCTGTGCTTTGGGGAGCCGGAGGGACAGCCGAGGCACACGGCCCTGAGACCCCTTTGCAAAAAGCCGGCTTCCCACGGAGACAGTTTTCCTGAGGTGCAGACCCTATCCCAAGTGGTTGTGGCAAGGTAAAGCAAATGCCCTCCACTTCTCTGGAAGAAACCACAGTGCCCAGCCATGTTCTAAGCCCTCCCATCCTCCCTGGGCTTCTGGCAGCAGGAGTGAAAAGAGAGGAGCAGAGCACTGGGACCCGTTTGACAAAACCCGGCTTTCCACGGGAAAGTCTTTCTCCACGTGCAGACATGCTCCCAGGTGCCTGGGGCAAGGGGAAGGAAATGCCATACACTGACCTGGAAGAGACCACAGGGCCCAGGCACAGTCTGAACCCTTCCCTCAACCCGGCGGTTTTGCTAGCAGGAGTTCAACCCCAACGAACACAGCCCGGAGACCCCTGAGGCAAAAACGGCTTCCGACGATCAATAGGTGCTTGCTGTGGAACACCTATCCCAAGTGGGGGAAGCCAGCTCAACAAAATGCCACACACCCAGGTGTAAGAAACAACATTGCCTTGGCTTGGTCTAAGCCCCTCACCTCGTCCCTGTGCTTTGGGGAGCCGGAGGGACAGCCGAGGCCCACGACCCTGAGACCCCTTTGCAAAAAGCCGGCTTCCCACCGAAAGAGATTTCCTGAGGTGCAGACCCTATCCCAAGTGGTTGTGGCAAGGTAAAGCAAATGCCCTCCACTTCTCTGTAAGAAACCACAGTGCCCAGCCATGTTCTAAGCCCTCCCATCCTCCCTGGGCTTCTGGCAGCAGGAGTGAAAAGAGAGGAGCAGAGCACGGGGACCCGTTTGACAAAAACCGGCTTCCAACGGGAAAGTCTTTCTCCACGTGCAGACATGCTCCCAGGTGCCTGTGGCAAGGGGAAGGGAATGCCATACACTGACCTGGAAGAGACCACAGGGCCCAGGCACAGTTTGAACCCTTCCCTCAACCCGGCGGTTTTGCTAGCAGGAGTTCAACCCCAACGAACATAGCCCGGAGACCCCTGGGGCAAAAACGGCTTCCGACGATCAATAGGTGCTTGCTGTGGAACACCTATCCCAAGTGGGGGAAGCCAGCTCAACAAAATGCCACACACCCAGGTGTAAGAAACAACATTGCCCTGGCTTGGTCTAAGCCCCTCACCTCGTCCCTGTGCTTTGGGGAGCCGGAGGGACACCCGAGGCACACGGCCCTGAGACCCCTTTGCAAAAAGCCGGCTTCCCACGGAAACAGTTTTCTGAGGTGCAGACCCTATCCCAAGTGGTTTTGGCAAGGTAAAGCAAATGCCCTCCACTTCTCTGGAAGAAACCACAGTGCCCAGCCATGTTCTAAGCCCTTCCATCCTCCCTGGGCTTCTGGCAGCAGGAGTGAAAAGAGAGGAGCAGAGCACTGGGACCCGTTTGACAAAACCCGGCTTCCCACGGGAAAGTCTTTCTCCACGTGCAGACATGCTCCCAGGTGCCTGGGGCAAGGGGAAGGAAACGCCATACACTGACCTGGAAGAGACCACAGGGCCCAGGCACAGTCTGAACCCTTCCCTCAACCCGGCGGTTTTGCTAGGAGGAGTTCAACCCCAACGAACACAGCCCGGAGACCCCTGGGGCAAAAACGGCTTCCGACGATCAATAGGTGCTTGCTGTGGAACACCTATCCCAAGTGGGGGAAGCCAGCTCAACAAAATGCCACACACCCAGGTGTGAGAAACAACATTGCCTTGGCTTGGTCTAAGCCCCTCACCTCGTCCCTGTGCTTTGGGGAGCCGGAGGGACAGCCGAGGCCCACGACCCTGAGACCCCTTTGCAAAAAGCCGGCTCCCCACGGAAACAGTTTTCCTGAGGTGCAGACCCTATCCCAAGTGGTTGTGGCAAGGTAAAGCAAATGCCCTCCACTTCTCTGGAAGAAACCACAGTGCCCAACCATGTTCTAAGCCCTCCCATCCTCCCTGGGCTTCTGGCAGCAGGAGTGAAAGGAGAGGAGCAGAGCACTGGGACCCGTTTGACAAAACCCGGCTTTCCACGGGAAAGTCTTTCTCCACGTGCAGACATGCTCCCAGGTGCCTGGGGCAAGGGGAAGGAAATGCCATACACTGACCTGGAAGAGACCACAGGGCCCAGGCACAGTCTGAACCCTTACCTCAACCCGGCGATTTTGCTAGCAGGAGTTCAACCCCAACGAACACAGCCCGGAGACCCCTGGGGCAAAAACGGCTTCCGACGATCAATAGTTGCTTGCTGTGGAACACCTATCCCAAGTGGGGGAAGCCAGCTCAACAAAATGCCACACACCCAGGTGTAAGAAACAACATTGCCCAGGCTTGGTCTAAGCCCCTCACCTCGTCCCTGTGCTTTGGGGAGCCGGAGGGACAGCCGAGGCCCACGGCCCTGAGACACCTTTGCAAAAAGCCGGCTTCCCACCGAAAGTTTTCCTGAGGTGCAGACCCTATCCCAAGTGGTTGTGGCAAGGTAAAGCAAATGCCCTCCACTTCTCTGTAAGAAACCACAGTGCCCAGCCATGTTCTAAGCCCTCCCATCCTCCCTGGGCTTCTGGCAGCAGGAGTGAAAAGAGAGGAGCAGAGCACGGGGACCCGTTTGACAAAACCCGGCTTCCCACGGGAAAGTCTTTCTCCACGTGCAGACATGCTCCCAGGTGCCTGTGGCAAGGGGAAGGAAATGCCATACACTGACCTGGAAGAGACCACAGGGCCCAGGCACAGTCTGAACCCTTCCCTCAACCCGGCGGTTTTGCTAGCAGGAGTTCAACCCCAACAACATAGCCCGGAGACCCCTGGGGCAAAAACGGCTTCCGACGAACAATAGGTGCTTGCTGTGGAACACCTATCCCAAGTGGGGGTAGCCAGCTCAACAAAATGCCACAAACCCAGGTGTAAGAAACAACATTGCCCAGGCATGGTCTAACCCCCTCACCTCGTCCCTGTGCTTTGGGGAGCCGGAGGGACAGCCGAGGCACACGGCCCTGAGACCCCTTTGCAAAAAGCCGGCTTCCCACCGAAAGAGTTTTCCTGAGGTGCAGACCCTATCCCAAGTGGTTGTGGCAAGGTAAAGCAAATGCCCTCCACTTCTCTGGAAGAAACCACAGTGCCCAGCCATGTTCTAAGTCCTCCCATCCTCCCTGGGCTTCTGGCAGCAGGAGTGAAAAGAGAGGAGCAGAGCACGGGGACCCGTTTGACAAAACCCGGCTTCCCACGGGAAAGTCTTTCTCCACGTGCAGACATGCTCCCAGGTGCCTGTGGCAAGGGGAAGGAAATGCCATACACTGACCTGGAAGAGACCACAGGGCCCAGGCACAGTCTGAACCCTTCCCTCAACCCGGCGGTTTTGCTAGCAGGAGTTCAACCCCAACAACATAGCCCGAAGACCCCTGGGGCAAAAACGACTTCCGACGAACAATAGGTGCTTGCTGTGGAACACCTATCCCAAGTGGGGGTAGCCAGCTCAACAAAATGCCACAAACCCAGGTGTAAGAAACAACATTGCCCAGGCATGGTCTAAGCCCCTCACCTCGTCCCTGTGCTTTGGGGAGCCGGAGGGACAGCCGAGGCACACGGCCCTGAGACCCCTTTGCAAAAAGCCGGCTTCCCACGGAGACAGTTTTCCTGAGGTGCAGACCCTATCCCAAGTGGTTGTGGCAAGGTAAAGCAAATGCCCTCCACTTCTCTGGAAGAAACCACAGTGCCCAGCCATGTTCTAAGCCCTCCCATCCTCCCTGGGCTTCTGGCAGCAGGAGTGAAAAGAGAGGAGCAGAGCACTGGGACCCGTTTGACAAAACCCGGCTTTCCACGGGAAAGTCTTTCTCCACGTGCAGACATGCTCCCAGGTGCCTGGGGTAAGGGGAAGGAAATGCCATACACTGACCTGGAAGAGACCACAGGGCCCAGGCACAGTCAGAACCCTTCCCTCAACCCGGCGGTTTTGCTAGCAGGAGTTCAACCCCAACGAACACAGCCCGGAGACCCCTGGGGCAAAAACGGCTTCCGACGATCAATAGTTGCTTGCTGTGGAACACCTATCCCAAGTGGGGGAAGCCAGCTCAACAAAATGCCACACACCCAGGTGTAAGAAACAACATTGCCCAGGCTTGGTCTAAGCCCCTCACCTCGTCCCTGTGCTTTGGGGAGCCGGAGGGACAGCCGCGGCCCACGACCCTGAGACCCCTTTGCAAAAAGCCGGCTTCCCAAGGATACAGTTTTCCTGAGGTGCAGACCCTATCCCAAGTGGTTGTGGCAAGGAAAGCAAATGCCCTCCACTTCTCTGGAAGAAACCACAGTGCCCAACCATGTTCTAAGCCCTCCCATCCTCCCTGGGCTTCTGGCAGCAGGAGTGAAAAGAGAGGAGCAGAGCACTGGGACCCGTTTGACAAAAACCGGCTTCCCACGGGAAAGTCTTTCTCCACGTGCAGACATGCTCCCAGGTGCCTTTGGCAAGGGGAAAGAAATGCCATACACTGACCTGGAAGAGACCACAGGGCCTAGGCACAGTCTGAACCCTTCCCTCAACCTGGCGGTTTTGCTAGCAGGAGTTCAACCCCAACGAACACAGCCCGGAGACCCCTGAGGCAAAAACGGCTTCCGACGATCAATAACTGCTTGCTGTGGAACACCTATCCCAAGTGGGGGAAGCCAGCTCAACAAAATGCCACACACCCAGGTGTAAGAAACAACATTGCCTTGGCTTGGTCTAAGCCCCTCACCTCGTCCCTGTGCTTTGGGGAGCCGGAGGGACAGCCGAGGCCCACGACCCTGAGACCCCTTTGCAAAAAGCCGGCTTCCCACGGAAACAGTTTTCCTGAGGTGCAGACCCTATGCCAAGTGGTGGTGGCAAGGGAAAGCAAATGCCCTCCACTTCTCTGGAAGAAACCACAGTGCCCAACCATGTTCTAAGCCCTCCCATCCTCCCTGGGCTTCTGGCAGCAGGAGTGAAAAGAGAGGAGCAGAGCACTGGGACCCGTTTGACAAAACCCGGCTTCCCACGGGAAAGTCTTTCTCCACGTGCAGACATGCTCCCAGGTGCCTGGGCAAGGGGAAGGAAACGCCATACACTGACCTGGAAGAGACCACAGGGCCCAAGCACAGTATGATCCCTTCCCTCAACCCGGCGGTTTTGCTAGCAGGAGTTCAACCCCAACGAACACAGCCCGGAGACCCCTGAGGCAAAAACGGCTTCCGACGAACAATAGGCGCTTGCTGTGCAAAACCAATCCCAAGTGGGGGTAGCCAGCTCAACAAAATGCCACACACCCAGGTGTAAGAAACAACATTGCCCAGGCATGGTCTAAGCCCCTCACCTCGTCCCTGTGCTTTGGGGAGCTGGAGGGACACCCGAGGCACACGGACCTGAGACCCCTTTGCAAAAAGCCGGCTTCCCACGGAAACAGTTTTCCTGAGGTGCAGACCCTATCCCAAGTGGTTGTGGCAAGGTAAAGCAAATGCCCTCCACTTCTCTGGAAGAAACCACAGTGCCCAGCCATGTTCTAAGCCCTTCCATCCTCCCTGGGCTTCTGGCAGCAGGAGTGAAAAGAGAGGAGCAGAGCACTGGGACCCGTTTGACAAAACCCGGCTTCCCACGGGAAAGTCTCCACGTGCAGACATGCTCCCAGGTGCCTGGGGCAAGGGGAAGGAAACGCCATACACTGACCTAGAAGAGACCACAGGGCCCAGGCACGGTCTGAACCCTTCCCTCAACCCGGCGGTTTTGCTAGCAGGAGTTCAACCCCAAGGAACACAGCCCGGAGACCCCTGGGGCAAAAAAGGCTTCCGACGATCAATAGGTGCTTGCTGTGGAACACCTATCCCAAGTGGGGGAAGCCAGCTCAACAAAATGCCACACACCCAGGTGTGAGAAACAACATTGCCTTGGCTTGGTCTAAGCCCCTCACCTCGTCCCTGTGCTTTGGGGAGCCGGAGGGACAGCCGAGGCCCACGACCCTGAGACCCCTTTGCAAAAAGCCGGCTTCCCACGGAAACAGTTTTCCTGAGGTGCAGACCCTCTCACAAGTGGTTGTGGCAAGGTTAAGCAAATTCCCTCCACTTCTCTGGAAGAAACCACAGTGCCCAGCCATGTTCTAAGCCCTCCCATCCTCCCTGGGCTTCTGGCAGCAGGAGTGAAAAGAGAGGAGCAGAGCACTGGGACCCGTTTGACAAAACCCGGCTTTCCACGGGAAAGTCTTTCTCCACGTGCAGACATGCTCCCAGGTGCCTGGGGCAAGGGGAAGGAAATGCCATACACTGACCTGGAAGAGACCACAGGGCCCAGGCACAGTCTGAACCCTTCCCTCAACCCGGCGATTTTGCTAGCAGGAGTTCAACCCCAACGAACACAGCCCGGAGACCCCTGGGGCAAAAACGGCTTCCGACGATCAATAGTTGCTTGCTGTGGAACACCTATCCCAAGTGGGGGAAGCCAGCTCAACAAAATGCCACACACCCAGGTGTAAGAAACAACATTGCCCAGGCTTGGTCTAAGCCCCTCACCTCGTCCCTGTGCTTTGGGGAGCCGGAGGGACAGCCGAGGCCCACGGCCCTGAGACCCCTTTGCAAAAAGCCGGCTTCCCACCGAAAGAGTTTTCCTGAGGTGCAGACCCTATCCCAAGTGGTTGTGGCAAGGTAAAGCAAATGCCCTCCACTTCTCTGTAAGAAACCACAGTGCCCAGCCATGTTCTAAGTCCTCCCATCCTCCCTGGGCTTCTGGCAGCAGGAGTGAAAAGAGAGGAGCAGAGCACGGGGACCCGTTTGACAAAACCCGGCTTCCCACGGGAAAGTCTTTCTCCACGTGCAGACATGCTCCCAGGTGCCTGTGGCAAGGGGAAGGAAATGCCATACACTGACCTGGAAGAGACCACAGGGCCCAGGCACAGTCTGAACCCTTCCCTCAACCCGGCGGTTTTGCTAGCAGGAGTTCAACCCCAACAACATAGCCCGGAGACCCCTGGGGCAAAAACGGCTTCCGACGAACAATAGGTGCTTGCTGTGGAACACCTATCCCAAGTGGGGGTAGCCAGCTCAACAAAATGCCACAAACCCAGGTGTAAGAAACAACATTGCCCAGGCATGGTCTAAGCCCCTCACCTCGTCCCTGTGCTTTGGGGAGCCGGAGGGACAGCCGAGGCACACGGCCCTGAGACCCCTTTGCAAAAAGCCGGCTTCCCACGGAGACAGTTTTCCTGAGGTGCAGACCCTATCCCAAGTGGTTGTGGCAAGGTAAAGCAAATGCCCTCCACTTCTCTGGAAGAAACCACAGTGCCCAGCCATGTTCTAAGCCCTCCCATCCTCCCTGGGCTTCTGGCAGCAGGAGTGAAAAGAGAGGAGCAGAGCACTGGGACCCGTTTGACAAAACCCGGCTTTCCACGGGAAAGTCTTTCTCCACGTGCAGACATGCTCCCAGGTGCCTGGGGTAAGGGGAAGGAAATGCCATACACTGACCTGGAAGAGACCACAGGGCCCAGGCACAGTCTGAACCCTTCCCTCAACCCGGCGGTTTTGCTAGCAGGAGTTCAACCCCAACGAACACAGCCCGGAGACCCCTGGGGCAAAAACGGCTTCCGACGATCAATAGGTGCTTGCTGTGGAACACCTATCCCAAGTGGGGGAAGCCAGCTCAACAAAATGCCACACACCCAGGTGTAAGAAACAACATTGCCCAGGCTTGGTCTAAGCCCCTCACCTCGTCCCTGTGCTTTGGGGAGCCGGAGGGACAGCCGAGGCCCACGACCCTGAGACCCCTTTGCAAAAAGCCGGCTTCCCACCGAAAGAGATTTCCTGAGGTGCAGACCCTATCCCAAGTGGTTGTGGCAAGGTAAAGCAAATGCCCTCCACTTCTCTGTAAGAAACCACAGTGCCCAGCCATGTTCTAAGCCCTCCCATCCTCCCTGGGCTTCTGGCAGCAGGAGTGAAAAGAGAGGAGCAGAGCACGGGGACCCGTTTGACAAAAACCGGCTTCCAACGGGAAAGTCTTTCTCCACGTGCAGACATGCTCCCAGGTGCCTGTGGCAAGGGGAAGGGAATGCCATACACTGACCTGGAAGAGACCACAGGGCCCAGGCACAGTCTGAACCCTTCCCTCAACCCGGCGGTTTTGGTAGCAGGAGTTCAACCCCAACGAACACAGCCCGGAGACCCCTGAGGCAAAAACGGCTTCCGACGATCAATAGGTGCTTACTGTGGAACACCTATCCTAAGTGGGGGAAGCCAGCTCAACAAAATGCCACACACCCAGGTGTGAGAAACAACATTGCCTTGGCTTGGTCTAAGCCCCTCACCTCGTCCCTGTGCTTTGGGGAGCCGGAGGGACAGCCGAGGCCCACGACCCTGCGACCCCTTTGCAAAAAGCCGGCTTCCCACGGAAACAGTTTTCCTGAGGTGCAGACCCTATCCCAAGTGGTTGTGGCAAGTTAAAGCAAATGCCCTCCACTTCTCTGGAAGAAACCACAGTGCCCAGCCATGTTCTAAGCCCTTCCATCCTCCCTGGGCTTCTGGCAGCAGGAGTGAAAAGAGAGGAGCAGAGCACTGGGACCCGTTTGACAAAACCCGGCTTCCCACGGGAAAGTCTTTCTCCACGTGCAGACATGCTCCCAGGTGCCTGGGGCAAGGGGAAGGAAACGCCATACACTGACCTGGAAGAGACCACAGGGCCCAGGCACAGTCTGAACCCTTCCCTCAACCCGGCGGTTTTGCTAGCAGGAGTTCAACCCCAACGAACACAGCCCGGAGACCCCTGGGGCAAAAACGGCTTCCGACGATCAATAGGTGCTTGCTGTGGAACACCTATCCCAAGTGGGGGAAGCCAGCTCAACAAAATGCCACACACCCAGGTGTGAGAAACAACATTGCCTTGGCTTGGTCTAAGCCCCTCACCTCGTCCCTGTGCTTTGGGGAGCCGGAGGGACAGCCGAGGCCCACGACCCTGAGACCCCTTTGCAAAAAGCCGGCTTCCCACGGAAACAGTTTTCCTGAGGTGCAGACCCTATCCCAAGTGGTTGTGGCAAGGTAAAGCAAATGCCCTCCACTTCTCTGGAAGAAACCACAGTGCCCAACCATGTTCTAAGCCCTCCCATCCTCCCTGGGCTTCTGGCAGCAGGAGTGAAAAGAGAGGAGCAGAGCACTGGGACCCGTTTGACAAAACCCGGCTTTGCACGGGAAAGTCTTTCTCCACGTGCAGACATGCTCCCAGGTGCCTGGGGCAAGGGGAAGGAAATGCCATACACTGACCTGGAAGAGACCACAGGGCCCAGGCACAGTCTGAACCCTTCCCTCAACCCGGCGATTTTGCTAGGAGGAGTTCAACCCCAACGAACACAGCCCGGAGACCCCTGGGGCAAAAACGGCTTCCGACGATCAATAGTTGCTTGCTGTGGAACACCTATCCCAAGTGGGGGAAGCCAGCTCAACAAAATGCCACACACCCAGGTGTAAGAAACAACATTGCCCAGGCTTGGTCTAAGCCCCTCACCTCGTCCCTGTGCTTTGGGGAGCCGGAGGGACAGCCGAGGCCCACGGCCCTGAGACCCCTTTGCAAAAAGCCGGCTTCCCACCGAAAGAGTTTTCCTGAGGTGCAGACCCTATCCCAAGTGGTTGTGGCAAGGTAAAGCAAATGCCCTCCACTTCTCTGTAAGAAACCACAGTGCCCAGCCATGTTCTAAGCCCTCCCATCCTCCCTGGGCTTCTGGCAGCAGGAGTGAAAAGAGAGGAGCAGAGCACGGGGACCCGTTTGACAAAACCCGGCTTCCCACGGGAAAGTCTTTCTCCACGTGCAGACATGCTCCCAGGTGCCTGTGGCAAGGTGAAGGAAATGCCATACACTGACCTGGAAGAGACCACAGGGCCCAGGCACAGTCTGAACCCTTCCCTCAACCCGGCGGTTTTGCTAGCAGGAGTTCAACCCCAACAACATAGCCCGGAGACCCCTGGGGCAAAAACGGCTTCCGACGAACAATAGGTGCTTGCTGTGGAACACCTATCCCAAGTGGGGGTAGCCAGCTCAACAAAATGCCACAAACCCAGGTGTAAGAAACAACATTGCCCAGGCATGGTCTAAGCCCCTCACCTCGTCCCTGTGCTTTGGGGAGCCGGAGGGACAGCCGAGGCACACGGCCCTGAGACCCCTTTGCAAAAAGCCGGCTTCCCACGGAGACAGTTTTCCTGAGGTGCAGACCCTATCCCAAGTGGTTGTGGCAAGGTAAAGCAAATGCCCTCCACTTCTCTGGAAGAAACCACAGTGCCCAGCCATGTTCTAAGCCCTCCCATCCTCCCTGGGCTTCTGGCAGCAGGAGTGAAAAGAGAGGAGCAGAGCACTGGGACCCGTTTGACAAAACCCGGCTTTCCACGGGAAAGTCTTTCTCCACGTGCAGACATGCTCCCAGGTGCCTGGGGCAAGGGGAAGGAAATGCCATACACTGACCTGGAAGAGACCACAGGGCCCAGGCACAGTCTGAACCCTTCCCTCAACCCGGCGGTTTTGCTAGCAGGAGTTCAACCCCAACGAACATAGCCCGGAGACCCCTGGGGCAAAAACGGCTTCCGACGATCAATAGGTGCTTGCTGTGGAACACCTATCCCAAGTGGGGGAAGCCAGCTCAACAAAATGCCACACACCCAGGTGTAAGAAACAACATTGCCCTGGCTTGGTCTAAGCCCCTCACCTCGTCCCTGTGCTTTGGGGAGCCGGAGGGACACCCGAGGCACACGGCCCTGAGACCCCTTTGCAAAAAGCCGGCTTCCCACGGAAACAGTTTTCTGAGGTGCAGACCCTATCCCAAGTGGTTTTGGCAAGGTAAAGCAAATGCCCTCCACTTCTCTGGAAGAAACCACAGTGCCCAGCCATGTTCTAAGCCCTTCCATCCTCCCTGGGCTTCTGGCAGCAGGAGTGAAAAGAGAGGAGCAGAGCACTGGGACCCGTTTGACAAAACCCGGCTTCCCACGGGAAAGTCTTTCTCCACGTGCAGACATGCTCCCAGGTGCCTGGGGCAAGGGGAAGGAAACGCCATACACTGACCTGGAAGAGACCACAGGGCCCAGGCACAGTCTGAACCCTTCCCTCAACCCGGCGGTTTTGCTAGGAGGAGTTCAACCCCAACGAACACAGCCCGGAGACCCCTGGGGCAAAAACGGCTTCCGACGATCAATAGGTGCTTGCTGTGGAACACCTATCCCAAGTGGGGGAAGCCAGCTCAACAAAATGCCACACACCCAGGTGTGAGAAACAACATTGCCTTGGCTTGGTCTAAGCCCCTCACCTCGTCCCTGTGCTTTGGGGAGCCGGAGGGACAGCCGAGGCCCACGACCCTGAGACCCCTTTGCAAAAAGCCGGCTCCCCACGGAAACAGTTTTCCTGAGGTGCAGACCCTATCCCAAGTGGTTGTGGCAAGGTAAAGCAAATGCCCTCCACTTCTCTGGAAGAAACCACAGTGCCCAACCATGTTCTAAGCCCTCCCATCCTCCCTGGGCTTCTGGCAGCAGGAGTGAAAGGAGAGGAGCAGAGCACTGGGACCCGTTTGACAAAACCCGGCTTTCCACGGGAAAGTCTTTCTCCACGTGCAGACATGCTCCCAGGTGCCTGGGGCAAGGGGAAGGAAATGCCATACACTGACCTGGAAGAGACCACAGGGCCCAGGCACAGTCTGAACCCTTACCTCAACCCGGCGATTTTGCTAGCAGGAGTTCAACCCCAACGAACACAGCCCGGAGACCCCTGGGGCAAAAACGGCTTCCGACGATCAATAGTTGCTTGCTGTGGAACACCTATCCCAAGTGGGGGAAGCCAGCTCAACAAAATGCCACACACCCAGGTGTAAGAAACAACATTGCCCAGGCTTGGTCTAAGCCCCTCACCTCGTCCCTGTGCTTTGGGGAGCCGGAGGGACAGCCGAGGCCCACGGCCCTGAGACACCTTTGCAAAAAGCCGGCTTCCCACCGAAAGTTTTCCTGAGGTGCAGACCCTATCCCAAGTGGTTGTGGCAAGGTAAAGCAAATGCCCTCCACTTCTCTGTAAGAAACCACAGTGCCCAGCCATGTTCTAAGCCCTCCCATCCTCCCTGGGCTTCTGGCAGCAGGAGTGAAAAGAGAGGAGCAGAGCACGGGGACCCGTTTGACAAAACCCGGCTTCCCACGGGAAAGTCTTTCTCCACGTGCAGACATGCTCCCAGGTGCCTGTGGCAAGGGGAAGGAAATGCCATACACTGACCTGGAAGAGACCACAGGGCCCAGGCACAGTCTGAACCCTTCCCTCAACCCGGCGGTTTTGCTAGCAGGAGTTCAACCCCAACAACATAGCCCGGAGACCCCTGGGGCAAAAACGGCTTCCGACGAACAATAGGTGCTTGCTGTGGAACACCTATCCCAAGTGGGGGAAGCCAGCTCAACAAAATGCCACAAACCCAGGTGTAAGAAACAACATTGCCCAGGCATGGTCTAACCCCCTCACCTCGTCCCTGTGCTTTGGGGAGCCGGAGGGACAGCCGAGGCACACGGCCCTGAGACCCCTTTGCAAAAAGCCGGCTTCCCACGGAGACAGTTTTCCTGAGGTGCAGACCCTATCCCAAGTGGTTGTGGCAAGGTAAAGCAAATGCCCTCCACTTCTCTGGAAGAAACCACAGTGCCCAGCCATGTTCTAAGCCCTCCCATCCTCCCTGGGCTTCTGGCAGCAGGAGTGAAAAGAGAGGAGCAGAGCACTGGGACCCCTTTGACAAAACCCGGCTTTCCACGGGAAAGTCTTTCTCCACGTGCAGACATGCTCCCAGGTGCCTGGGGCAAGGGGAAGGAAATGCCATACACTGACCTGGAAGAGACCACAGGGCCCAGGCACAGTCTGAACCCTTCCCTCAACCCGGCGGTTTTGCTAGCAGGAGTTCAACCCCAACGAACACAGCCCGGAGACCCCTGGGGCAAAAACGGCTTCCGACGATCAATAGGTGCTTGCTGTGGAACACCTATCCCAAGTGGGGGAAGCCAGCTCAACAAAATGCCACACACCCAGGTGTAAGAAACAACATTGCCCAGGCTTGGTCTAAGCCCCTCACCTCGTCCCTGTGCTTTGGGGAGCCGGAGGGAAAGCCGAGGTCCACGACCCTGAGACCCCTTTGCAAAAAGCCGGCTTCCCAAAGGAAACAGTTTTCCTGAGGTGCAGACCCTATCCCAAGTGGTTGTGGCAAGGTAAGCAAATGCCCTCCACTTCTCTGGAAGAAACCACAGTGCCCAACCATGTTCTAAGCCCTCCCATCCTCCCTGGGCTTCTGGCAGCAGGAGTGAAAAGAGAGGAGCAGAGCACTGGGACCCGTTTGACAAAACCCGGCTTCCCACGGGAAAGTCTTTCTCCGCGTGCAGACATGCTCCCAGGTGCCTGGGGCAAGGGGAAGGAAATGCCATACACTGACCTGGAAGAGACCACAGGGCCCAGGCACAGTCTGAACCCTTCCCTCAACCCGGCGGTTTTGCTAGCAGGAGTTCAACCCCAACGAACACAGCCCGGAGACCCCTGGATCCAAAAGGGCTTCCGACGAACAATAGGTGCTTGCTGTGGAACACCTATCCCAATTGGGGGTAGCCAGCTCAACAAAATGCCACACACCCCAGGTGTAAGAAACAACAATGCCCAGGCATGGTCTAAGCCCCTCACCTCGTCCCTGTGCTTTGGGGAGCTGGAGGGACAGCCTAGGCACACGGCCCTGAGACCCCTTTGCAAAAAGCCGGCTTCCCACGGAGACAGTTTTCCTGAGGTTCAGACCCTATCCCAAGTGGTTGTGGCAAGGTAAAGCAAATGCCCTCCACTTCTCTGGAAGAAACCACAGTGCCCAGCCATGTTCTAAGCCCTCCCATCCTCCCTGGGCTTCTGGCAGCAGGAGTGAAAAGAGAGGAGCAGAGCACGGGGACCCGTTTGACAAAACCCGGCTTCCCACGGGAAAGTCTTTCTCCACGTGCAGACATGCTCCCAGGTGCCTGTGGCAAGGGGAAGGGAATGCCATACACTGACCTGGAAGAGACCACAGGGCCCAGGCACAGTCTGAACCCTTCCCTCAACCCGGCGGTTTTTGCTAGCAGGAGTTCAACCCCAAGGAACATAGCCCGGAGACCCCTGGGGCAAAAACGGCTTCCGACGAACAATAGGTGCTTGCTGTGGAACACCTATCCCAAGTGGGGGAAGCCAGCTCAACAAAATGCCACACACCCAGGTGTAAGAAACAACATTGCCCTGGCTTGGTCTAAGCCCCTCACCTCGTCCCTGTGCTTTGGGGAGCCGGAGGGACACCCGAGGCCCACGGCCCTGAGACCCCTTTGCAAAAAGCCGGCTTCCCACGGAAACAGTTTTCCTGAGGTGCAGACCCTATCCCAAGTGGTTTTGGCAAGGTAAAGCAAATGCCCTCCACTTCTCAGGAAGAAACCACAGTGCCCAGCCATGTTCTAAGCCCTCCCATCCTCCCTGGGCTTCTGGCAGCAGGAGTGAAAAGAGAGGAGCAGAGCACTGGGACCCGTTTGACAAAACCCGGCTTCCCACGGGAAAGTCTTTCTCCACGTGCAGACGTGCTCCCAGGTGCCTGGGCAAGGGGAAGGAAACGCCATACACTGACCTGGAAGAGACCACAGGGCCCAAGCACAGTCTGAACCCTTCCCTCAACCCGGCGGTTTTGCTAGCAGGAGTTCAACCCCAACGAACACAGCCCGGAGACCCCTGAGGCAAAAACGGCTTCCGACGATCAATAGGTGCTTACTGTGGAACACCTATCCCAAGTGGGGGAAGCCAGCTCAACAAAATGCCACACACCCAGGTGTGAGAAACAACATTGCCTTGGCTTGGTCTAAGCCCCTCACCTCGTCCCTGTGCTTTGGGGAGCCGGAGGGACAGCCGAGGCCCACGACCCTGCGACCCCTTTGCAAAAAGCCGGCTTCCCACGGAAACAGTTTTCCTAAGGTGCAGACCCTATCCCAAGTGGTTGTGGCAAGGTAAAGCAAATGCCCTCCACTTCTCTGGAAGAAACCACAGTGCCCAACCATGTTCTAAGCCCTCCCATCCTCCCTGGGCTTCTGGCAACAGGAGTGAAAAGAGAGGAGCAGAGCACTGGGACCCGTTTTGACAAAACCCGGCTTCCCACGGGAAAGTCTTTCTCCACGTGCAGACATGCTCCCAGGTGCCTGGGCAAGGGGAAGGAAACGCCATACACTGACCTGGAAGAGACCACAGGGCCCAGGCACAGTCTGAACCCTTCCCTCAACCCGGCGGTTTTGCTAGCAGGAGTTCAACCCCAACGAACACAGCCCGGAGACCCCTGGGGCAAAAACGGCTTCCGATGATCAATAGGTGCTTGCTATGGAACACCTATCCCAATTGGGGGAAGCCAGCTCAACAAAATGCCACACACCCAGCTGTAAGAAACAACATTGCCCAGGCACGGTCTAAGCCCCTCACCTCGTCCCTGTGCTTTGGGGAGCGGGAGGGACAGCCGAGGCACACGGCCCTGAGACCCCTTTGCAAAAAGCCGGCTTCCCACGGAGACAGTTTTCCTGAGGTGCACACCCTATCCCAAGTGGTTGTGGCAAGGTAAAGCAAATGCCCTCCACTTCTCTGTAAGAAACCACAGTGCCCAGCCATGTTCTAAGCCCTCCCATCCTCCCTGGGCTTCTGGCAGCAGGAGTGAAAAGAGAGGAGCAGAGCACGGGGACCCGTTTGACAAAACCCGGCTTTCCACGGGAAAGTCTTTCTCCACGTGCAGACATGCTCCCAGGTGCCTGGGGCAAGGGGAAGGAAACGCCATACACTGACTGGAAGAGACCACAGGGCCCAGGCACAGTCTGAACCCTTCCCTCAACCCGGCGATTTTGCTAGCAGGAGTTCAAACCCAACGAACACAGCCCGGAGACCCCTGGGGCAAAAACGGCTTCCGACGATCAATAGTTGCTTGCTGTGGAACACCTATCCCAAGTGGGGGAAGCCAGCTCAACAAAATGCCACACACCCAGGTGTAAGAAACAACATTGCCCAGGCTTGGTCTAAGCCCCTCACCTCGTCCTTGTGCTTTGGGGAGCCGGAGGGACAGCCGAGGCCCACGACCCTGAGACCCCTTTGCAAAAAGCCGGCTTCCCAAGGATACAGTTTTCCTGAGGTGCAGACCCTATCCCAAGTGGTTGTGGCAAGGTAAGCAAATGCCCTCCACTTCTCTGGAAGAAACCACAGTGCCCAGCCATGTTCTAAGCCCTTCCATCCTCCCTGGGCTTCTGGCAGCAGGAGTGAAAAGAGAGGAGCAGAGCACTGGGACCCGTTTGACAAAACCCGGCTTCCCACGGGAAAGTCTTTCTCCACGTGCAGACATGCACCCAGGTGCCTGGGGCAAGGGGAAGGAAACGCCATACACTGACCTGGAAGAGACCACAGGGCCCAGGCACAGTCTGAACCCTTCCCTCAATCCGGCGGTTTTGCTAGGAGGAGTTCAACCCCAACGAACACAGCCCGGAGACCCCTGGGGCAAAAACGGCTTCCGACGATCAATAGGTGCTTGCTGTGGAACACCTATCCCAAGTGGGGGAAGCCAGCTCAACAAAATGCCACACACCCAGGTGTGAGAAACAACATTGCCTTGGCTTGGTCTAAGCCCCTCACCTCGTCCCTGTGCTTTGGGGAGCCGGAGGGACAGCCGAGGCCCACGACCCTGAGACCCCTTTGCAAAAAGCCGGCTCCCCACGGAAACAGTTTTCCTGAGGTGCAGACCCTATCCCAAGTGGTTGTGGCAAGGTAAAGCAAATGCCCTCCACTTCTCTGGAAGAAACCACAGTGCCCAACCATGTTCTAAGCCCTCCCATCCTCCCTGGGCTTCTGGCAGCAGGAGTGAAATGAGAGGAGCAGAGCACTGGGACCCGTTTGACAAAACCCGGCTTTCCACGGGAAAGTCTTTCTCCACGTGCAGACATGCTCCCAGGTGCCTGGGGCAAGGGGAAGGAAATGCCATACACTGACCTGGAAGAGACCACAGGGCCCAGGCACAGTCTGAACCCTTCCCTCAACCCGGCGATTTTGCTAGCAGGAGTTCAACCCCAACGAACACAGCCCGGAGACCCCTGGGGCAAAAAACGGCTTCCGACGATCAATAGTTGCTTGCTGTGGAACACCTATCCCAAGTGGGGGAAGCCAGCTCAACAAAATGCCACACACCCAGGTGTAAGAAACAACATTGCCCAGGCTTGGTCTAAGCCCCTCACCTCGTCCCTGTGCTTTGGGGAGCTGGAGGGACACCCGAGGCCCACGGCCCTGAGACACATTTGCAAAAAGCCGGCTTCCCACCGAAAGTTTTCCTGAGGTGCAGACCCTATCCCAAGTGGTTGTGGCAAGGTAAAGCAAATGCCCTCCACTTCTCTGTAAGAAACCACAGTGCCCAGCCATGTTCTAAGCCCTCCCATCCTCCCTGGGCTTCTGGCAGCCGGAGTGAAAAGAGAGGAGCAGAGCACGGGGACCCGTTTGACAAAACCCGGCTTCCCACGGGAAAGTCTTTCTCCACGTGCAGACATGCTCCCAGGTGCCTGTGGCAAGGGGAAGGAAATGCCATACACTGACCTGGAAGAGACCACAGGGCCCAGGCACAGTCTGAACCCTTCCCTCAACCCGGCGGTTTTGCTAGCAGGAGTTCAACCCCAACAACATAGCCCGGAGACCCCTGGGGCAAAAACGGCTTCCGACGAACAATAGGTGCTTGCTGTGGAACACCTATCCCAAGTGGGGGTAGCCAGCTCAACAAAATGCCACAAACCCAGGTGTAAGAAACAACATTGCCCAGGCATGGTCTAAGCCCCTCACCTTGTCCCTGTGCTTTGGGGAGCCGGAGGGACAGCCGAGGCACACGGCCCTGAGACCCCTTTGCAAAAAGCCGGTTTCCCACGGAGACAGTTTTCCTGAGGTGCAGACCCTATCCCAAGTGGTTGTGGCAAGGTAAAGCAAATGCCCTCCACTTCTCTGGAAGAAACCACAGTGCCCAGCCATGTTCTAAGCCCTCCCATCCTCCCTGGGCTTCTGGCAACAGGAGTGAAAAGAGAGGAGCAGAGCACTGGGACCCGTTTGACAAAACCCGGCTTCCCACGGGAAAGTCTTTCTCCACGTGCAGACATGCTCCCAGGTGCCTGGGGCAAGGGGAAGGAAACGCCATACACTGACTGGAAGAGACCACAGGGCCCAGGCACAGTCTGAACCCTTCCCTCAACCCGGCGATTTTGCTAGCAGGAGTTCAAACCCAACGAACACAGCCCGGAGACCCCTGGGGCAAAAAACGGCTTCCGACGATCAATAGTTGCTTGCTGTGGAACACCTATCCCAAGTGGGGGAAGCCAGCTCAACAAAATGCCACACACCCAGGTGTAAGAAACAACATTGCCTTGGCTTGGTCTAAGCCCATCACCTCGTCCCTGTGCTTTGGGGAGCCGGAGGGACAGCCGAGGCCCACGACCCTGAGACCCCTTTGCAAAAAGCCGGCTTCCCACGGAAACAGTTTTCCTGAGGTGCAGACCCTCTGCCAAGTGGTGGTGGCAAGGGAAAGCAAATGCCCTCCACTTCTCTGGAAGGAACCACAGTGCCCAACCATGTTCTAAGCCCTCCCATCCTCCCTGGGCTTCTGGCAGCAGGAGTGAAAAGAGAGGAGCAGAGCACTGGGACCCGTTTGACAAAACCCGGCTTCCCACGGGAAAGTCTTTCTCCACGTGCAGACATGCTCCCAGGTGCCTGGGCAAGGGGAAGGAAACGCCATACACTGACCTGGAAGAGACCACAGGGCCCAAGCACAGTATGATCCCTTCCCTCAACCCGGCGGTTTTGCTAGCAGGAGTTCAACCCCAACGAACACAGCCCGGAGACACCTGAAGCAAAAACGGCTTCCGACGAACAATAGGCGCTTGCTGTGCAAAACCAATCCCAAGTGGGGGTAGCCAGCTCAACAAAATGCCACACACCCAGGTGTAAGAAACAACATTGCCCAGGCATGGTCTAAGCCCCTCACCTCGTCCCTGTGCTTTGGGGAGCTGGAGGGACACCCGAGGCACACGGCCCTGAGACCCCTTTGCAAAAAGCCGGCTTCCCACGGAAACAGTTTTCCTGAGGTGCAGACCCTATCCCAAGTGGTTGTGGCAAGGTAAAGCAAATGCCCTCCACTTCTCTGGAAGAAACCACAGTGCCCAGCCATGTTCTAAGCCCTCCCATCCTCCCTGGGCTTCTGGCAGCAGGAGTGAAAAGAGAGGAGCAGAGCACTGGGACCCGTTTGACAAAACCCGGCTTCCCACGGGAAAGTCTTTCTCCACGTGCAGACATGCTCCCAGGTGCCTGGGGCAAGGGGAAGGAAACGCCATACACTGACCTGGAAGAGACCACAGGGCCCAAGCACAGTCTGAACCCTTCCCTCAACCCGGCGGTTTTGCTAGCAGGAGTTCAACCCCAACGAACACAGCCCGGAGACCCCTGAGGCAAAAACGGCTTCCGACGATCAATAGGTGCTTGCTGTGGAACACCTATCCCAAGTGGGGGAAGCCAGCTCAACAAAATGCCACACACCCAGGTGTGAGAAACAACATTCCCTTGGCTTGGTCTAAGCCCCTCACCTCGTCCCTGTGCTTTGGGGAGCCGGAGGGACAGCCGAGGCCCACGACCCTGCGACCCCTTTGCAAAAAGCCGGCTTCCCACGGAAACAGTTTTCCTGAGGTGCAGACCCTATCCCAAGTGGTTGTGGCAAGGTAAAGCAAATGCCCTCCACTTCTCTGGAAGAAACCACAGTGCCCAACCATGTTCTAAGCCCTCCCATCCATCCTGGGCTTCTGGCAACAGGAGTGAAAAGAGAGGAGCAGAGCACTGGGACCCGTTTGACAAAACCCGGCTTCCCACGGGAAAGTCTTTCTCCACGTGCAGACATGCTCCCAGGTGCCTGGGCAAGGGGAAGGAAACGCCATACACTGACCTGGAAGAGACCACAGGGCCCAGGCACAGTCTGAACCCTTCCCTCAACCCGGCGGTTTTGCTAGCAGGAGTTCAACCCCAACGAACACAGCCCGGAGACCCCTGGGGCAAAAACGGCTTCCGATGATCAATAGGTGCTTGCTGTGGAACACCTATCCCAAGTGGGGGAAGCCAGCTCAACAAAATGCCACACACCCAGGTGTGAGAAACAACATTGCCCAGGCACGGTCTAAGCCCCTCACCTCGTCCCTGTGCTTTGGGGAGCGGGAGGGACAGCCGAGGCACACGGCCCTGAGACCCCTTTGCAAAAAGCCGGCTTCCCACGGAGACAGTTTTCCTGAGGTGCACACCCTATCCCAAGTGGTTGTGGCAAGGTAAAGCAAATGCCCTCCACTTCGCTGTAAGAAACCACAGTGCCCAGCCATGTTCTAAGCCCTCCCATCCTCCCTGGGCTTCTGGCAGCAGGAGTGAAAAGAGAGGAGCAGAGCACGGGGACCCGTTTGACAAAACCCGGCTTCCCACGGGAAAGTCTTTGTCCACGTGCAGACATGCTCCCAGGTGCCTGTGGCAAGGGGAAGGGAATGCCATACACTGACCTGGAAGAGACCACAGGGCCCAGGCACAGTCTGAACCCTTCCCTCAACCCGGCGGTTTTGCTAGCAGGAGTTCAACCCCAAGGAACATAGCCCGGAGACCCCTGGGGCAAAAACGGCTTCCGACGAACAATAGGTGCTTGCTGTGGAACACCTATCCCAAGTGGGGGAAGCCAGCTCAACAAAATGCCACACACCCAGGTGTAAGAAACAACATTGCCCTGGCTTGGTCTAAGCCCCTCACCTCGTCCCTGTGCTTTGGGGAGCCGGAGGGACACCCGAGGCCCACGGCCCTGAGACCCCTTTGCAAAAAGCCGGCTTCCCAAAGGAAACAGTTTTCCTGAGGTGCAGACCCTATCCCAAGTGCTTGTGGCAAGGTAAGCAAATGCCCTCCACTTCTCTGGAAGAAACCACAGTGCCCAACCATGTTCTAAGCCCTCCCATCCTCCCTGGGCTTCTGGCAGCAGGAGTGAAAAGAGAGGAGCAGAGCACTGGGACCCGTTTGACAAAACCCGGCTTCCCACGGGAAAGTCTTTCTCCACGTGCAGACATGCTCCCAGGTGCCTGTGGCAAGGGGAAGGAAATGCCATACACTGACCTGGAAGAGACCACAGGGCCCAGGCACAGTCTGAACCCTTCCCTCAACCCAGCGATTTTGCTAGCAGGAGTTCAACCCCAACGAACACAGCCCGGAGACCCCTGAGGCAAAAACGGCTTCCGACGAACAATAGGCGCTTGCTGTGGAACACCTCTCCCAAGTGGGGGTAGCCTGGTCAACAAAATGCCACACACCCAGGTGTAAGAAACAACATTGCCCAGCCATGGTCTAAGCCCCTCACCTCGTCCCTGTGCTTTGGGGAGCCGGAGGAACAGCCGAGGCCCACGGCCCTGAGACCCCTTTGCAAAAAGCCGGCTTCCCACGGAGACAGTTTTCCTGAGGTTCAGACCCTATCCCAAGTGGTTGTGGCAAGGTAAAGCAAATGCCCTCCACTTCTCTGGAAGAAACCACAGTGCCCAGCCATGTTCTAAGCCCTCTCATCCTCCCTGGGCTTCTGGCAGCAGGAGTGAAAAGAGAGGAGCAGAGCACTGGGACCCGTTTGACAAAAACCGGCTTCCCACGGGAAAGTCTTTGTCCACGTGCAGACATGCTCCCAGGTGCCTGGGGCAAGGGGAAGGAAAAGCCATACACTGACCTGGAAGAGAACACAGGGCCCAGGCACAGTCTGAACCCTTCCCTCAACCCGGCGGTTTTGCTAGCAGGAGTTCAACCCCAACGAACACAGCCCGGAGACCCCTGAGGCAAAAACGGCTTCCGACGATCAATAGGTGCTTGCTGTGGAACACCTATCCCAAGTGGGGGAAGCCAGCTCAACAAAATGCCACACACCCAGGTGTAAGAAACAACATTGCCTTGGCTTGGTCTAAGCCCCTCACCTCGTCCCTGTGCTTTGGGGAGCCGGAGGGACAGCCGAGGCCCACGACCCTGAGACCCCTTTGCAAAAAGCCGGCTTCCCACCGAAAGAGATTTCCTGAGGTGCAGACCCTATCCCAAGTGGTTGTGGCAAGGTAAAGCAAATGCCCTCCACTTCTCTGGAAGAAACCACAGTGCCCAGCCATGTTCTAAGCCCTCCCATCCTCCCTGGGCTTCTGGCAGCAGGAGTGAAAAGAGAGGAGCAGAGCACGGGGACCCGTTTGACAAAAACCGGCTTCCAACGGGAAAGTCTTTCTCCACGTGCAGACATGCTCCCAGGTGCCTGTGGCAAGGGGAAGGGAATGCCATACACTGACCTGGAAGAGACCACAGGGCCCAGGCACAGTCTGAACCCTTCCCTCAACCCGGCGGTTTTGCTAGCAGGAGTTCAACCCCAACGAACATAGCCCGGAGACCCCTGGGGCAAAAACGGCTTCCGACGATCAATAGGTGCTTGCTGTGGAACACCTATCCCAAGTGGGGGTAGCCAGCTCAACAAAATGCCACACACCCAGGTGTAAGAAACAACATTGCCCTGGCTTGGTCTAAGCCCCTCACCTCGTCCCTGTGCTTTGGGGAGCCGGAGGGACACCCGAGGCACACGGCCCTGAGACCCCTTTGCAAAAAGCCGGCTTCCCACGGAAACAGTTTTCTGAGGTGCAGACCCTATCCCAAGTGGTTTTGGCAAGGTAAAGCAAATGCCCTCCACTTCTCTGGAAGAAACCACAGTGCCCAGCCATGTTCTAAGCCCTTCCATCCTCCCTGGGCTTCTGGCAGCAGGAGTGAAAAGAGAGGAGCAGAGCACTGGGACCCGTTTGACAAAACCCGGCTTCCCACGGGAAAGTCTTTCTCCACGTGCAGACATGCTCCCAGGTGCCTGGGGCAAGGGGAAGGAAACGCCATACACTGACCTGGAAGAGACCACAGGGCCCAGGCACAGTCTGAACCCTTCCCTCAATCCGGCGGTTTTGCTAGGAGGAGTTCAACCCCAACGAACACAGCCCGGAGACCCCTGGGGCAAAAACGGCTTCCGACGATCAATAGGTGCTTGCTGTGGAACACCTATCCCAAGTGGGGGAAGCCAGCTCAACAAAATGCCACACACCCAGGTGTGAGAAACAACATTGCCTTGGCTTGGTCTAAGCCCCTCACCTCGTCCCTGTGCTTTGGGGAGCCGGAGGGACAGCCGAGGCCCACGACCCTGAGACCCCTTTGCAAAAAGCCGGCTCCCCACGGAAACAGTTTTCCTGAGGTGCAGACCCTATCCCAAGTGGTTGTGGCAAGGTAAAGCAAATGCCCTCCACTTCTCTGGAAGAAACCACAGTGCCCAACCATGTTCTAAGCCCTCCCATCCTCCCTGGGCTTCTGGCAGCAGGAGTGAAAGGAGAGGAGCAGAGCACTGGGACCCGTTTGACAAAACCCGGCTTTCCACGGGAAAGTCTTTCTCCACGTGCAGACATGCTCCCAGGTGCCTGGGGCAAGGGGAAGGAAATGCCATACACTGACCTGGAAGAGACCACAGGGCCCAGGCACAGTCTGAACCCTTCCCTCAACCCGGCGATTTTGCTAGCAGGAGTTCAACCCCAACGAACACAGCCCGGAGACCCCTGGGGCAAAAACGGCTTCCGACGATCAATAGTTGCTTGCTGTGGAACACCTATCCCAAGTGGGGGAAGCCAGCTCAACAAAATGCCACACACCCAGGTGTAAGAAACAACATTGCCCAGGCTTGGTCTAAGCCCCTCACCTCGTCCCTGTGCTTTGGGGAGCCGGAGGGACAGCCGAGGCCCACGGCCCTGAGACACCTTTGCAAAAAGCCGGCTTCCCACCGAAAGTTTTCCTGAGGTGCAGACCCTATCCCAAGTGGTTGTGGCAAGGTAAAGCAAATGCCCTCCACTTCTCTGTAAGAAACCACAGTGCCCAGCCATGTTCTAAGCCCTCCCATCCTCCCTGGGCTTCTGGCAGCAGGAGTGAAAAGAGAGGAGCAGAGCACGGGGACCCGTTTGACAAAACCCGGCTTCCCACGGGAAAGTCTTTCTCCACGTGCAGACATGCTCCCAGGTGCCTGTGGCAAGGGGAAGGAAATGCCATACACTGACCTGGAAGAGACCACAGGGCCCAGGCACAGTCTGAACCCTTCCCTCAACCCGGCGGTTTTGCTAGCAGGAGTTCAACCCCAACAACATAGCCCGGAGACCCCTGGGGCAAAAACGGCTTCCGACGAACAATAGGTGCTTGCTGTGGAACACCTATCCCAAGTGGGGGTAGCCAGCTCAACAAAATGCCACAAACCCAGGTGTAAGAAACAACATTGCCCAGGCATGGTCTAAGCCCCTCACCTCGTCCCTGTGCTTTGGGGAGCCGGAGGGACAGCCGAGGCACACGGCCCTGAGACCCCTTTGCAAAAAGCCGGCTTCCCACGGAGACAGTTTTCCTGAGGTGCAGACCCTATCCCAAGTGGTTGTGGCAAGGTAAAGCAAATGCCCTCCACTTCTCTGGAAGAAACCACAGTGCCCAGCCATGTTCTAAGCCCTCCCATCCTCCCTGGGCTTCTGGCAACAGGAGTGAAAAGAGAGGAGCAGAGCACTGGGACCCGTTTGACAAAACCCGGCTTTCCACGGGAAAGTCTTTCTCCACGTGCAGACATGCTCCCAGGTGCCTGGGGCAAGGGGAAGGAAATGCCATACACTGACCTGGAAGAGACCACAGGGCCCAGGCACAGTCTAAACCCTTCCCTCAACCCGGCGGTTTTGCTAGCAGGAGTTCAACCCCAACGAACACAGCCCGGAGACCCCTGGGGCAAAAACGGCTTCCGACGATCAATAGGTGCTTGCTGTGGAACACCTATCCCAAGTGGGGGAAGCCAGCTCAACAAAATGCCACACACCCAGGTGTAAGAAACAACATTGCCCAGGCTTGGTCTAAGCCCCTCACCTCGTCCCTGTGCTTTGGGGAGCCGGAGGGACAGCCGAGGTCCACGACCCTGAGACCCCTTTGCAAAAAGCCGGCTTCCCAAAGGAAACAGTTTTCCTGAGGTGCAGACCCTATCCCAAGTGGTTGTGGCAAGGTAAGCAAATGCCCTCCACTTCTCTGGAAGAAACCACAGTGCCCAACCATGTTCTAAGCCCTCCCATCCTCCCTGGGCTTCTGGCAGCAGGAGTGAAAAGAGAGGAGCAGAGCACTGGGACCCGTTTGACAAAACCCGGCTTCCCACGGGAAAGTCTTTCTCCGCGTGCAGACATGCTCCCAGGTGCCTGGGGCAAGGGGAAGGAAATGCCATACACTGACCTGGAAGAGACCACAGGGCCCAGGCACAGTCTGAACCCTTCCCTCAACCCGGCGGTTTTGCTAGCAGGAGTTCAACCCCAACGAACACAGCCCGGAGACCCCTGGATCCAAAAGGGCTTCCGACGAACAATAGGTGCTTGCTGTGGAACACCTATCCCAAGTGGGGGTAGCCAGCTCAACAAAATGCCACACACCCAGGTGTAAGAAACAACAATGCCCAGGCATGGTCTAAGCCCCTCACCTCGTCCCTGTGCTTTGGGGAGCTGGAGGGACAGCCTAGGCACACGGCCCTGAGACCCCTTTGCAAAAAGCCGGCTTCCCACGGAGACAGTTTTCCTGAGGTTCAGACCCTATCCCAAGTGGTTGTGGCAAGGTAAAGCAAATGCCCTCCACTTCTCTGGAAGAAACCACAGTGCCCAGCCATGTTCTAAGCCCTCCCATCCTCCCTGGGCTTCTGGCAGCAGGAGTGAAAAGAGAGGAGCAGAGCACGGGGACCCGTTTGACAAAACCCGGCTTCCCACGGGAAAGTCTTTCTCCACGTGCAGACATGCTCCCAGGTGCCTGTGGCAAGGGGAAGGGAATGCCATACACTGACCTGGAAGAGACCACAGGGCCCAGGCACAGTCTGAACCCTTCCCTCAACCCGGCGGTTTTGCTAGCAGGAGTTCAACCCCAAGGAACATAGCCCGGAGACCCCTGGGGCAAAAACGGCTTCCGACGAACAATAGGTGCTTGCTGTGGAACACCTATCCCAAGTGGGGGAAGCCAGCTCAACAAAATGCCACACACCCAGGTGTAAGAAACAACATTGCCCTGGCTTGGTCTAAGCCCCTCACCTCGTCCCTGTGCTTTGGGGAGCCGGAGGGACACCCGAGGCCCACGGCCCTGAGACCCCTTTTCAAAAAGCCGGCTTCCCACGGAAACAGTTTTCCTGAGGTGCAGACCCTATCCCAAGTGGTTTTGGCAAGGTAAAGCAAATGCCCTCCACTTCTCAGGAAGAAACCACAGTGCCCAGCCATGTTCTAAGCCCTCCCATCCTCCCTGGGCTTCTGGCAGCAGGAGTGAAAAGAGAGGAGCAGAGCACTGGGACCCGTTTGACAAAACCCGGCTTCCCACGGGAAAGTCTTTCTCCACGTGCAGACGTGCTCCCGGTGCCTGGGCAAGGGGAAGGAAACGCCATACACTGACCTGGAAGAGACCACAGGGCCCAAGCACAGTCTGAACCCTTCCCTCAACCCGGCGGTTTTGCTAGCAGGAGTTCAACCCCAACGAACACAGCCCGGAGACCCCTGAGGCAAAAACGGCTTCCGACGATCAATAGGTGCTTTCTGTGGAACACCTATCCCAAGTGGGGGAAGCCAGCTCAACAAAATGCCACACACCCAGGTGTGAGAAACAACATTGCCTTGGCTTGGTCTAAGCCCCTCACCTCGTCCCTGTGCTTTGGGGAGCCGGAGGGACAGCCGAGGCCCACGACCCTGCGACCCCTTTGCAAAAAGCCGGCTTCCCACGGAAACAGTTTTCCTGAGGTGCAGACCCTATCCCAAGTGGTTGTGGCAAGGTAAAGCAAATGCCCTCCACTTCTCTGGAAGAAACCACAGTGCCCAACCATGTTCTAAGCCCTCCCATCCTCCCTGGGCTTCTGGCAACAGGAGTGAAAAGAGAGGAGCAGAGCACTGGGACCCGTTTGACAAAACCCGGCTTCCCACGGGAAAGTCTTTCTCCACGTGCAGACATGCTCCCAGGTGCCTGGGCAAGGGGAAGGAAACGCCATACACTGACCTGGAAGAGACCACAGGGCCCAGGCACAGTCTGAACCCTTCCCTCAACCCGGCGGTTTTGCTAGCAGGAGTTCAACCCCAACGAACACAGCCCGGAGACCCCTGGGGCAAAAACGGCTTCCGATGATCAATAGGTGCTTGCTATGGAACACCTATCCCAATTGGGGGAAGCCAGCTCAACAAAATGCCACACACCCAGCTGTAAGAAACAACATTGCCCAGGCACGGTCTAAGCCCCTCACCTCGTCCCTGTGCTTTGGGGAGCGGGAGGGACAGCCGAGGCACACGGCCCTGAGACCCCTTTGCAAAAAGCCGGCTTCCCACGGAGACAGTTTTCCTGAGGTGCAGACCCTATCCCAAGTGGTTGTGGCAAGGTAAAGCAAATGCCCTCCACTTCTCTGGAAGAAACCACAGTGCCCAGCCATGTTCTAAGCCCTTCCATCCTCCCTGGGCTTCTGGCAGCAGGAGTGAAAAGAGAGGAGCAGAGCACTGGGACCCGTTTGACAAAACCCGGCTTCCCACGGGAAAGTCTTTCTCCACGTGCAGACATGCTCCCAGGTGCCTGGGGCAAGGGGAAGGAAACGCCATACACTGACCTGGAAGAGACCACAGGGCCCAGGCACAGTCTGAACCCTTCCCTCAACCCGGCAGTTTTGCTAGCAGGAGTTCAACCCCAACGAACACAGCCCGGAGACCCCTGGGGCAAAAACGGCTTCCGATGATCAATAGGTGCTTGCTGTGGAACACCTATCCCAAGTGGGGGAAGCCAGCTCAAAAAAATGCCACACACCCAGGTGTGAGAAACAACATTGCCTTGGCTTGGTCTAAGCCCCTCACCTCGTCCCTGTGCTTTGGGGAGCCGGAGGGACAGCCGAGGCCCACGACCCTGAGACCCCTTTGCAAAAAGCCGGCTTCCCACGGAAACAGATTTCCTGAGGTGCAGACCCTATCCCAAGTGGTTGTGGTAAGGTAAAGCAAATGCCCTCCACTTCTCTGGAAGAAACCACAGTGCCCAACCATGTTCTAAGCCCTCCCATCCTCCCTGGGCTTCTGGCAGCAGGAGTGAAAAGAGAGGAGCAGAGCACTGGGACCCGTTTGACAAAACCCGGCTTTCCACGGGAAAGTCTTTCTCCACGTGCAGACATGCTCCCAGGTGCCTGGGGCAAGGGGAAGGAAATGCCATACACTGACCTGGAAGAGACCACAGGGCCCAGGCACAGTCTGAACCCTTCCCTCAACCCGGCGATTTTGCTAGCAGGAGATCAACCCCAACGAACACAGCCCGGAGACCCCTGGGGCAAAAACGGCTTCCGACGATCAATAGTTGCTTGCTGTGGAACACCTATCCCAAGTGGGGGAAGCCAGCTCAACAAAATGCCACACACCCAGGTGTAAGAAACAACATTGCCCAGGCTTGGTCTAAGCCCCTCACCTCGTCCCTGTGCTTTGGGGAGCCGGAGGGACAGCCGAGGCCCACGGCCCTGAGACCCCTTTGCAAAAAGCCGGCTTCCCACCGAAAGAGTTTTCCTGAGGTGCAGACCCTATCCCAAGTGGTTGTGGCAAGGTAAAGCAAATGCCCTCCACTTCTCTGTAAGAAACCACAGTGCCCAGCCATGTTCTAAGCCCTCCCATCCTCCCTGGGCTTCTGGCAGCAGGAGTGAAAAGAGAGGAGCAGAGCACGGGGACCCGTTTGACAAAACCCGGCTTCCCACGGGAAAGTCTTTCTCCACGTGCAGACATGCTCCCAGGTGCCTGTGGCAAGGGGAAGGGAATGCCATACACTGACCTGGAAGAGACCACAGGGCCCAGGCACAGTCTGAACCCTTCCCTCAACCCGGCGGTTTTGCTAGCAGGAGTTCAACCCCAAGGAACATAGCCCGGAGACCCCTGGGGCAAAAACGGCTTCCGACGAACAATAGGTGCTTGCTGTGGAACACCTATCCCAAGTGGGGGAAGCCAGCTCAACAAAATGCCACACACCCAGGTGTAAGAAACAACATTGCCCTGGCTTGGTCTAAGCCCCTCACCTCGTCCCTGTGCTTTGGGGAGCCGGAGGGACACCCGAGGCCCACGGCCCTGAGACCCCTTTGCAAAAAGCCGGCTTCCCACCGAAACAGTTTTCCTGAGGTGCAGACCCTATCCCAAGTGGTTTTGGCAAGGTAAAGCAAATGCCCTCCACTTCTCAGGAAGAAACCACAGTGCCCAGCCATGTTCTAAGCCCTCCCATCCTCCCTGGGCTTCTGGCAGCAGGAGTGAAAAGAGAGGAGCAGAGCACTGGGACCCGTTTGACAAAACCCGGCTTCCCACGGGAAAGTCTTTCTCCACGTGCAGACATGCTCCCAGGTGCCTGGGGAAGGGGAAGGAAACGCCATACACTGACCTGGAAGAGACCACAGGGCCCAAGCACAGTCTGAACCCTTCCCTCAACCCGGCGGTTTTGCTAGCAGGAGTTCAACCCCAACGAACACAGCCCGGAGACCCCTGAGGCAAAAACGGCTTCCGACGATCAATAGGTGCTTGCTGTGGAACACCTATCCCAAGTGGGGGAAGCCAGCTCAACAAAATGCCACACACCCAGGTGTGAGAAACAACATTGCCTTGGCTTGGTCTAAGCCCCTCACCTCGTCCCTGTGCTTTGGGGAGCCGGAGGGACAGCCGAGGCCCACGACCCTGCGACCCCTTTGCAAAAAGCCGGCTTCCCACGGAAACAGTTTTCCTGAGGTGCAGACCCTATCCCAAGTGGTTGTGGCAAGGTAAAGCAAATGCCCTCCACTTCTCTGGAAGAAACCACAGTGCCCAACCATGTTCTAAGCCCTCCCATCCATCCTGGGCTTCTGGCAACAGGAGTGAAAAGAGAGGAGCAGAGCACTGGGACCCGTTTGACAAAACCCGGCTTCCCACGGGAAAGTCTTTCTCCACGTGCAGACATGCTCCCAGGTGCCTGGGCAAGGGGAAGGAAACGCCATACACTGACCTGGAAGAGACCACAGGGCCCAGGCACAGTCTGAACCCTTCCCTCAACCCGGCGGTTTTGCTAGCAGGAGTTCAACCCCAACGAACACAGCCCGGAGACCCCTGGGGCAAAAACGGCTTCCGATGATCAATAGGTGCTTGCTGTGGAACACCTATCCCAAGTGGGGGAAGCCAGCTCAACAAAATGCCACACACCCAGGTGTGAGAAACAACATTGCCCAGGCACGGTCTAAGCCCCTCACCTCGTCCCTGTGCTTTGGGGAGCGGGAGGGACAGCCGAGGCACACGGCCCTGAGACCCCTTTGCAAAAAGCCGGCTTCCCACGGAGACAGTTTTCCTGAGGTGCACACCCTATCCCAAGTGGTTGTGGCAAGGTAAAGCAAATGCCCTCCACTTCTCTGTAAGAAACCACAGTGCCCAGCCATGTTCTAAGCCCTCCCATCCTCCCTGGGCTTCTGGCAGCAGGAGTGAAAAGAGAGGAGCAGAGCACTGGGACCCGTTTGACAAAACCCGGCTTCCCACGGGAAAGTCTTTCTCCACGTGCAGACATGCTCCCAGGTGCCTGGGGCAAGGGGAAGGAAACGCCATACACTGACTGGAAGAGACCACAGGGCCCAGGCACAGTCTGAACCCTTCCCTCAACCCGGCGATTTTGCTAGCAGGAGTTCAAACCCAACGAACACAGCCCGGAGACCCCTGGGGCAAAAACGGCTTCCGACGATCAATAGTTGCTTGCTGTGGAACACCTATCCCAAGTGGGGGAAGCCAGCTCAACAAAATGCCACACACCCAGGTGTAAGAAACAACATTGCCCAGGCTTGGTCTAAGCCCCTCACCTCGTCCCTGTGCTTTGGGGAGCCGGAGGGACAGCCGAGGCCCACGACCCTGAGACCCCTTTGCAAAAAGCCGGCTTCCCAAGGATACAGTTTTCCTGAGGTGCAGACCCTATCCCAAGTGGTTGTGGCAAGGTAAGCAAATGCCCTCCACTTCTCTGGAAGAAACCACAGTGCCCAACCATGTTCTAAGCCCTCCCATCCTCCCTGGGCTTCTGGCAGCAGGAGTGAAAAGAGAGGAGCAGAGCACTGGGACCCGTTTGACAAAAACCGGCTTCCCACGGGAAAGTCTTTCTCCACGTGCAGACATGCTCCCAGGTGCCTGTGGCAAGGGGAAAGAAATGCCATACACTGACCTGGAAGAGACCACAGGGCCTAGGCACAGTCTGAACCCTTCCCTCAACCCGGCGGTTTTGCTAGCAGGAGTTCAACCCCAACGAACACAGCCCGGAGACCCCTGAGGCAAAAACGGCTTCCGACGATCAATAACTGCTTGCTGTGGAACACCTATCCCAAGTGGGGGAAGCCAGCTCAACAAAATGCCACACACCCAGGTGTAAGAAACAACATTGCCTTGGCTTGGTCTAAGCCCATCACCTCGTCCCTGTGCTTTGGGGAGCCGGAGGGACAGCCGAGGCCCACGACCCTGAGACCCCTTTGCAAAAAGCCGGCTTCCCACGGAAACAGTTTTCCTGAGGTGCAGACCCTATGCCAAGTGGTGGTGGCAAGGGAAAGCAAATGCCCTCCACTTCTCTGGAAGAAACCACAGTGCCCAACCATGTTCTAAGCCCTCCCATCCTCCCTGGGCTTCTGGCAGCAGGAGTGAAAAGAGAGGAGCAGAGCACTGGGACCCGTTTGACAAAACCCGGCTTCCCACGGGAAAGTCTTTCTCCACGTGCAGACATGCTCCCAGGTGCCTGGGCAAGGGGAAGGAAACGCCATACACTGACCTGGAAGAGACCACAGGGCCCAAGCACAGTATGATCCCTTCCCTCAACCCGGCGGTTTTGCTAGCAGGAGTTCAACCCCAACGAACACAGCCCGGAGACACCTGAAGCAAAAACGGCTTCCGACGAACAATAGGCGCTTGCTGTGCAAAACCAATCCCAAGTGGGGGTAGCCAGCTCAACAAAATGCCACACACCCAGGTGTAAGAAACAACATTGCCCAGGCATGGTCTAAGCCCCTCACCTCGTCCCTGTGCTTTGGGGAGCTGGAGGGACACCCGAGGCACACGGCCCTGAGACCCCTTTGCAAAAAGCCGGCTTCCCACGGAAACAGTTTTCCTGAGGTGCAGACCCTATCCCAAGTGGTTGTGGCAAGGTAAAGCAAATGCCCTCCACTTCTCTGGAAGAAACCACAGTGCCCAGCCATGTTCTAAGCCCTCCCATCCTCCCTGGGCTTCTGGCAGCAGGAGTGAAAAGAGAGGAGCAGAGCACTGGGACCCGTTTGACAAAACCTGGCTTCCCACGGGAAAGTCTTTCTCCACGTGCAGACATGCTCCCAGGTGCCTGGGGCAAGGGGAAGGAAACGCCATACACTGACCTGGAAGAGACCACAGGGCCCAAGCACAGTCTGAACCCTTCCCTCAACCCGGCGGTTTTGCTAGCAGGAGTTCAACCCCAACGAACACAGCCCGGAGACCCCTGAGGCAAAAACGGCTTCCGACGATCAATAGGTGCTTGCTGTGGAACACCTATCCCAAGTGGGGGAAGCCAGCTCAACAAAATGCCACACACCCAGGTGTGAGAAACAACATTGCCTTGGCTTGGTCTAAGCCCCTCACCTCGTCCCTGTGCTTTGGGGAGCCGGAGGGACAGCCGAGGCCCACGACCCTGCGACCCCTTTGCAAAAAGCCGGCTTCCCACGGAAACAGTTTTCCTGAGGTGCAGACCCTATCCCAAGTGGTTGTGGCAAGGTAAAGCAAATGCCCTCCACTTCTCTGGAAGAAACCACAGTGCCCAACCATGTTCTAAGCCCTCCCATCCATCCTGGGCTTCTGGCAACAGGAGTGAAAAGAGAGGAGCAGAGCACTGGGACCCGTTTGACAAAACCCGGCTTCCCACGGGAAAGTCTTTCTCCACGTGCAGACATGCTCCCAGGTGCCTGGGCAAGGGGAAGGAAACGCCATACACTGACCTGGAAGAGACCACAGGGCCCAGGCACAGTCTGAACCCTTCCCTCAACCCGGCGGTTTTGCTAGCAGGAGTTCAACCCCAACGAACACAGCCCGGAGACCCCTGGGGCAAAAACGGCTTCCGATGATCAATAGGTGCTTGCTGTGGAACACCTATCCCAAGTGGGGGAAGCCAGCTCAACAAAATGCCACACACCCAGGTGTGAGAAACAACATTGCCCAGGCACGGTCTAAGCCCCTCACCTCGTCCCTGTGCTTTGGGGAGCGGGAGGGACAGCCGAGGCACACGGCCCTGAGACCCCTTTGCAAAAAGCCGGCTTCCCACGGAGACAGTTTTCCTGAGGTGCACACCCTATCCCAAGTGGTTGTGGCAAGGTAAAGCAAATGCCCTCCACTTCGCTGTAAGAAACCACAGTGCCCAGCCATGTTCTAAGCCCTCCCATCCTCTCTGGGCTTCTGGCAGCAGGAGTGAAAAGAGAGGAGCAGAGCACGGGGACCCGTTTGACAAAACCCGGCTTCCCACGGGAAAGTCTTTCTCCACGTTCAGACATGCTCCCAGGTGCCTGTGGCAAGGGGAAGGGAATGCCATACACTGACCTGGAAGAGACCACAGGGCCCAGGCACAGTCTGAACCCTTCCCTCAACCCGGCGGTTTTGCTAGCAGGAGTTCAACCCCAAGGAACATAGCCCGGAGACCCCTGGGGCAAAAACGGCTTCCGACGAACAATAGGTGCTTGCTGTGGAACACCTATCCCAAGTGGGGGAAGCCAGCTCAACAAAATGCCACACACCCAGGTGTAAGAAACAACATTGCCCTGGCTTGGTCTAAGCCCCTCACCTCGTCCCTGTGCTTTGGGGAGCCGGAGGGACACCCGAGGCCCACGGCCCTGAGACCCCTTTGCAAAAAGCCGGCTTCCCACCGAAACAGTTTTCCTGAGGTGCAGACCCTATCCCAAGTGGTTTTGGCAAGGTAAAGCAAATGCCCTCCACTTCTCAGGAAGAAACCACAGTGCCCAGCCATGTTCTAAGCCCTCCCATCCTCCCTGGGCTTCTGGCAGCAGGAGTGAAAAGAGAGGAGCAGAGCACTGGGACCCGTTTGACAAAACCCGGCTTCCCACGGGAAAGTCTTTCTCCACGTGCAGACATGCTCCCAGGTGCCTGGGCAAGGGGAAGGAAACGCCATACACTGACCTGGAAGAGACCACAGGGCCCAAGCACAGTCTGAACCCTTCCCTCAACCCGGCGGTTTTGCTAGCAGGAGTTCAACCCCAACGAACACAGCCCGGAGACCCCTGAGGCAAAAACGGCTTCCGACGATCAATAGGTGCTTACTGTGGAACACCTATCCCAAGTGGGGGAAGCCAGCTCAACAAAATGCCACACACCCAGGTGTGAGAAACAACATTGCCTTGGCTTGGTCTAAGCCCCTCACCTCGTCCCTGTGCTTTGGGGAGCCGGAGGGACAGCCGAGGCCCACGACCCTGAGACCCCTTTGCAAAAAGCCGGCTTCCCACGGAAACAGTTTTCCTGAGGTGCAGACCCTATCCCAAGTGGTTGTGGCAAGGTAAAGCAAATGCCCTCCACTTCTCTGGAAGAAACCACAGTGCCCAACCATGTTCTAAGCCCTCCCATCCATCCTGGGCTTCTGGCAACAGGAGTGAAAAGAGAGGAGCAGAGCACTGGGACCCGTTTGACAAAACCCGGCTTCCCACGGGAAAGTCTTTCTCCACGTGCAGACATGCTCCCAGGTGCCTGGGCAAGGGGAAGGAAACGCCATACACTGACCTGGAAGAGACCACAGGGCCCAGGCACAGTCTGAACCCTTCCCTCAACCCGGCGGTTTTGCTAGCAGGAGTTCAACCCCAACGAACACAGCCCGGAGACCCCTGGGGCAAAAACGGCTTCCGATGATCAATAGGTGCTTGCTGTGGAACACCTATCCCAAGTGGGGGAAGCCAGCTCAACAAAATGCCACACACCCAGGTGTGAGAAACAACATTGCCCAGGCACGGTCTAAGCCCCTCACCTCGTCCCTGTGCTTTGGGGAGCGGGAGGGACAGCCGAGGCACACGGCCCTGAGACCCCTTTGCAAAAAGCCGGCTTCCCACGGAGACAGTTTTCCTGAGGTGCACACCCTATCCCAAGTGGTTGTGGCAAGGTAAAGCAAATGCCCTCCACTTCTCTGTAAGAAACCACAGTGCCCAGCCATGTTCTAAGCCCTCCCATCCTCCCTGGGCTTCTGGCAGCAGGAGTGAAAAGAGAGGAGCAGAGCACTGGGACCCGTTTGACAAAACCCGGCTTCCCACGGGAAAGTCTTTCTCCACGTGCAGACATGCTCCCAGGTGCCTGGGGCAAGGGGAAGGAAACGCCATACACTGACTGGAAGAGACCACAGGGCCCAGGCACAGTCTGAACCCTTCCCTCAACCCGGCGATTTTGCTAGCAGGAGTTCAAACCCAACGAACACAGCCCGGAGACCCCTGGGGCAAAAACGGCTTCCGACGATCAATAGTTGCTTGCTGTGGAACACCTATCCCAAGTGGGGGAAGCCAGCTCAACAAAATGCCACACACCCAGGTGTAAGAAACAACATTGCCCAGGCTTGGTCTAAGCCCCTCACCTCGTCCCTGTGCTTTGGGGAGCCGGAGGGACAGCCGAGGCCCACGAACCTGAGACCCCTTTGCAAAAAGCCGGCTTCCCAAGGATACAGTTTTCCTGAGGTGCAGACCCTATCCCAAGTGGTTGTGGCAAGGTAAGCAAATGCCCTCCACTTCTCTGGAAGAAACCACAGTGCCCAACCATGTTCTAAGCCCTCCCATCCTCCCTGGGCTTCTGGCAGCAGGAGTGAAAAGAGAGGAGCAGAGCACTGGGACCCGTTTGACAAAAACCGGCTTCCCACGGGAAAGTCTTTCTCCACGTGCAGACATGCTCCCAGGTGCCTGTGGCAAGGGGAAAGAAATGCCATACACTGACCTGGAAGAGACCACAGGGCCTAGGCACAGTCTGAACCCTTCCCTCAACCCGGCGGTTTTGCTAGCAGGAGTTCAACCCCAACGAACACAGCCCGGAGACCCCTGAGGCAAAAACGGCTTCCGACGATCAATAACTGCTTGCTGTGGAACACCTATCCCAAGTGGGGGAAGCCAGCTCAACAAAATGCCACACACCCAGGTGTAAGAAACAACATTGCCTTGGCTTGGTCTAAGCCCATCACCTCGTCCCTGTGCTTTGGGGAGCCGGAGGGACAGCCGAGGCCCACGACCCTGAGACCCCTTTGCAAAAAGCCGGCTTCCCACGGAAACAGTTTTCCTGAGGTGCAGACCCTATGCCAAGTGGTGGTGGCAAGGGAAAGCAAATGCCCTCCACTTCTCTGGAAGAAACCACAGTGCCCAACCATGTTCTAAGCCCTCCCATCCTCCCTGGGCTTCTGGCAGCAGGAGTGAAAAGAGAGGAGCAGAGCACTGGGACCCGTTTGACAAAACCCGGCTTCCCACGGGAAAGTCTTTCTCCACGTGCAGACATGCTCCCAGGTGCCTGGGCAAGGGGAAGGAAACGCCATACACTGACCTGGAAGAGACCACAGGGCCCAAGCACAGTATGATCCCTTCCCTCAACCCGGCGGTTTTGCTAGCAGGAGTTCAACCCCAACGAACACAGCCCGGAGACACCTGAAGCAAAAACGGCTTCCGACGAACAATAGGCGCTTGCTGTGCAAAACCAATCCCAAGTGGGGGTAGCCAGCTCAACAAAATGCCACACACCCAGGTGTAAGAAACAACATTGCCCAGGCATGGTCTAAGCCCCTCACCTCGTCCCTGTGCTTTGGGGAGCTGGAGGGACACCCGAGGCACACGGCCCTGAGACCCCTTTGCAAAAAGCCGGCTTCCCACGGAAACAGTTTTCCTGAGGTGCAGACCCTATCCGAAGTGGTTGTGGCAAGGTAAAGCAAATGCCCTCCACTTCTCTGGAAGAAACCACAGTGCCCAGCCATGTTCTAAGCCCTCCCATCCTCCCTGGGCTTCTGGCAGCAGGAGTGAAAAGAGAGGAGCAGAGCACTGGGACCCGTTTGACAAAACCTGGCTTCCCACTGGAAAGTCTTTCTCCACGTGCAGACATGCTCCCAGGTGCCTGGGGCAAGGGGAAGGAAACGCCATACACTGACCTGGAAGAGACCACAGGGCCCAAGCACAGTCTGAACCCTTCCCTCAACCCGGCGGTTTTGCTAGCAGGAGTTCAACCCCAACGAACACAGCCCGGAGACCCCTGAGGCAAAAACGGCTTCCGACGATCAATAGGTGCTTGCTGTGGAACACCTATCCCAAGTGGGGGAAGCCAGCTCAACAAAATGCCACACACCCAGGTGTGAGAAACAACATTGCCTTGGCTTGGTCTAAGCCCCTCACCTCGTCCCTGTGCTTTGGGGAGCCGGAGGGACAGCCGAGGCCCACGACCCTGCGACCCCTTTGCAAAAAGCCGGCTTCCCACGGAAACAGTTTTCCTGAGGTGCAGACCCTATCCCAACTGGTTGTGGCAAGGTAAAGCAAATGCCCTCCACTTCTCTGGAAGAAACCACAGTGCCCAACCATGTTCTAAGCCCTCCCATCCATCCTGGGCTTCTGGCAACAGGAGTGAAAAGAGAGGAGCAGAGCACTGGGACCCGTTTGACAAAACCCGGCTTCCCACGGGAAAGTCTTTCTCCACGTGCAGACATGCTCCCAGGTGCCTGGGCAAGGGGAAGGAAACGCCATACACTGACCTGGAAGAGACCACAGGGCCCAGGCACAGTCTGAACCCTTCCCTCAACCCGGCGGTTTTGCTAGCAGGAGTTCAACCCCAACGAACACAGCCCGGAGACCCCTGGGGCAAAAACGGCTTCCGATGATCAATAGGTGCTTGCTGTGGAACACCTATCCCAAGTGGGGGAAGCCAGCTCAACAAAATGCCACACACCCAGGTGTGAGAAACAACATTGCCCAGGCACGGTCTAAGCCCCTCACCTCGTCCCTGTGCTTTGGGGAGCGGGAGGGACAGCCGAGGCACACGGCCCTGAGACCCCTTTGCAAAAAGCCGGCTTCCCACGGAGACAGTTTTCCTGAGGTGCACACCCTATCCCAAGTGGTTGTGGCAAGGTAAAGCAAATGCCCTCCACTTCGCTGTAAGAAACCACAGTGCCCAGCCATGTTCTAAGCCCTCCCATCCTCCCTGGGCTTCTGGCAGCAGGAGTGAAAAGAGAGGAGCAGAGCACGGGGACCCGTTTGACAAAACCCGGCTTCCCACGGGAAAGTCTTTCTCCACGTGCAGACATGCTCCCAGGTGCCTGTGGCAAGGGGAAGGGAATGCCATACACTGACCTGGAAGAGACCACAGGGCCCAGGCACAGTCTGAACCCTTCCCTCAACCCGGCGGTTTTGCTAGCAGGAGTTCAACCCCAACAACATAGCCCGGAGACCCCTGGGGCAAAAACGGCTTCCGACGAACAATAGGTGCTTGCTGTGGAACACCTATCCCAAGTGGGGGAAGCCAGCTCAACAAAATGCCACACACCCAGGTGTAAGAAACAACATTGCCCTGGCTTGGTCTAAGCCCCTCACCTCGTCCCTGTGCTTTGGGGAGCCGGAGGGACACCCGAGGCCCACGGCCCTGAGACCCCTTTGCAAAAAGCCGGCTTCCCACCGAAACAGTTTTCCTGAGGTGCAGACCCTATCCCAAGTGGTTTTGGCAAGGTAAAGCAAATGCCCTCCACTTCTCAGGAAGAAACCACAGTGCCCAGCCATGTTCTAAGCCCTCCCATCCTCCCTGGGCTTCTGGCAGCAGGAGTGAAAAGAGAGGAGCAGAGCACTGGGACCCGTTTGACAAAACCCGGCTTCCCACGGGAAAGTCTTTCTCCACGTGCAGACATGCTCCCAGGTGCCTGGGGCAAGGGGAAGGAAACGCCATACACTGACCTGGAAGAGACCACAGGGCCCAAGCACAGTCTGAACCCTTCCCTCAACCCGGCGGTTTTGCTAGCAGGAGTTCAACCCCAACGAACACAGCCCGGAGACCCCTGAGGCAAAAACGGCTTCCGACGATCAATAGGTGCTTACTGTGGAACACCTATCCCAAGTGGGGGAAGCCAGCTCAACAAAATGCCACACACCCAGGTGTGAGAAACAACATTGCCTTGGCTTGGTCTAAGCCCTTCACCTCGTCCCTATGCTTTGGGGAGCCGGAGGGACAGCCGAGGCCCACGACCCTGAGACCCCTTTGCAAAAAGCCGGCTTCCCACGGAAACAGTTTTCCTGAGGTGCAGACCCTATCCCAAGTGGTTGTGGCAAGGTAAAGCAAATGCCCTCCACTTCTCTGGAAGAAACCACAGTGCCCAGCCATGTTCTAAGCCCTCCCATCCTCCCTGGGCTTCTGGCAGCAGGAGTGAAAAGAGAGGAGCAGAGCACTGGGACCCGTTTGACAAAACCCGGCTTCCCACGGGAAAGTCTTTCTCCACGTGCAGACATGCTCCCAGGTGCCTGGGGCAAGGGGAAGGAAATGCCATACACTGACCTGGAAGAGACCACAGGGCCTAGGCACAGTCTGAACCCTTCCCTCAACCCGGCGGTTTTGCTAGCAGGAGTTCAACCCCAACGAACACAGCCCGGAGACCCCTGGGGCAAAAACGGCTTCCGACGATCAATAGTTGCTTGCTGTGGAACACCTATCCCAAGTGGGGGAAGCCAGCTCAACAAAATGCCACACACCCAGGTGTAATAAACAACATTGCCTAGGCTTGGTCTAAGCCCCTCACCTCGTCCCTGTGCTTTGGGGAGCCGGAAGGACAGCCGAGGCCCACGACCCTGAGACCCCTTTGCAAAAAGCCGGCTTCCCAAGGAAACAGTTTTCCTGAGGTGCAGACCTTATCCCAAGTGGTTGTGGCAAGGTAAGCAAATGCCCTCCACTTCTCTGGAAGAAACCACAGTGCCCAACCATGTTCTAAGCCCTCCCATCCTCCCTGGGCTTTTGGCAGCAGGAGTGAAAAGAGAGGAGCAGAGCACTGGGACCCGTTTGATAAAACCCGGCTTCCCACGGGAAAGTCTTTCTCCACGTGCAGACATGCTCCCAGGTGCCTGTGGCAAGGGGAAGGAAATGCCATACACTGACCTGGAAGAGACCACAGGGCGCAAGCACAGTCTGAACCCTTCCCTCAACCCGGCGGTTTTGCTAGCAGGAGTTCAACCCCAACGAAAACAGCCCGGAGACCCCTGGGGCAAAAACGGCTTCCGACGATCAATAGGTGCTTGCTGTGGAACACCTATCCCAAGTGGGGGAAGCCAGCTCAACAAAATGCCACACACCCAGGTGTAAGAAACAACATTGCCCTGGCTTGGTCTAAGCCCCTCACCTCGTCCCTGTGCTTTGGGGAGCCGGAGGGACACCCGAGGCCCACGGCCCTGAGGCCCCTTTGCAAAAAGCCGGCTTCCCACGGAAACAGTTTTCCTGAGGTGCACACCCTATCCCAAGTGGTTGTGGCAAGGTAAAGCAAATGCCCTCCACTTCTCTGTAAGAAACCACAGTGCCCAGCCATGTTCTAAGCCCTCCCATCCTCCCTGGGCTTCTGGCAGCAGGAGTGAAAAGAGAGGAGCAGAGCACGGGGACCCGTTTGACAAAACCCGGCTTCCCACGGGAAAGTCTTTCTCCGCGTGCAGACATGCTCCCAGGTGCCTGTGGCAAGGGGAAGGAAATGCCATACACTGACCTGGAAGAGACCACAGGGCCCAGGCACAGTCTGAACCCTTCCCTCAACCCGGCGGTTTTGCTAGCAGGAGTTCAACCCCAACGAACATAGCCCGGAGACCCCTGGGGCAAAAACGGCTTCCGACGAACATTAGGTGCTTGCTGTGGAACACCTATCCCAAGTGGGGGTAGCCAGCTCAACAAAATGCCACAAACCCAGGTGTAAGAAACAACATTGCCCAGGCATGGTCTAAGCCCCTCACCTCGTCCCTGTGCTTTGGGGAGCCGGAGGGACAGCCGAGGCCCACGGCCCTGAGACCCCTTTGCAAAAAGCCGGCTTCCCACGGAGACAGTTTTCCTGAGGTGCAGACCCTATCCCAAGTGGTTGTGGCAAGGTAAAGCAAATGCCCTCCACTTCTCTGGAAGAAACCACAGTGCCCAGCCATGTTCTAAGCCCTCCCATCCTCCCTGGGCTTCTGGCAGCAGGACTGAAAAGAGAGGAGCAGAGCACTGGGACCCGTTTGACAAAACCCGGCTTTCCACGGGAAAGTCTTTCTCCACGTGCAGACATGCTCCCAGGTGCCTGGGGCAAGGGGAAGGAAATGCCATACACTGACCTGGAAGAGACCACAGGGCCCAGGCACAGTCTGAACCCTTCCCTCAACCCGGCGATTTTGCTAGCAGGAGTTCAACCCCAACGAACACAGCCCGGAGACCCCTGGGGCAAAAACGGCTTCCGACGATCAATAGTTGCTTGCTGTGGAACACCTATCCCAAGTGGGGGAAGCCAGCTCAACAAAATGCCACACACCCAGGTGTAATAAACAACATTGCCCTGGCTTGGTCTAAGCCCCTCACCTCGTCCCTGTGCTTTGGGGAGCCGGAAGGACAGCCGAGGCCCACGACCCTGAGACCCCTTTGCAAAAAGCCGGCTTCCCAAGGAAACAGTTTTCCTGAGGTGCAGACCCTATCCCAAGTGGTTGTGGCAAGGTAAGCAAATGCCCTCCACTTCTCTGGAAGAAACCACAGTGCCCAACCATGTTCTAAGCCCTCCCATCCTCCCTGGGCTTCTGGCAGCAGGAGTGAAAAGAGAGGAGCAGAGCACTGGGACCCGTTTGACAAAACCCGGCTTCCCACGGGAAAGTCTTTCTCCACGTGCAGACATGCTCCCAGGTGCCTGTGGCAAGGGGAAGGAAATGCCATAAACTGACCTGGAAGAGACCACAGGGCCCAGGAACAGTCTGAACCCTTCCCTCAACCCGGCGGTTTTGCTAGCAGGAGTTCAACCCCAACGAACACAGCCCGGAGACCCCTGGGGCAAAAACGGCTTCCGACGATCAATAGGTGCTTGCTGTGGAACACCTATCCCAAGTGGGGGTAGCCAGCTCAACAAAATGCCACAAACCCAGGTGTAAGAAACAACATTGCCCAGGCATGGTCTAAGCCCCTCACCTCGTCCCTGTGCTTTGGGGAGCCGGAGGGACAGCCGAGGCACACGGCCCTGAGACCCCTTTGCAAAAAGCCGGCTTCCCACGGAGACAGTTTTCCTGAGGTGCACACCCTATCCCAAGTGGTTGTGGCAAGGTAAAGCAAATGCCCTCCACTTCTCAGGAAGAAACCACAGTGCCCAGCCATGTTCTAAGCCCTCCCATCCTCCCTGGGCTTCTGGCAGCAGGAGTGAAAAGAGAGGAGCAGAGCACTGGGACCCGTTTGACAAAACCCGGCTTCCCACGGGAAAGTCTTTCTCCACGTGCAGACATGCTCCCAGGTGCCTGGGGAAGGGGAAGGAAACGCCATACACTGACCTGGAAGAGACCACAGGGCCCAAGCACAGTCTGAACCCTTCCCTCAACCCGGCGGTTTTGCTAGCAGGAGTTCAACCCCAACGAACACAGCCCGGAGACCCCTGAGGCAAAAACGGCTTCCGACGATCAATAGGTGCTTGCTGTGGAAACCTATCCCAAGTGGGGGAAGCCAGCTCAACAAAATGCCACACACCCCGGTGTGAGAAACAACATTGCCTTGGCTTGGTCTAAGCCCCTCACCTTGTCCCTGTGCTTTGGGGAGCCGGAGGGACAGCCGAGGCCCACGACCCTGCGACCCCTTTGCAAAAAGCCGGCTTCCCACGGAAACAGTTTTCCTGAGGTGCAGACCCTATCCCAAGTGGTTGTGGCAAGGTAAAGCAAATGCCCTCCACTTCTCTGGAAGAAACCACAGTGCCCAACCATGTTCTAAGCCCTCCCATCCTCCCTGGGCTTCTGGCAACAGGAGTGAAAAGAGAGGAGCAGAGCACTGGGACCCGTTTGACAAAACCCGGCTTCCCACGGGAAAGTCTTTCTCCACGTGCAGACATGCTCCCAGGTGCCTGGGCAAGGGGAAGGAAACGCCATACACTGACCTGGAAGAGACCACAGGGCCCAGGCACAGTCTGAACCCTTCCCTCAACCCGGCGGTTTTGCTAGCAGGAGTTCAACCCCAACGAACACAGCCCGGAGACCCCTGGGGCAAAAACGGCTTCCGATGATCAATAGGTGCTTGCTGTGGAACACCTATCCCAAGTGGGGGAAGCCAGCTCAACAAAATGCCACACACCCAGGTGTAAGAAACAACATTGCCCAGGCACGGTCTAAGCCCCTCACCTCGTCCCTGTGCTTTGGGGAGCGGGAGGGACAGCCGAGGCACACGGCCCTGAGACCTCTTTGCAAAAAGCCGGCTTCCCACGGAGACAGTTTTCCTGAGGTGCAGACCCTATCCCAAGTGGTTGTGGCAAGGTAAAGCAAATGCCCTCCACTTCTCTGTAAGAAACCACAGTGCCCAGCCATGTTCTAAGCCCTCCCATCCTCCCTGGGCTTCTGGCAGCAGGAGTGAAAAGAGAGGAGCAGAGCACGGGGACCCGTTTGACAAAACCCGGCTTTCCACGGGAAAGTCTTTCTCCACGTGCAGACATGCTCCCAGGTGCCTGGGGCAAGGGGAAGGAAACGCCATACATTGCCTGGAAGAGACCACAGGGCCCAGGCACAGTCTGAACCCTTCCCTCAACCCGGCGATTTTGCTAGCAGGAGTTCAACCCCAACGAACACAGCCCAGAGACCCCTGGGGCAAAAACGGCTTCCGACGATCAATAGTTGCTTGCTGTGGAACACCTATCCCAAGTGGGGGAAGCCAGCTCAACAAAATGCCACACACCCAGGTGTAAGAAACAACATTGCCCAGGCTTGGTCTAAGCCCCTCACCTCGTCCCTGTGCTTTGGGGAGCCGGAGGGACAGCCGAGGCCCACGACACTGAGACCCCTTTGCAAAAAGCCGGCTTCCCAAGGATACAGTTTTCCTGAGGTGCAGACCCTATCCCAAGTGGTTGTGGCAAGGTAAGCAAATGCCCTCCACTTCTCTGGAAGAAACCACAGTGCCCAACCATGTTCTAAGCCCTCCCATCCTCCCTGGGCTTCTGGCAGCAGGAGTGAAAAGAGAGGAGCAGAGCACTGGGACCCGTTTGACAAAAACCGGCTTCCCACGGGAAAGTCTTTCTCCACGTGCAGACATGCTCCCAGGTGCCTGTGGCAAGGGGAAAGAAATGCCATACACTGACCTGGAAGAGACCACAGGGCCTAGGCACAGTCTGAACCCTTCCCTCAACCCGGCGGTTTTGCTAGCAGGAGTTCAACCCCAACGAACACAGCCCGGAGACCCCTGAGGCAAAAACGGCTTCCGACGATCAATAACTGCTTGCTGTGGAACACCTATCCCAAGTGGGGGAAGCCAGCTCAACAAAATGCCACACACCCAGGTGTAAGAAACAACATTGCCTTGGCTTGGTCTAAGCCCCTCACCTCGTCCCTGTGCTTTGGGGAGCCGGAGGGACAGCCGAGGCCCACGGCCCTGAGACCCCTTTGCAAAAAGCCGGCTTCCCACCGAAAGAGTTTTCCTGAGGTGCAGACCCTATCCCAAGTGGTTGTGGCAAGGTAAAGCAAATGCCCTCCACTTCTCTGTAAGAAACCACAGTGCCCAGCCATGTTCTAAGCCCTCCCATCCTCCCTGGGCTTCTGGCAGCAGGAGTGAAAAGAGAGGAGCAGAGCACGGGGACCCGTTTGACAAAACCCGGCTTCCCACGGGAAAGTCTTTCTCCACGTGCAGACATGCTCCCAAGTGCCTGTGGCAAGGGGAAGGAAATGTGCCATACACTGACCTGGAAGAGACCACAGGGCCCAGGCACAGTCTGAACCCTTCCCTCAACCCGGCGGTTTTGCTAGCAGGAGTTCAACCCCAACAACATAGCCCGGAGACCCCTGGGGCAAAAACGGCTTCCGACGAACAATAGGTGCTTGCTGTGGAACACCTATCCCAAGTGGGGGTAGCCAGCTCAACAAAATGCCACAAACCCAGGTGTAAGAAACAACATTGCCCAGGCATGGTCTAAGCCCCTCACCTCGTCCCTGTGCTTTGGGGAGCCGGAGGGACAGCCGAGGCACACGGCCCTGAGACCCCTTTGCAAAAAGCCGGCTTCCCACGGAGACAGTTTTCCTGAGGTGCAGACCCTATCCCAAGTGGTTGTGGCAAGGTAAAGCAAATGCCCTCCACTTCTCTGGAAGAAACCACAGTGCCCAGCCATGTTCTAAGCCCTCCCATCCTCCCTGGGCTTCTGGCAGCAGGAGTGAAAAGAGAGGAGCAGAGCACTGGGACCCGTTTGACAAAACCCGGCTTTCCACGGGAAAGTCTTTCTCCACGTGCAGACATGCTCCCAGGTGCCTGGGGCAAGGGGAAGGAAATGCCATACACTGACCTGGAAGAGACCACAGGGCCCAGGCACAGTCTGAACCCTTCCCTCAACCCGGCGGTTTTGCTAGCAGGAGTTCAACCCCAACGAACACAGCCCGGAGACCCCTGGGGAAAAAACGGCTTCCGACGATCAATAGGTGCTTGCTGTGGAACACCTATCCCAAGTGGGGGAAGCCAGCTCAACAAAATGCCACACACCCAGGTGTAAGAAACAACATTGCCCAGGCTTGGTCTAAGCCCCTCACCTCGTCCCTGTGCTTTGGGGAGCCGGAGGGACAGCCGAGGTCCACGACCCTGAGACCCCTTTGCAAAAAGCCGGCTTCCCAAAGGAAACAGTTTTCCTGAGGTGCAGACCCTATCCCAAGTGGTTGTGGCAAGGTAAGCAAATGCCCTCCACTTCTCTGGAAGAAACCACAGTGCCCAGCCATGTTCTAAGCCCTCCCATCCTCCCTGGGCTTCTGGCAGCAGGAGTGAAAAGAGAGGAGCAGAGCACTGGGACCCGTTTGACAAAACCCGGCTTCCCACGGGAAAGTCTCCGCGTGCAGACATGCTCCCAGGTGCCTGGGGCAAGGGGAAGGAAATGCCATACACTGACCTGGAAGAGACCACAGGGCCCAGGCACAGTCTGAACCCTTCCCTCAACCCGGCGGTTTTGCTAGCAGGAGTTCAACCCCAACGAACACAGCCCGGAGACCCCTGGATCCAAAAGGGCTTCCGACGAACAATAGGTGCTTGCTGTGGAACACCTATCCCAAGTGGGGGTAGCCAGCTCAACAAAATGCCACACACCCAGGTGTAAGAAACAACAATGCCCAGGCATGGTCTAAGCCCCTCACCTCGTCCCTGTGCTTTGGGGAGCCGGAGGGACAGCCTAGGCACACGGCCCTGAGACCCCTTTGCAAAAAGCCGGCTTCCCACGGAGACAGTTTTCCTGAGGTTCAGACCCTATCCCAAGTGGTTGTGGCAAGTAAAGCAAATGCCCTCCACTTCTCTGGAAGAAACCACAGTGCCCAGCCATGTTCTAAGCCCTCCCATCCTCCCTGGGCTTCTGGCAGCAGGAGTGAAAAGAGAGGAGCAGAGCACGGGGACCCGTTTGACAAAAACCGGCTTCCCACGGGAAAGTCTTTGTCCACGTGCAGACATGCTCCCAGGTGCCTGGGGCAAGGGGAAGGAAAGGCCATACACTGACCTGGAAGAGACCACAGGGCCCAGGCACAGTCTGAACCCTTCCCTCAACCCGGCGGTTTTGCTAGCAGGAGTTCAACCCCAACGAACACAGCCCGGAGACCCCTGAGGCAAAAACGGCTTCCGACGATCAATAGGTGCTTGCTGTGGAACACCTATCCCAAGTGGGGGAAGCCAGCTCAACAAAATGCCACACACCCAGGTGTAAGAAACAACATTGCCTTGGCTTGGTCTAAGCCCCTCACCTCGTCCCTGTGCTTTGGGGAGCCGGAGGGACAGCCGAGGCCCACGACCCTGAGACCCCTTTGCAAAAAGCCGGCTTCCCACCGAAAGAGATTTCCTGAGGTGCAGACCCTATCCCAAGTGGTTGTGGCAAGGTAAAGCAAATGCCCTCCACTTCTCTGTAAGAAACCACAGTGCCCAGCCATGTTCTAAGCCCTCCCATCCTCCCTGGGCTTCTGGCAGCAGGAGTGAAAAGAGAGGAGCAGAGCACGGGGACCCGTTTGACAAAAACCGGCTTCCAACGGGAAAGTCTTTCTCCACGTGCAGACATGCTCCCAGGTGCCTGTGGCAAGGGGAAGGGAATGCCATACACTGACCTGGAAGAGACCACAGGGCCCAGGCACAGTCTGAACCCTTCCCTCAACCCGGCGGTTTTGCTAGCAGGAGTTCAACCCCAACAACATAGCCCGGAGACCCCTGGGGCAAAAACGGCTTCCGACGAACAATAGGTGCTTGCTGTGGAACACCTATCCCAAGTGGGGGAAGCCAGCTCAACAAAATGCCACACACCCAGGTGTAAGAAACAACATTGCCCTGGCTTTGTCTAAGCCCCTCACCTCGTCCCTGTGCTTTGGGGAGCCGGAGGGACACCCGAGGCCCACGGCCCTGAGACCCCTTTGCAAAAAGCCGGCTTCCCACGGAAACAGTTTTCCTGAGGTGCAGACCCTATCCCAAGTGGTTTTGGCAAGGTAAAGCAAATGCCCTCCACTTCTCAGGAAGAAACCACAGTGCCCAGCCATGTTCTAAGCCCTCCCATCCTCCCTGGGCTTCTGGCAGCTGGAGTGAAAAGAGAGGAGCAGAGCACTGGGACCCATTTGACAAAACCCGGCTTCCCACGGGAAAGTCTTTCTCCACGTGCAGACATGCTCCCAGGTGCCTGGGGCAAGGGGAAGGAAACGCCATACACTGACCTGGAAGAGACCACAGGGCCCAAGCACAGTCTGAACCCTACCCTCAACCGGGCGGTTTTGCTAGCAGGAGTTCAACCCCAACGAACACAGCCCGGAGACCCATGAGGCAAAAACGGCTTCCGACGATCAATAGGTGCTTGCTGTGGAACACCTATCCCAAGTGGGGGAAGCCAGCTCAACAAAATGCCACACACCCAGGTGTGAGAAACAACATTGCCTTGGCTTGGTCTAAGCCCCTCACCTCGTCCCTGTGCTTTGGGGAGCCGGAGGGACAGCCGAGGCCCACGACCCTGCGACCCCTTTGCAAAAAGCCGGCTTCCCATGGAAACAGTTTTCCTAAGGTGCAGACCCTATCCCAAGTGGTTGTGGCAAGGTAAAGCAAATGCCCTCCACTTCTCTGGAAGAAACCACAGTGCCCAAGCATGTTCTAAGCCCTCCCATCCTCCCTGGGCTTCTGGCAACAGGAGTGAAAAGAGAGGAGCAGAGCACTGGGACCCGTTTGACAAAACCCGGCTTCCCACGGGAAAGTCTTTCCCCACGTGCATACATGCTCCCAGGTGCCTGGGCAAGGGGAAGGAAACGCCATACACTGACCTGGAAGATACCACAGGGCCCAGGCACAGTCTGAACCCTTCCCTCAACACGGCGGTTTTGCTAGCAGGAGTTCAACCCCAACGAACACAGCCCGGAGACCCCTGGGGCAAAAACGGCTTCCGATGATCAATAGGTGCTTGCTGTGGAACACCTATCCCAAGTGGGGGAAGCCAGCTCAACAAAATGCCACACACCCAGGTGTAAGAAACAACATTGCCCAGGCTTGGTCTAAGCCCCTCACCTCGTCCCTGTGCTTTGGGGAGCCGGAGGGACAGCCGAGGCCCACGACCCTGAGACCCCTTTGCAAAAAGCCGGCTTCCCAAGGATACAGTTTTCCTGAGGTGCAGACCCTATCCCAAGTGGTTGTGGCAAGGTAGGCAAATGCCCTCCACTTCTCTGGAAGAAACCACAGTGCCCAACCATGTTCTAAGCCCTCCCATCCTCCCTGGGCTTCTGGCAGCAGGAGTGAAAAGAGAGGAGCAGAGCACTGGGACCCGTTTGACAAAACCCGGCTTCCCACGGGAAAGTCTTTCTCCACGTGCAGACATGCTCCCAGGTGCCTGTGGCAAGGGGAAAGAAATGCCATACACTGACCTGGAAGAGACCACAGGGCCTAGGCACAGTCTGAACCCTTCCCTCAACCCGGCGGTTTTGCTAGCAGGAGTTCAACCCCAACGAACACAGCCCGGAGACCCCTGAGGCAAAAACGGCTTCCGACGATCAATAACTGCTTGCTGTGGAACACCTATCCCAAGTGGGGGAAGCCAGCTCAACAAAATGCCACACACCCAGGTGTAAGAAACAACATTGCCTTGGCTTGGTCTAAGCCCCTCACCTCGTCCCTGTGCTTTGGGGAGCCGGAGGGACAGCCGAGGCCCACGACCCTGAGACCCCTTTGCAAAGAGCCGGCTTCCCACAGAAACAGTTTACCTGAGATGCAGACCCTATGCCAAGTGTTGGTGGCAAGGGAAAGCAAATGCCCTCCACTTCTCTGGAAGAAACCACAGTGCCCAACCATGTTCTAAGCCCTCCCATCCTCCCTGGGCTTCTGGCAGCAGGAGTGAAAAGAGAGGAGCAGAGCACTGGGACCCGTTTGACAAAACCCGGCTTCCCACGGGAAAGTCTTTCTCCACGTGCAGACATGCTCCCAGGTGCCTGGGCAAGGGGAAGGAAACGCCATAAACTGACCTGGAAGAGACCACAGGGCCCAAGCACAGTATGATCCCTTCCCTCAACCCGGCGGTTTTGCTAGCAGGAGTTCAACCCCAACGAACACAGCCCGGAGACCCCTGAGGCAAAAACGGCTTCCGAGGAACAATAGGCGCTTGCTGTGCAAAACCAATCCCAAGTGGTGGTAGCCAGCTCAACAAAATGCCACACACCCAGGTGTAAGAAACAACATTGCCCAGGCATGGTCTAAGCCCCTCACCTCGTCCCTGTGCTTTGGGGAGCTGGAGGGACACCCGAGGCACACGGCCCTGAGACCCCTTTGAAAAAAGCCGGCTTCCCACGGAAACAGTTTTCCTGAGGTGCAGACCCTATCCCAAGTGGTTGTGGCAAGGTAAAGCAAATGCCCTCCACTTCTCTGGAAGAAACCACAGTGCCCAGCCATGTTCTAAGCCCTTCCATCCTCCCTGGGCTTCTGGCAGCAGGAGTGAAAAGAGAGGAGCAGAGCACTGGGACCCGTTTGACAAAACCCGGCTTTCCACGGGAAAGTCTTTCTCCACGTGCAGACATGCTCCCAGGTGCCTGGGGCAAGGGGAAGGAAATGCCATACACTGACCTGGAAGAGACCACAGGGCCCAGGCACAGTCTGAACCCTTCCCTCAACCCGGCGATTTTGCTAGCAGGAGTTCAACCCCAACGAACACAGCCCGGAGACCCCTGGGGCAAAAACGGCTTCCGACGATCAATAGTTGCTTGCTGTGGAACACCTATCCCAAGTGGGGGAAGCCAGCTCAACAAAATGCCACACACCCAGGTGTAAGAAACAACATTGCCCAGGCTTGGTCTAAGCCCCTCACCTCGTCCCTGTGCTTTGGGGAGCCGGAGGGACAGCCGAGGCCCACGGCCCTGAGACCCCTTTGCAAAAAGCCGGCTTCCCACCGAAAGAGTTTTCCTGAGGTGCAGACCCTATCCCAAGTGGTTGTGGCAAGGTAAAGCAAATGCCCTCCACTTCTCTGTAAGAAACCACAGTGCCCAGCCATGTTCTAAGCCCTCCCATCCTCCCTGGGCTTCTGGCAGCAGGAGTGAAAAGAGAGGAGCAGAGCACGGGGACCCGTTTGACAAAACCCGGCTTCCCACGGGAAAGTCTTTCTCCACGTGCAGACATGCTCCCAGGTGCCTGTGGCAAGGGGAAGGAAATGTGCCATACACTGACCTGGAAGAGACCACAGGGCCCAGGCACAGTCTGAACCCTTCCCTCAACCCGGCGGTTTTGCTAGCAGGAGTTCAACCCCAACAACATAGCCCGGAGACCCCTGGGGCAAAAACGGCTTCCGACGAACAATAGGTGCTTGCTGTGGAACACCTATCCCAAGTGGGGGTAGCCAGCTCAACAAAATGCCACAAACCCAGGTGTAAGAAACAACATTGCCCAGGCATGGTCTAAGCCCCTCACCTCGTCCCTGTGCTTTGGGGAGCCGGAGGGACAGCCGAGGCACACGGCCCTGAGACCCCTTTGCAAAAAGCCGGCTTCCCACGGAGACAGTTTTCCTGAGGTGCAGACCCTATCCCAAGTGGTTGTGGCAAGGTAAAGCAAATGCCCTCCACTTCTCTGGAAGAAACCACAGTGCCCAGCCATGTTCTAAGCCCTCCCATCCTCCCTGGGCTTCTGGCAGCAGGAGTGAAAAGAGAGGAGCAGAGCACTGGGACCCGTTTGACAAAACCCGGCTTTCCACGGGAAAGTCTTTCTCCACGTGCAGACATGCTCCCAGGTGCCTGGGGCAAGGGGAAGGAAATGCCATACACTGACCTGGAAGAGACCACAGGGCCCAGGCACAGTCTGAACCCTTCCCTCAACCCGGCGGTTTTGCTAGCAGGAGTTCAACCCCAACGAACACAGCCCGGAGACCCCTGGGGCAAAAACGGCTTCCGACGATCAATAGGTGCTTGCTGTGGAACACCTATCCCAAGTGGGGGAAGCCAGCTCAACAAAATGCCACACACCCAGGTGTAAGAAACAACATTGCCCAGGCTTGGTCTAAGCCCCTCACCTCGTCCCTGTGCTTTGGGGAGCCGGAGGGACAGCCGAGGTCCACGACCCTGAGACCCCTTTGCAAAAAGCCGGCTTCCCAAAGGAAACAGTTTTCCTGAGGTGCAGACCCTATCCCAAGTGGTTGTGGCAAGGTAAGCAAATGCCCTCCACTTCTCTGGAAGAAACCACAGTGCCCAACCATGTTCTAAGCCCTCCCATCCTCCCTGGGCTTCTGGCAGCAGGAGTGAAAAGAGAGGAGCAGAGCACTGGGACCCGTTTGACAAAACCCGGCTTCCCACGGGAAAGTCTTTCTCCACGTGCAGACATGCTCCCAGGTGCCTGGGCAAGGGGAAGGAAACGCCATACACTGACCTGGAAGAGACCACAGGGCCCAGGCACAGTCTGAACCCTTCCCTCAACCCGGCGGTTTTGCTAGCAGGAGTTCAACCCCAACGAACACAGCCCGGAGACCCCTGGGGCAAAAACGGCTTCCGATGATCAATAGGTGCTTGCTGTGGAACACCTATCCCAAGTGGGGGAAGCCAGCTCAACAAAATGCCACACACCCAGGTGTAAGAAACAACATTGCCCAGGCACGGTCTAAGCCCCTCACCTCGTCCCTGTGCTTTGGGGAGCGGGAGGGACAGCCGAGGCACACGGCCCTGAGACCCCTTTGCAAAAAGCCGGCTTCCCACGGAGACAGTTTTCCTGAGGTGCACACCCTATCCCAAGTGGTTGTGGCAAGGTAAAGCAAATGCCCTCCACTTCTCTGTAAGAAACCACAGTGCCCAGCCATGTTCTAAGCCCTCCCATCCTCCCTGGGCTTCTGGCAGCAGGAGTGAAAAGAGAGGAGCAGAGCACTGGGACCCGTTTGACAAAACCCGGCTTCCCACGGGAAAGTCTTTCTCCACGTGCAGACATGCTCCCAGGTGCCTGGGGCAAGGGGAAGGAAACGCCATACACTGACTGGAAGAGACCACAGGGCCCAGGCACAGTCTGAACCCTTCCCTCAACCCGGCGATTTTGCTAGCAGGAGTTCAACCCCAACGAACACAGCCCGGAGACCCCTGGGGCAAAAACGGCTTCCGACGATCAATAGTTGCTTGCTGTGGAACACCTATCCCAAGTGGGGGAAGCCAGCTCAACAAAATGCCACACACCCAGGTGTAAGAAACAACATTGCCCAGGCTTGGTCTAAGCCCCTCACCTCGTCCCTGTGCTTTGGGGAGCCGGAGGGACAGCCGCGGCCCACGACCCTGAGACCCCTTTGCAAAAAGCCGGCTTCCCAAGGATACAGTTTTCCTGAGGTGCAGACCCTATCCCAAGTGGTTGTGGCAAGGAAAGCAAATGCCCTCCACTTCTCTGGAAGAAACCACAGTGCCCAACCATGTTCTAAGCCCTCCCATCCTCCCTGGGCTTCTGGCAGCAGGAGTGAAAAGAGAGGAGCAGAGCACTGGGACCCGTTTGACAAAAACCGGCTTCCCACGGGAAAGTCTTTCTCCACGTGCAGACATGCTCCCAGGTGCCTTTGGCAAGGGGAAAGAAATGCCATACACTGACCTGGAAGAGACCACAGGGCCTAGGCACAGTCTGAACCCTTCCCTCAACCTGGCGGTTTTGCTAGCAGGAGTTCAACCCCAACGAACACAGCCCGGAGACCCCTGAGGCAAAAACGGCTTCCGACAATCAATAACTGCTTGCTGTGGAACACCTATCCCAAGTGGGGGAAGCCAGCTCAACAAAATGCCACACACCCAGGTGTAAGAAACAACATTGCCTTGGCTTGGTCTAAGCCCCTCACCTCGTCCCTGTGCTTTGGGGAGCCGGAGGGACAGCCGAGGCCCACGACCCTGAGACCCCTTTGCAAAAAGCCGGCTTCCCAAGGAAACAGTTTTCCTGAGGTGCAGACCCTATGCCAAGTGGTGGTGGCAAGGGAAAGCAAATGCCCTCCACTTCTCTGGAAGAAACCACAGTGCCCAACCATGTTCTAAGCCCTCCCATCCTCCCTGGGCTTCTGGCAGCAGGAGTGAAAAGAGAGGAGCAGAGCACTGGGACCCGTTTGACAAAACCCGGCTTCCCAAGGGAAAGTCTTTCTCCACGTGCAGACATGCTCCCAGGTGCCTGGGCAAGGGGAAGGAAACGCCATACACTGACCTGGAAGAGACCACAGGGCCCAAGCACAGTATGATCCCTTCCCTCAACCCGGCGGTTTTGCTAGCAGGAGTTCAACCCCAACGAACACAGCCCGGAGACCCCTGAGGCAAAAACGGCTTCCGACGAACAATAGGCGCTTGCTGTGCAAAACCAATCCCAAGTGGGGGTAGCCAGCTCAACAAAATGCCACACACCCAGGTGTAAGAAACAACATTGCCCAGGCATGGTCTAAGCCCCTCACCTCGTCCCTGTGCTTTGGGGAGCTGGAGGGACACCCGAGGCACACGGCCCTGAGACCCCTTTGCAAAAAGCCGGCTTCCCACGGAAACAGTTTTCCTGAGGTGCAGACCCTATCCCAAGTGGTTGTGGCAAGGTAAAGCAAATGCCCTCCACTTCTCTGGAAGAAACCACAGTGCCCAGCCATGTTCTAAGCCCTTCCATCCTCCCTGGGCTTCTGGCAGCAGGAGTGAAAAGAGAGGAGCAGAGCACTGGGACCCGTTTGACAAAACCCGGCTTCCCACGGGAAAGTCTCCACGTGCAGACATGCTCCCAGGTGCCTGGGGCAAGGGGAAGGAAACGCCATACACTGACCTGGAAGAGACCACAGGGCCCAGGCACTGTCTGAACCCTTCCCTCAACCCGGCGGTTTTGCTAGCAGGAGTTCAACCCCAAGGAACACAGCCCGGAGACCCCTGGGGCAAAAAAGGCTTCCGACGATCAATAGGTGCTTGCTGTGGAACACCTATCCCAAGTGGGGGAAGCCAGCTCAACAAAATGCCACACACCCAGGTGTGAGAAACAACATTGCCTTGGCTTGGTCTAAGCCCCTCACCTCGTCCCTGTGCTTTGGGGAGCCGGAGGGACAGCCGAGGCCCACGACCCTGAGACCCCTTTGCAAAAAGCCGGCTTCCCACGGAAACAGTTTTCCTGAGGTGCAGACCCTCTCACAAGTGGTTGTGGCAAGGTAAAGCAAATGCCCTCCACTTCTCTGGAAGAAACCACAGTGCCCAACCATGTTCTAAGCCCTCCCATCCTCCCTGGGCTTCTGGCAGCAGGAGTGAAAAGAGAGGAGCAGAGCACTGGGACCCGTTTGACAAAACCCGGCTTTCCACGGGAAAGTCTTTCTCCACGTGCAGACATGCTCCCAGGTGCCTGGGGCAAGGGGAAGGAAATGCCATACACTGACCTGGAAGAGACCACAGGGCCCAGGCACAGTCTGAACCCTTCCCTCAACCCGGCGATTTTGCTAGCAGGAGTTCAACCCCAACGAACACAGCCCGGAGACCCCTGGGGCAAAAACGGCTTCCGACGATCAATAGTTGCTTGCTGTGGAACACCTATCCCAAGTGGGGGAAGCCAGCTCAACAAAATGCCACACACCCAGGTGTAAGAAACAACATTGCCCAGGCACGGTCTAAGCCCCTCACCTCGTCCCTGTGCTTTGGGGAGCGGGAGGGACAGCCGAGGCACACGGCCCTGAGACCCCTTTGCAAAAAGCCGGCTTCCCACGGAGACAGTTTTCCTGAGGTGCAGACCCTATCCCAAGTGGTTGTGGCAAGGTAAAGCAAATGCCCTCCACTTCTCTGGAAGAAACCACAGTGCCCAGCCATGTTCTAAGCCCTCCCATCCTCCCTGGGCTTCTGGCAGCAGGAGTGAAAAGAGAGGAGCAGAGCACTGGGACCCGTTTGACAAAACCCGGCTTTCCACGGGAAAGTCTTTCTCCACGTGCAGACATGCTCCCAGGTGCCTGAGGTAAGGGGAAGGAAATGCCATACACTGACCTGGAAGAGACCACAGGGCCCAGGCACAGTCTGAACCCTTCCCTCAACCCGGCGGTTTTGCTAGCAGGAGTTCAACCCCAACGAACACAGCCCGGAGACCCCTGGGGCAAAAACGGCTTCCGACGATCAATAGGTGCTTGCTGTGGAACACCTATCCCAAGTGGGGGAAGCCAGCTCAACAAAATGCCACACACCCAGGTGTAAGAAACAACATTGCCCAGGCTTGGTCTAAGCCCCTCACCTCGTCCCTGTGCTTTGGGGAGCCGGAGGGACAGCCGAGGCCCACGACCCTGAGACCCCTTTGCAAAAAGCCGGCTTCCCACGGAAACAGTTTTCCTGAGGTGCAGACCCTATCCCAAGTGGTTGTGGCAAGGTAAAGCAAATGCCCTCCACTTCTCTGTAAGAAACCACAGTGCCCAGCCATGTTCTAAGCCCTCCCATCCTCCCTGGGCTTCTGGCAGCAGGAGTGAAAAGAGAGGAGCAGAGCACGGGGACCCGTTTGACAAGAACCGGCTTCCAACGGGAAAGTCTTTCTCCACGTGCAGACATGCTCCCAGGTGCCTGTGGCAAGGGGAAGGGAATGCCATACACTGACCTGGAAGAGACCACAGGGCCCAGGCACAGTCTGAACCCTTCCCTCAACCCGGCGGTTTTGGTAGCAGGAGTTCAACCCCAACGAACACAGCCCGGAGACCCCTGAGGCAAAAACGGCTTCCGACGATCAATAGGTGCTTACTGTGGAACACCTATCCTAAGTGGGGGAAGCCAGCTCAACAAAATGCCACACACCCAGGTGTGAGAAACAACATTGCCTTGGCTTGGTCTAAGCCCCTCACCTCGTCCCTGTGCTTTGGGGAGCCGGAGGGACAGCCGAGGCCCACGACCCTGCGACCCCTTTGCAAAAAGCCGGCTTCCCACGGAAACAGTTTTCCTGAGGTGCAGACCCTATCCCAAGTGTTTGTGGCAAGGTAAAGCAAATGCCCTCCACTTCTCTGGAAGAAACCACAGTGCCCAACCATGTTCTAAGCGCTCCCATCCTCCCTGGGCTTCTGGCAACAGGAGTGAAAAGAGAGGAGCAGAGCACTGGGACCCGTTTGACAAAACCCGGCTTCCCACGGGAAAGTCTTTCTCCACGTGCAGACATGCTCCCAGGTGCCTGGGCAAGGGGAAGGAAACGCCATACACTGACCTGGAAGAGACCACAGGGCCAAAGCACAGTATGATACCTTCCCTCAACCCGGCGGTTTTGCTAGCAGGAGTTCAAACCCAACGAACACAGCCCGGAGACCCCTGAGGCAAAAACGGCTTCCGACGAACAATAGGCGCTTGCTGTGCAAAACCAATCCCAAGTGGGGGTAGCCAGCTCAACAAAATGCCACACACCCAGGTGTAAAAAACAACATTGCCCAGGCATGGTCTAAGCCCCTCACCTCGTCCCTGTGCTTTGCGGAGCTGGAGGGACACCCGAGGCACACGGCCCTGAGACCCCTTTGCAAAAAGCCGGCTTCCCACGGAAACAGTTTTCCTGAGGTGCAGACCCTATCCCAAGTGGTTGTGGCAAGGTAAAGCAAATGCCCTCCACTTCTCTGGAAGAAACCACAGTGCCCAGCCATGTTCTAAGCCCTTCCATCCTCCCTGGGCTTCTGGCAGCAGGAGTGAAAAGAGAGGAGCAGAGCACTGGGACCCGTTTGACAAAACCTGGCTTCCCACGGGAAAGTCTTTCTCCACGTGCAGACATGCTCCCAGGTGCCTGGGGCAAGGGGAAGGAAACGCCATACACTGACCTGGAAGAGACCACAGGGCCCAAGCACAGTCTGAACCCTTCCCTCAACCCGGCGGTTTTGCTAGCAGGAGTTCAACCCCAACGAACACAGCCCGGAGACCCCTGAGGCAAAAACGGCTTCCGACGATCAATAGGTGCTTGCTGTGGAACACCTATCCCAAGTGGGGGAAGCCAGCTCAACAAAATGCCACACACCCAGGTGTGAGAAACAACATTGCCTTGGCTTGGTCTAAGCCCCTCACCTCGTCCCTGTGCTTTGGGGAGCCGGAGGGACAGCCGAGGCCCACGACCCTGCGACCCCTTTGCAAAAAGCCGGCTTCCCACGGAAACAGTTTTCCTGAGGTGCAGACCCTATCCCAAGTGGTTGTGGCAAGGTAAAGCAAATGCCCTCCACTTCTCTGGAAGAAACCACAGTGCCCAACCATGTTCTAAGCCCTCCCATCCTCCCTGGGCTTCTGGCAACAGGAGTGAAAAGAGAGGAGCAGAGCACTGGGACCCGTTTGACAAAACCCGGCTTCCCACGGGAAAGTCTTTCTCCACGTGCAGACATGCTCCCATGTGCCTGGGCAAGGGGAAGGAAACGCCATACACTGACCTGGAAGAGACCACAGGGCCCAGGCACAGTCTGAACCCTTCCCTCAACCCGGCGGTTTTGCTAGCAGGAGTTCAACCCCAACGAACACAGCCCGGAGACCCCTGGGGCAAAAACGGCTTCCGATGATCAATAGGTGCTTGCTGTGGAACACCTATCCCAAGTGGGGGAAGCCAGCTCAACAAAATGCCACACACCCAGCTGTGAGAAACAACATTGCCCAGGCACGGTCTAAGCCCCTCACCTCGTCCCTGTGCTTTGTGGAGCGGGAGGGACAGCCGAGGCACACGGCCCTGAGACCCCTTTGCAAAAAGCCGGCTTCCCACGGAGACAGTTTTCCTGAGGTGCACACCCTATCCCAAGTGGTTGTGGCAAGGTAAAGCAAATGCCCTCCACTTCGCTGTAAGAAACCACAGTGCCCAGCCATGTTCTAAGCCCTCCCATCCTCCCTGGGCTTCTGGCAGCAGGAGTGAAAAGAGAGGAGCAGAGCACGGGGACCCGTTTGACAAAACCCGGCTTCCCACGGGAAAGTCTTTCTCCACGTGCAGACATGCTCCCAGGTGCCTGTGGCAAGGGGAAGGGAATGCCATACACTGACCTGGAAGAGACCACAGGGCCCAGGCACAGTCTGAACCCTTCCCTCAACCCGGCGGTTTTGCTAGCAGGAATTCAACCCCAAGGAACATAGCCCGGAGACCCCTGGGGCAAAAACGGCTTCCGACGAACAATAGGTGCTTGCTGTGGAACACCTATCCCAAGTGGGGGAAGCCAGCTCAACAAAATGCCACACACCCAGGTGTAAGAAACAACATTGCCCTGGCTTGGTCTAAGCCCCTCACCTCGTCCCTGTGCTTTGGGGAGCCGGAGGGACACCCGAGGCCCACGGCCCTGAGACCCCTTTGCAAAAAGCCGGCTTCCCACCGAAACAGTTTTCCTGAGGTGCAGACCCTATCCCAAGTGGTTTTGGCAAGGTAAAGCAAATGCCCTCCACTTCTCAGGAAGAAACCACAGTGCCCAGCCATGTTCTAAGCCCTCCCATCCTCCCTGGGCTTCTGGCAGCAGGAGTGAAAAGAGAGGAGCAGAGCACTGGGACCCGTTTGACAAAACCCGGCTTCCCACGGGAAAGTCTTTCTCCACGTGCAGACATGCTCCCAGGTGCCTGGGGCAAGGGGAAGGAAACGCCATACACTGACCTGGAAGAGACCACAGGGCCCAAGCACAGTCTGAACCCTTCCCTCAACCCGGCGGTTTTGCTAGCAGGAGTTCAACCCCAACGAACACAGCCCGGAGACCCCTGAGGCAAAAACGGCTTCCGACGATCAATAGGTGCTTACTGTGGAACACCTATCCCAAGTGGGGGAAGCCAGCTCAACAAAATGCCACACACCCAGGTGTGAGAAACAACATTGCCTTGGCTTGGTCTAAGCCCCTCACCTCGTCCCTGTGCTTTGGGGAGCCGGAGGGACAGCCGAGGCCCACGACCCTGCGACCCCTTTGCAAAAAGCCGGCTTCCCACGGAAACAGTTTTCCTGAGGTGCAGACCCTATCCCAAGTGGTTGTGGCAAGGTAAAGCAAATGCCCTCCACTTCTCTGGAAGAAACCACAGTGCCCAGCCATGTTCTAAGCCCTCCCATCCTCCCTGGGCTTCTGGCAGCAGGAGTGAAAAGAGAGGAGCAGAGCACTGGGACCCGTTTGACAAAACCCGGCTTCCCACGGGAAAGTCTTTCTCCACGTGCAGACATGCTCCCAGGTGCCTGGGGCAAGGGGAAGGAAATGCCATACACTGACCTGGAAGAGACCACAGGGCCCAGGAACAGTCTGAACCCTTCCCTCAACCCGGCGGTTTTGCTAGCAGGAGTTCAACCCAAACGAACACAGCCCGGAGACCCCTCGGGCAAAAACGTTTTCCGACGATCAATAGGTGCTTGCTGTGGAACACCTATCCCAAGTGGGGGAAGCCAGCTCAACAAAATGCCACACACCCAGGTGTAAGAAACAACATTGCCCAGGCACGGTCTAAGCCCCTCACCTCGTCCCTGTGCTTTGGGGAGCCGGAGGGACAGCCGAGGCACACGGCCCTGAGACCCCTTTGCAAAAAGCTGGCTTCCCACGGAGACAGTTTTCCTGAGGTGCAGACCCTATCCCAAGTGGTTGTGGCAAGGTAAGCAAATGCCCTCCACTTCTCTGGAAGAAACCACAGTGCCCAACCATGTTCTAAGCCCTCCCATCCTCCCTGGTCTTCTGGCAGCAGGAGTGAAAAGAGAGGAGCAGAGAACTGGGACCCGTTTGACAAAACCCGGCTTCCCACGGGAAAGTCTTTCTCCACGTGCAGACATGCTACCAGGTGCCTGTGGCAAGGGGAAAGAAATGCCATACACTGACCTGGAAGAGACCACAGGGCCTAGGCACAGTCTGAACCCTTCCCTCAACCCGGCGGTTTTGCTAGCAGGAGTTCAACCCCAACGAACACAGCCCGGAGACCCCTGGGGCAAAAACGGCTTCCGACGATCAATAGTTGCTTGCTGTGGAACACCTATCCCAAGTGGGGGAAGCCAGCTCAACAAAATGCCACACACCCAGGTGTAATAAACAACATTGCCTAGGCTTGGTCTAAGCCCCTCACCTCGTCCCTGTGCTTTGGGGAGCCGGAAGGACAGCCGAGGCCCACGACCCTGAGACCCCTTTGCAAAAAGCCGGCTTCCCAAGGAAACAGTTTTCCTGAGGTGCAGACCTTATCCCAAGTGGTTGTGGCAAGGTAAGCAAATGCCCTCCACTTCTCTGGAAGAAACCACAGTGCCCAACCATGTTCTAAGCCCTCCCATCCTCCCTGGGCTTTTGGCAGCAGGAGTGAAAAGAGAGGAGCAGAGCACTGGGACCCGTTTGATAAAACCCGGCTTCCCACGGGAAAGTCTTTCTCCACGTGCAGACATGCTCCCAGGTGCCTGGGGCAAGGGGAAGGAAATGCCATACACTGACCTGGAAGAGACCACAGGGCCCAGGCACAGTCTGAACCCTTCCCTCAACCCGGCGATTTTGCTAGCAGGAGTTCAACCCCAACGAACACAGCCCGGAGACCCCTCGGGCAAAAACGGCTTCCGACGATCAATAGGTGCTTGCTGTGGAACACCTATCCCAAGTGGGGGAAGCCAGCTCAACAAAATGCCACACACCCAGGTGTAATAAACAACATTGCCCTGGCTTGGTCTAAGCCCCTCACCTCGTCCCTGTGCTTTGGGGAGCCGGAAGGACAGCCGAGGCCCACGACCCTGAGACCCCTTTGCAAAAAGCCGGCTTCCCAAGGAAACAGTTTTCCTGAGGTGCAGACCCTATCCCAAGTGGTTGTGGCAAGGTAAGCAAATTCCCTCCACTTCTCTGGAAGAAACCACAGTGCCCAACCATGTTCTAAGCCCTCCCATCCTCCCTGGGCTTCTGGCAGCAGGAGTGAAAAGAGAGGAGCAGAGCACTGGGACCCGTTTGACAAAACCCGGCTTCCCACGGGAAAGTCTTTCTCCACGTGCAGACATGCTCCCAGGTGCCTGTGGCAAGGGGAAGGAAATGCCATACACTGACCTGGAAGAGACCACAGGGCCCAGGAACAGTCTGAACCCTTCCCTCAACCCGGCGGTTTTGCTAGCAGGAGTTCAACCCCAACGAACACAGCCCGGAGACCCCTGGGGCAAAAACGGCTTCCGACGATCAATAGGTGCTTGCTGTGGAACACCTATCCCAAGTGGGGGTAGCCAGCTCAACAAAATGCCACAAACCCAGGTGTAAGAAACAACATTGCCCAGGCATGGTCTAAGCCCCTCACCTCGTCCCTGTGCTTTGGGGAGCCGGAGGGACAGCCGAGGCACACGGCCTTGAGACCCCTTTGCAAAAAGCCGGCTTCCCACGGAGACAGTTTTCCTGAGGTGCACACCCTATCCCAAGTGGTTGTGGCAAGGTAAAGCAAATGCCCTCCACTTCTCAGGAAGAAACCACAGTGCCCAGCCATGTTCTAAGCCCTCCCATCCTCCCTGGGCTTCTGGCAGCAGGAGTGAAAAGAGAGGAGCAGAGCACTGGGACCCGTTTGACAAAACCCGGCTTCCCACGGGAAAGTCTTTCTCCACGTGCAGACATGCTCCCAGGTGCCTGGGGCAAGGGGAAGGAAACGCCATACACTGACCTGGAAGAGACCACAGGGCCCAAGCACAGTCTGAACCCTTCCCTCAACCCGGCGGTTTTGCTAGCAGGAGTTCAACCCCAACGAACACAGCCCGGAGACCCCTGAGGCAAAAACGGCTTCCGACGATCAATAGGTGCTTGCTGTGGAAACCTATCCCAAGTGGGGGAAGCCAGCTCAACAAAATGCCACACACCCCGGTGTGAGAAACAACATTGCCTTGGCTTGGTCTAAGCCCCTCACCTTGTCCCTGTGCTTTGGGGAGCCGGAGGGACAGCCGAGGCCCACGACCCTGCGACCCCTTTGCAAAAAGCCGGCTTCCCACGGAAACAGTTTTCCTGAGGTGCAGACCCTATCCCAAGTGGTTGTGGCAAGGTAAAGCAAATGCCCTCCACTTCTCTGGAAGAAACCACAGTGCCCAACCATGTTCTAAGCCCTCCCATCCTCCCTGGGCTTCTGGCAACAGGAGTGAAAAGAGAGGAGCAGAGCACTGGGACCCGTTTGACAAAACCCGGCTTCCCACGGGAAAGTCTTTCTCCACGTGCAGACATGCTCCCAGGTGCCTGGGCAAGGGGAAGGAAACGCCATACACTGACCTGGAAGAGACCACAGGGCCCAGGCACAGTCTGAACCCTTCCCTCAACCCGGCGGTTTTGCTAGCAGGAGTTCAACCCCAACGAACACAGCCCGGAGACCCCTGGGGCAAAAACGGCTTCCGATGATCAATAGGTGCTTGCTGTGGAACACCTATCCCAAGTGGGGGAAGCCAGCTCAACAAAATGCCACACACCCAGGTGTAAGAAACAACATTGCCCAGGCACGGTCTAAGCCCCTCACCTCGTCCCTGTGCTTTGGGGAGCGGGAGGGACAGCCGAGGCACACGGCCCTGAGACCCCTTTGCAAAAAGCCGGCTTCCCACGGAGACAGTTTTCCTGAGGTGCACACCCTATCCCAAGTGGTTGTGGCAAGGTAAAGCAAATGCCCTCCACTTCTCTGTAAGAAACCACAGTGCCCAGCCATGTTCTAAGCCCTCCCATCCTCCCTGGGCTTCTGGCAGCAGGAGTGAAAAGAGAGGAGCAGAGCACGGGGACCCGTTTGACAAAACCCGGCTTTCCACGGGAAAGTCTTTCTCCACGTGCAGACATGCTCCCAGGTGCCTGGGGCAAGGGGAAGGAAACGCCATACACTGCCTGGAAGAGACCACAGGGCCCAGGCACAGTCTGAACCCTTCCCTCAACCCGGCGATTTTGCTAGCAGGAGTTCAACCCCAACGAACACAGCCCAGAGACCCCTGGGGCAAAAACGGCTTCCGACGATCAATAGTTGCTTGCTGTGGAACACCTATCCCAAGTGGGGGAAGCCAGCTCAACAAAATGCCACACACCCAGGTGTAAGAAACAACATTGCCCAGGCTTGGTCTAAGCCCCTCACCTCGTCCCTGTGCTTTGGGGAGCCGGAGGGACAGCCGAGGCCCACGACACTGAGACCCCTTTGCAAAAAGCCGGCTTCCCAAGGATAGTTTTCCTGAGGTGCAGACCCTATCCCAAGTGGTTGTGGCAAGGTAAGCAAATGCCCTCCACTTCTCTGGAAGAAACCACAGTGCCCAACCATGTTCTAAGCCCTCCCATCCTCCCTGGGCTTCTGGCAGCAGGAGTGAAAAGAGAGGAGCAGAGCACTGGGACCCGTTTGACAAAAACCGGCTTCCCACGGGAAAGTCTTTCTCCACGTGCAGACATGCTCCCAGGTGCCTGTGGCAAGGGGAAAGAAATGCCATACACTGACCTGGAAGAGACCACAGGGCCTAGGCACAGTCTGAACCCTTCCCTCAACCCGGCGGTTTTGCTAGCAGGAGTTCAACCCCAACGAACACAGCCCGGAGACCCCTGAGGCAAAAACGGCTTCCGACGATCAATAACTGCTTGCTGTGGAACACCTATCCCAAGTGGGGGAAGCCAGCTCAACAAAATGCCACACACCCAGGTGTAAGAAACAACATTGCCTTGGCTTGGTCTAAGCCCCTCACCTCGTCCCTGTGCTTTGGGGAGCCGGAGGGACAGCCGAGGCCCACGGCCCTGAGACCCCTTTGCAAAAAGCCGGCTTCCCACCGAAAGAGTTTTCCTGAGGTGCAGACCCTATCCCAAGTGGTTGTGGCAAGGTAAAGCAAATGCCCTCCACTTCTCTGTAAGAAACCACAGTGCCCAGCCATGTTCTAAGCCCTCCCATCCTCCCTGGGCTTCTGGCAGCAGGAGTGAAAAGAGAGGAGCAGAGCACGGGGACCCGTTTGACAAAACCCGGCTTCCCACGGGAAAGTCTTTCTCCACGTGCAGACATGCTCCCAAGTGCCTGTGGCAAGGGGAAGGAAATGTGCCATACACTGACCTGGAAGAGACCACAGGGCCCAGGCACAGTCTGAACCCTTCCCTCAACCCGGCGGTTTTGCTAGCAGGAGTTCAACCCCAACAACATAGCCCGGAGACCCCTGGGGCAAAAACGGCTTCCGACGAACAATAGGTGCTTGCTGTGGAACACCTATCCCAAGTGGGGGTAGCCAGCTCAACAAAATGCCACAAACCCAGGTGTAAGAAACAACATTGCCCAGGCATGGTCTAAGCCCCTCACCTCGTCCCTGTGCTTTGGGGAGCCGGAGGGACAGCCGAGGCACACGGCCCTGAGACCCTTTGCAAAAAGCCGGCTTCCCACGGAGACAGTTTTCCTGAGGTGCAGACCCTATCCCAAGTGGTTGTGGCAAGGTAAAGCAAATGCCCTCCACTTCTCTGGAAGAAACCACAGTGCCCAGCCATGTTCTAAGCCCTCCCATCCTCCCTGGGCTTCTGGCAGCAGGAGTGAAAAGAGAGGAGCAGAGCACTGGGACCCGTTTGACAAAACCCGGCTTTCCACGGGAAAGTCTTTCTCCACGTGCAGACATGCTCCCAGGTGCCTGGGGCAAGGGGAAGGAAATGCCATACACTGACCTGGAAGAGACCACAGGGCCCAGGCACAGTCTGAACCCTTCCCTCAACCCGGCGGTTTTGCTAGCAGGAGTTCAACCCCAACGAACACAGCCCGGAGACCCCTGGGGAAAAAACGGCTTCCGACGATCAATAGGTGCTTGCTGTGGAACACCTATCCCAAGTGGGGGAAGCCAGCTCAACAAAATGCCACACACCCAGGTGTAAGAAACAACATTGCCCAGGCTAGGTCTAAGCCCCTCACCTCGTCCCTGTGCTTTGGGGAGCCGGAGGGACAGCCGAGGTCCACGACCCTGAGACCCCTTTGCAAAAAGCCGGCTTCCCAAAGGAAACAGTTTTCCTGAGGTGCAGACCCTATCCCAAGTGGTTGTGGCAAGGTAAGCAAATGCCCTCCACTTCTCTGGAAGAAACCACAGTGCCCAACCATGTTCTAAGCCCTCCCATCCTCCCTGGGCTTCTGGCAGCAGGAGTGAAAAGAGAGGAGCAGAGCACTGGGACCCGTTTGACAAAACCCGGCTTCCCACGGGAAAGTCTCCGCGTGCAGACATGCTCCCAGGTGCCTGGGGCAAGGGGAAGGAAATGCCATACACTGACCTGGAAGAGACCACAGGGCCCAGGCACAGTCTGAACCCTTCCCTCAACCCGGCGGTTTTGCTAGCAGGAGTTCAACCCCAACGAACACAGCCCGGAGACCCCTGGATCCAAAAGGGCTTCCGACGAACAATAGGTGCTTGCTGTGGAACACCTATCCCAAGTGGGGGTAGCCAGCTCAACAAAATGCCACACACCCAGGTGTAAGAAACAACAATGCCCAGGCATGGTCTAAGCCCCTCACCTCGTCCCTGTGCTTTGGAGAGCCGGAGGGACAGCCTAGGCACACGGCCCTGAGACCCCTTTGCAAAAAGCCGGCTTCCCACGGAGACAGTTTTCCTGAGGTTCAGACCCTATCCCAAGTGGTTGTGGCAAGTAAAGCAAATGCCCTCCACTTCTCTGGAAGAAACCACAGTGCCCAGCCATGTTCTAAGCCCTCCCATCCTCCCTGGGCTTCTGGCAGCAGGAGTGAAAAGAGAGGAGCAGAGCACGGGGACCCGTTTGACAAAAACCGGCTTCCCACGGGAAAGTCTTTGTCCACGTGCACACATGCTCCCAGGTGCCTGGGGCAAGGGGAAGGAAAGGCCATACACTGACCTGGAAGAGACCACAGGGCCCAGGCACAGTCTGAACCCTTCCCTCAACCCGGCGGTTTTGCTAGCAGGAGTTCAACCCCAACGAACACAGCCCGGAGACCCCTGAGGCAAAAACGGCTTCCGACGATCAATAGGTGCTTGCTGTGGAACACCTATCCCAAGTGGGGGAAGCCAGCTCAACAAAATGCCACACACCCAGGTGTAAGAAACAACATTGCCTTGGCTTGGTTTAAGCCCCTCACCTCGTCCCTGTGCTTTGGGGAGCCGGAGGGACAGCCGAGGCCCACGACCCTGAGACCCCTTTGCAAAAAGCCGGCTTCCCACCGAAAGAGATTTCCTGAGGTGCAGACCCTATCCCAAGTGGTTGTGGCAAGGTAAAGCAAATGCCCTCCACTTCTCTGTAAGAAACCACAGTGCCCAGCCATGTTCTAAGCCCTCCCATCCTCCCTGGGCTTCTGGCAGCAGGAGTGAAAAGAGAGGAGCAGAGCACGGGGACCCGTTTGACAAAAACCGGCTTCCAACGGGAAAGTCTTTCTCCACGTGCAGACATGCTCCCAGGTGCCTGTGGCAAGGGGAAGGGAATGCCATACACTGACCTGGAAGAGACCACAGGGCCCAGGCACAGTCTGAACCCTTCCCTCAACCCGGCGGTTTTGCTAGCAGGAGTTCAACCCCAACGAACATAGCCCGGAGACCCCTGGGGCAAAAACGGCTTCCGACGAACAATAGGTGCTTGCTGTGGAACACCTATCCCAAGTGGGGGAAGCCAGCTCAACAAAATGCCACACACCCAGGTGTAAGAAACAACATTGCCCTGGCTTTGTCTAAGCCCCTCACCTCGTCCCTGTGCTTTGGGGAGCCGGAGGGACACCCGAGGCCCACGGCCCTGAGACCCCTTTGCAAAAAGCCGGCTTCCCACGGAAACAGTTTTCCTGAGGTGCAGACCCTATCCCAAGTGGTTTTGGCAAGGTAAAGCAAATGCCCTCCACTTCTCAGGAAGAAACCACAGTGCCCAGCCATGTTCTAAGCCCTCCCATCCTCCCTGGGCTTCTGGCAGCTGGAGTGAAAAGAGAGGAGCAGAGCACTGGGACCCGTTTGACAAAACCCGGCTTCCCACGGGAAAGTCTTTCTCCACGTGCAGACATGCTCCCAGGTGCCTGGGCAAGGGGAAGGAAACGCCATACACTGACCTGGAAGAGACCACAGGGCCCAAGCACAGTCTGAACCCTACCCTCAACCGGGCGGTTTTGCTAGCAGGAGTTCAACCCCAACGAACACAGCCCGGAGACCCCTGAGGCAAAAACGGCTTCCGACGATCAATAGGTGCTTGCTGTGGAACACCTATCCCAAGTGGGGGAAGCCAGCTCAACAAAATGCCACACACCCAGGTGTGAGAAACAACATTGCCTTGGCTTGGTCTAAGCCCCTCACCTCGTCCCTGTGCTTTGGGGAGCCGGAGGGACAGCCGAGGCCCACGACCCTGCGACCCCTTTGCAAAAAGCCGGCTTCCCATGGAAACAGTTTTCCTAAGGTGCAGACCCTATCCCAAGTGGTTGTGGCAAGGTAAAGCAAATGCCCTCCACTTCTCTGGAAGAAACCACAGTGCCCAAGCATGTTCTAAGCCCTCCCATCCTCCCTGGGCTTCTGGCAACAGGAGTGAAAAGAGAGGAGCAGAGCACTGGGACCCGTTTGACAAAACCCGGCTTCCCACGGGAAAGTCTTTCCCCACGTGCATACATGCTCCCAGGTGCCTGGGCAAGGGGAAGGAAACGCCATACACTGACCTGGAAGAGACCACAGGGCCCAGGCACAGTCTGAACCCTTCCCTCAACACGGCGGTTTTGCTAGCAGGAGTTCAACCCCAACGAACACAGCCCGGAGACCCCTGGGGCAAAAACGGCTTCCGATGATCAATAGGTGCTTGCTGTGGAACACCTATCCCAAGTGGGGGAAGCCAGCTCAACAAAATGCCACACACCCAGGTGTAAGAAACAACATTGCCCAGGCACGGTCTAAGCCCCTCACCTCGTCCCTGTGCTTTGGGGAGCGGGAGGGACAGCCGAGGCACACGGCCCTGAGACCCCTTTGCAAAAAGCTGGCTTCCCACGGAGACAGTTTTCCTGAGGTGCACACCCTATCCCAAGTGGTTGTGGCAAGGTAAAGCAAATGCCCTCCACTTCTCTGTAAGAAACCACAGTGCCCAGCCATGTTCTAAGCCCTCCCATCCTCCCTGGGCTTCTGGCAGCAGGAGTGAAAAGAGAGGAGCAGAGCACGTGGACCCGTTTGACAAAACCCGGCTTTCCACGGGAAAGTCTTTCTCCACGTGCAGACATGCTCCCAGGTGCCTGGGGCAAGGGGAAGAAAACGCCATACACTGACTGGAAGAGACCACAGGGCCCAGGCACAGTCTGAACCCTTCCCTCAACCCGGCGATTTTGCTAGCAGGAGTTCAACCCGAAGGAACACAGCCCGGAGACCCCTGGGGCAAAAACGGCTTCCGACGATCAATAGTTGCTTGCTGTGGAACACCTATCCCAAGTGGGGGAAGCCAGCTCAACAAAATGCCACACACCCAGGTGTAAGAAACAACATTGCCCAGGCTTGGTCTAAGCCCCTCACCTCGTCCCTGTGCTTTGGGGAGCCGGAGGGACAGCCGAGGCCCACGACCCTGAGACCCCTTTGCAAAAAGCCGGCTTCCCAAGGATACAGTTTTCCTGAGGTGCAGACCCTATCCCAAGTGGTTGTGGCAAGGTAAGCAAATGCCCTCCACTTCTCTGGAAGAAACCACAGTACCCAACCATGTTCTAAGCCCTCCCATCCTCCCTGGGCTTCTGGCAGCAGGAGTGAAAAGAGAGGAGCAGAGCACTGGGACCCGTTTGACAAAACCCGGCTTCCCACGGGAAAGTCTTTCTCCACGTGCAGACATGCTCCCAGGTGCCTGTGGCAAGGGGAAAGAAATGCCATACACTGACCTGGAAGAGACCACAGGGCCTAGGCACAGTCTGAACCCTTCCCTCAACCCGGCGGTTTTGCTAGCAGGAGTTCAACCCCAACGAACATAGCCCGGAGACACCTGAGGCAAAAACGGCTTCCGACGATCAATAACTGCTTGCTGTGGAACACCTATCCCAAGTGGGGGAAGCCAGCTCAACAAAATGCCACACACCCAGGTGTAAGAAACAACATTGCCTTGGCTTGGTCTAAGCCCCTCACCTCGTCCCTGTGCTTTGGGGAGCCGGAGGGACAGCCGAGGCCCACGACCCTGAGACCCCTTTGCAAAAAGCCGGCTTCCCACGGAAACAGTTTACCTGAGATGCAGACCCTATGCCAAGTGTTGGTGGCAAGGGAAAGCAAATGCCCTCCACTTCTCTGGAAGAAACCACAGTGCCCAACCATGTTCTAAGCCCTCCCATCCTCCCTGGGCTTCTGGCAGCAGGAGTGAAAAGAGAGGAGCAGAGCACTGGGACCCGTTTGACAAAACCCGGCTTCCCACGGGAAAGTCTTTCTCCACGTGCAGACATGCTCCCAGGTGCCTGGGCAAGGGGAAGGAAACGCCATAAACTGACCTGGAAGAGACCACAGGGCCCAAGCACAGTATGATCCCTTCCCTCAACCCGGCGGTTTTGCTAGCAGGAGTTCAACCCCAACGAACACAGCCCGGAGACCCCTGAGGCAAAAACGGCTTCCGACGAACAATAGGCGCTTGCTGTGCAAAACCAATCCCAAGTGGGGGTAGCCAGCTCAACAAAATGCCACACACCCAGGTTAAGAAACAACATTGCCCAGGCATGGTCTAAGCCCCTCACCTCGTCCCTGTGCTTTGGGGAGCTGGAGGGACACCCGAGGCACACGGCCCTGAGACCCCTTTGCAAAAAGCCGGCTTCCCACGGAAACAGTTTTCCTGAGGTGCAGACCCTATCCCAAGTGGTTGTGGCAAGGTAAAGCAAATGCCCTCCACTTCTCTGGAAGAAACCACAGTGCCCAACCATGTTCTAAGCGCTCCCATCCTCCCTGGGCTTCTGGCAACAGGAGTGAAAAGAGAGGAGCAGAGCACTGGGACCCGTTTGACAAAACCCGGCTTCCCACGGGAAAGTCTTTCTCCACGTGCAGACATGCTCCCAGGTGCCTGGGCAAGGGGAAGGAAACGCCATAAACTGACCTGGAAGAGACCACAGGGCCAAAGCACAGTATGATCCCTTCCCTCAACCCGGCGGTTTTGCTAGCAGGAGTTCAAACCCAACGAACACAGCCCGGAGACCCCTGAGGCAAAAACGGCTTCCGACGAACAATAGGCGCTTGCTGTGCAAAACCAATCCCAAGTGGGGGTAGCCAGCTCAACAAAATGCCACACACCCAGGTGTAAGAAACAACATTGCCCAGGCATGGTCTAAGCCCCTCACCTCGTCCCTGTGCTTTGCGGAGCTGGAGGGACACCCGAGGCACACGGCCCTGAGACCCCTTTGCAAAAAGCCGGCTTCCCACGGAAACAGTTTTCCTGAGGTGCAGACCCTATCCCAAGTGGTTGTGGCAAGGTAAAGCAAATGCCCTCCACTTCTCTGGAAGAAACCACAGTGCCCAGCCATGTTCTAAGCCCTTCCATCCTCCCTGGGCTTCTAGCAGCAGGAGTGAAAAGAGAGGAGCAGAGCACTGGGACCCGTTTGACAAAACCCGGCTTCCCACGGGAAAGTCTTTCTCCACGTGCAGACATGCTCCCAGGTGCCTGGGGCAAGGGGAAGGAAACGCCATACACTGACCTGGAAGAGACCACAGGGCCCAGGCACAGTCTGAACCCTTCCCTCAACCCGGCGGTTTTGCTAGCAGGAGTTCAACCCCAACGAACACAGCCCGGAGACCCCTGGGGCAAAAACGGCTTCCGACGATCAATAGGTGCTTGCTGTGGAACACCTATCCCAAGTGGGGGAAGCCAGCTCAACAAAATGCCACACACCCAGGTGTGAGAAACAACATTGCCTTGGCTTGGTCTAAGCCCCTCACCTCGTCCCTGTGCTTTGGGGAGCCGGAGGGACAGCCGAGGCCCACGACCCTGAGACCCCTTTGCAAAAAGCCGGCTTCCCACGGAAACAGTTTTCCTGAGGTGCAGACCCTATCCCAAGTGGTTGTGGCAAGGTAAAGCAAATGCCCTCCACTTCTCTGGAAGAAACCACAGTGCCCAACCATGTTCTAAGCCCTCCCATCCTCCCTGGGCTTCTGGCAGCAGGAGTGAAAAGAGAGGAACAGAGCACTGGGACCCGTTTGACAAAACCCGGCTTTCCACGGGAAAGTCTTTCTCCACGTGCAGACATGCTCCCAGGTGCCTGGGGCAAGGGGAAGGAAATGCCATACACTGACCTGGAAGAGACCACAGGGCCCAGGCACAGTCTGAACCCTTCCCTCAACCCGGCGATTTTGCTAGGAGGAGTTCAACCCCAACGAACACAGCCCGGAGACCCCTGGGGCAAAAACGGCTTCCGACGATCAATAGTTGCTTGCTGTGGAACACCTATCCCAAGTGGGGGAAGCCAGCTCAACAAAATGCCACACACCCAGGTGTAAGAAACAACATTGCCCAGGCTTGGTCTAAGCCCCTCACCTCGTCCCTGTGCTTTGGGGAGCCGGAGGGACAGCCGAGGCCCACGGCCCTGAGACCCCTTTGCAAAAAGCCGGCTTCCCACCGAAAGAGTTTTCCTGAGGTGCAGACCCTATCCCAAGTGGTTGTGGCAAGGTAAAGCAAATGCCCTCCACTTCTCTGTAAGAAACCACAGTGCCCAGCCATGTTCTAAGCCCTCCCATCCTCCCTGGGCTTCTGGCAGCCGGAGTGAAAAGAGAGGAGCAGAGCACGGGGACCCGTTTGACAAAACCCGGCTTCCCACGGGAAAGTCTTTCTCCACGTGCAGACATGCTCCCAGGTGCCTGTGGCAAGGTGAAGGAAATGCCATACACTGACCTGGAAGAGACCACAGGGCCCAGGCACAGTCTGAACCCTTCCCTCAACCCGGCGGTTTTGCTAGCAGGAGTTCAACCCCAACAACATAGCCCGGAGACCCCTGGGGCAAAAACGGCTTCCGACGAACAATAGGTGCTTGCTGTGGAACACCTATCCCAAGTGGGGGTAGCCAGCTCAACAAAATGCCACAAACCCAGGTGTAAGAAACAACATTGCCCAGGCATGGTCTAAGCCCCTCACCTCGTCCCTGTGCTTTGGGGAGCCGGAGGGACAGCCGAGGCACACGGCCCTGAGACCCCTTTGCAAAAAGCCGGCTTCCCACGGAGACAGTTTTCCTGAGGTGCAGACCCTATCCCAAGTGGTTGTGGCAAGGTAAAGCAAATGCCCTCCACTTCTCTGGAAGAAACCACAGTGCCCAGCCATGTTCTAAGCCCTCCCATCCTCCCTGGGCTTCTGGCAGCAGGAGTGAAAAGAGAGGAGCAGAGCACTGGGACCCGTTTGACAAAACCCGGCTTTCCACGGGAAAGTCTTTCTCCACGTGCAGACATGCTCCCAGGTGCCTGGGGCAAGGGGAAGGAAATGCCATACACTGACCTGGAAGAGACCACAGGGCCCAGGCACAGTCTGAACCCTTCCCTCAACCCGGCGGTTTTGCTAGCAGGAGTTCAACCCCAACGAACACAGCTCGGAGACACCTGGGGAAAAAACGGCTTCCGACGATCAATAGGTGCTTGCTGTGGAACACCTATCCCAAGTGGGGGAAGCCAGCTCAACAAAATGCCACACACCCAGGTGTAAGAAACAACATTGCCCAGGCTTGGTCTAAGCCCCTCACCTCGTCCCTGTGCTTTGGGGAGCCGGAGGGACAGCCTAGGCACACGGCCCTGAGACCCCTTTGCAAAAAGCCGGCTTCCCACGGAGACAGTTTTCCTGAGGTTCAGACCCTATCCCAAGTGGTTGTGGCAAGGTAAAGCAAATGCCCTCCACTTCTCTGGAAGAAACCACAGTGCCCAGCCATGTTCTAAGCCCTCCCATCCTCCCTGGGCTTCTGGCAGCAGGAGTGAAAAGAGAGGAGCAGAGCACTGGGACCCGTTTGACAAAAACCGGCTTCCCACGGGAAAGTCTTTGTCCACGTGCAGACATGCTCCCAGGTGCCTGGGGCAAGGGGAAGGAAAAGCCATACACTGACCTGGAAGAGAACACAGGGCCCAGGCACAGTCTGAACCCTTCCCTCAACCCGGCGGTTTTGCTAGCAGGAGTTCAACCCCAACGAACACAGCCCGGAGACCCCTGAGGCAAAAACGGCTTCCGACGATCAATAGGTGCTTGCTGTGGAACACCTATCCCAAGTGGGGGAAGCCAGCTCAACAAAATGCCACACACCCAGGTGTAAGAAACAACATTGCCTTGGCTTGGTCTAAGCCCCTCACCTCGTCCCTGTGCTTTGGGGAGCCGGAGGGACAGCCGAGGCCCACGACCCTGAGACCCCTATGCAAAAAGCCGGCTTCCCACCGAAAGAGATTTCCTGAGGTGCAGACCCTATCCCAAGTGGTTGTGGCAAGGTAAAGCAAATGCCCTCCACTTCTCTGTAAGAAACCACAGTGCCCAGCCATGTTCTAAGCCCTCCCATCCTCCCTGGGCTTCTGGCAGCAGGAGTGAAAAGAGAGGAGCAGAGCACGGGGACCCGTTTGACAAAAACCGGCTTCCAACGGGAAAGTCTTTCTCCACGTGCAGACATGCTCCCAGGTGCCTGTGGCAAGGGGAAGGGAATGCCATACACTGACCTGGAAGAGACCACAGGGCCCAGGCACAGTCTGAACCCTTCCCTCAACCCGGCGGTTTTGCTAGCAGGAGTTCAACCCCAACGAAAATAGCCCGGAGACCCCTGGGGCAAAAACGGCTTCCGACGATCAATAGGTGCTTGCTGTGGAACACCTATCCCAAGTGGGGGAAGCCAGCTCAACAAAATGCCACACACCCAGGTGTAAGAAACAACATTGCCCTGGCTTGGTCTAAGCCCCTCACCTCGTCCCTGTGCTTTGGGGAGCCGGAGGGACACCCGAGGCACACGGCCCTGAGACCCCTTTGCAAAAAGCCGGCTTCCCACGGAAACAGTTTTCTAAGGTGCAGACCCTATCCCAAGTGGTTTTGGCAAGGTAAAGCAAATGCCCTCCACTTCTCTGGAAGAAACCACAGTGCCCAGCCATGTTCTAAGCCCTTCCATCCTCCCTGGGCTTCTGGCAGCAGGAGTGAAAAGAGAGGAGCAGAGCACTGGGACCCGTTTGACAAAACCCGGCTTCCCACGGGAAAGTCTTTCTCCACGTGCAGACATGCTCCCAGGTGCCTGGGGCAAGGGGAAGGAAACGCCATACACTGACCTGGAAGAGACCACAGGGCCCAGGCACAGTCTGAACCCTTCCCTCAACCCGGCGGTTTTGCTAGGAGGAGTTCAACCCCAACGAACACAGCCCGGAGACCCCTGGGGCAAAAACGGCTTCCGACGATCAATAGGTGCTTGCTGTGGAACACCTATCCCAAGTGGGGGAAGCCAGCTCAACAAAATGCCACACACCCAGGTGTGAGAAACAACATTGCCTTGGCTTGGTCTAAGCCCCTCACCTCGTCCCTGTGCTTTGGGGAGCCGGAGGGACAGCCGAGGCCCACGACCCTGAGACCCCTTTGCAAAAAGCCGGCTCCCCACGGAAACAGTTTTCCTGAGGTGCAGACCCTATCCCAAGTGGTTGTGGCAAGGTAAAGCAAATGCCCTCCACTTCTCTGGAAGAAACCACAGTGCCCAACCATGTTCTAAGCCCTCCCATCCTCCCTGGGCTTCTGGCAGCAGGAGTGAAAGGAGAGGAGCAGAGCACTGGGACCCGTTTGACAAAACCCGGCTTTCCACGGGAAAGTCTTTCTCCACGTGCAGACATGCTCCCAGGTGCCTGGGGCAAGGGGAAGGAAATGCCATACACTGACCTGGAAGAGACCACAGGGCCCAGGCACAGTCTGAACCCTTCCCTCAACCCGGCGATTTTGCTAGCAGGAGTTCAACCCCAACGAACACAGCCCGGAGACCCCTGGGGCAAAAACGGCTTCCGACGATCAATAGTTGCTTGCTGTGGAACACCTATCCCAAGTGGGGGAAGCCAGCTCAACAAAATGCCACACACCCAGGTGTAAGAAACAACATTGCCCAGGCTTGGTCTAAGCCCCTCACCTCGTCCCTGTGCTTTGGGGAGCCGGAGGGACAGCCGAGGCCCACGGCCCTGAGACACCTTTGCAAAAAGCCGGCTTCCCACCGAAAGTTTTCCTGAGGTGCAGACCCTATCCCAAGTGGTTGTGGCAAGGTAAAGCAAATGCCCTCCACTTCTCTGTAAGAAACCACAGTGCCCAGCCATGTTCTAAGCCCTCCCATCCTCCCTGGGCTTCTGGCAGCAGGAGTGAAAAGAGAGGAGCAGAGCACGGGGACCCGTTTGACAAAACCCGGCTTCCCACGGGAAAGTCTTTCTCCACGTGCAGACATGCTCCCAGGTGCCTGTGGCAAGGGGAAGGAAATGCCATACACTGACCTGGAAGAGACCACAGGGCCCAGGCACAGTCTGAACCCTTCCCTCAACCCGGAGGTTTTGCTAGCAGGAGTTCAACCCCAACAACATAGCCCGGAGACCCCTGGGGCAAAAACGGCTTCCGACGAACAATAGGTGCTTGCTGTGGAACACCTATCCCAAGTGGGGGTAGCCAGCTCAACAAAATGCCACAAACCCAGGTGTAAGAAACAACATTGCCCAGGCATGGTCTAAGCCCCTCACCTCGTCCCTGTGCTTTGGGGAGCCGGAGGGACAGCCGAGGCACACGGCCCTGAGACCCCTTTGCAAAAAGCCGGCTTCCCACGGAGACAGTTTTCCTGAGGTGCAGACCCTATCCCAAGTGGTTGTGGCAAGGTAAAGCAAATGCCCTCCACTTCTCTGGAAGAAACCACAGTGCCCAGCCATGTTCTAAGCCCTCCCATCCTCCCTGGGCTTCTGGCAGCAGGAGTGAAAAGAGAGGAGCAGAGCACTGGGACCCCTTTGACAAAACCCGGCTTTCCACGGGAAAGTCTTTCTCCACGTGCAGACATGCTCCCAGGTGCCTGGGGCAAGGGGAAGGAAATGCCATACACTGACCTGTAAGAGACCACAGGGCCCAGGCACAGTCTGAACCCTTCCCTCAACCCGGCGGTTTTGCTAGCAGGAGTTCAACCCCAACGAACACAGCCCGGAGACCCCTGGGGCAAAAACGGCTTCCGACGATCAATAGGTGCTTGCTGTGGAACACCTATCCCAAGTGGGGGAAGCCAGCTCAACAAAATGCCACACACCCAGGTGTAAGAAACAACATTGCCCAGGCTTGGTCTAAGCCCCTCACCTCGTCCCTGTGCTTTGGGGAGCCGGAGGGACAGCCGAGGTCCACGACCCTGAGACCCCTTTGCAAAAAGCCGGCTTCCCAAAGGAAACAGTTTTCCTGAGGTGCAGACCCTATCCCAAGTGGTTGTGGCAAGGTAAGCAAATGCCCTCCACTTCTCTGGAAGAAACCACAGTGCCCAACCATGTTCTAAGCCCTCCCATCCTCCCTGGGCTTCTGGCAGCAGGAGTGAAAAGAGAGGAGCAGAGCACTGGGACCCGTTTGACAAAACCCGGCTTCCCACGGGAAAGTCTTTCTCCGCGTGCAGACATGCTCCCAGGTGCCTGGGGCAAGGGGAAGGAAATGCCATACACTGACCTGGAAGAGACCACAGGGCCCAGGCACAGTCTGAACCCTTCCCTCAACCCGGCGGTTTTGCTAGCAGGAGTTCAACCCCAACGAACACAGCCCGGAGACCCCTGGATCGAAAAGGGCTTCCGACGAACAATAGGTGCTTGCTGTGGAACACCTATCCCAAGTGGGGGTAGCCAGCTCAACAAAATGCCACACACCCAGGTGTAAGAAACAACAATGCCGAGGCATGGTCTAAGCCCCTCACCTCGTCCCTGTGCTTTGGGGAGCTGGAGGGACAGCCTAGGCACATGGCCCTGAGACCCCTTTGCAAAAAGCCGGCTTCCCACGGAGACAGTTTTCCTGAGGTTCAGACCCTATCCCAAGTGGTTGTGGCAAGGTAAAGCAAATGCCCTCCACTTCTCTGGAAGAAACCACATTGCCCAGCCATGTTCTAAGCCCTCCCATCCTCCCTGGGCTTCTGGCAGCAGGAGTGAAAAGAGAGGAGCAGAGCACGGGGACCCGTTTGACAAAACCCGGCTTCCCACGGGAAAGTCTTTCTCCACGTGCAGACATGCTCCCAGGTGCCTGTGGCAAGGGGAAGGGAATGCCATATACTGACCTGGAAGAGACCACAGGGCCCAGGCACAGTCTGAACCCTTCCCTCAACCCGGCGGTTTTGCTAGCAGGAGTTCAACCCCAAGGAACATAGCCCGGAGACCCCTGGGGCAAAAACGGCTTCCGACGAACAATAGGTGCTTGCTGTGGAACACCTATCCCAAGTGGGGGAAGCCAGCTCAACAAAATGCCACACACCCAGGTGTAAGAAACAACATTGCCGTGGCTTGGTCTAAGCCCCTCACCTCGTCCCTGTGCTTTGGGGAGCCGGAGGGACACCCGAGGCCCACGGCCCTGAGACCCCTTTGCAAAAAGCCGGCTTCCCACGGAAACAGTTTTCCTGAGGTGCAGACCCTATCCCAAGTGGTTTTGGCAAGGTAAAGCAAATGCCCTCCACTTCTCAGGAAGAAACCACAGTGCCCAGCCATGTTCTAAGCCCTCCCATCCTCCCTGGGCTTCTGGCAGCAGGAGTGAAAAGAGAGGAGCAGAGCACTGGGACCCGTTTGACAAAACCCGGCTTCCCACGGGAAAGTCTTTCTCCACGTGCAGACGTGCTCCCAGGTGCCTGGGCAAGGGGAAGGAAACGCCATACACTGACCTGGAAGAGACCACAGGGCCCAAGCACAGTCTGAACCCTTCCCTCAACCCGGCGGTTTTGCTAGCAGGAGTTCAACCCCAACGAACACAGCCCGGAGACCCCTGAGGCAAAAACGGCTTCCGACGATCAATAGGTGCTTACTGTGGAACACCTATCCCAAGTGGGGGAAGCCAGCTCAACAAAATGCCACACACCCACGTGTGAGAAACAACATTGCCTTGGCTTGGTCTAAGCCCCTCACCTCGTCCCTGTGCTTTGGGGAGCCGGAGGGACAGCCGAGGCCCACGACCCTGCGACCCCTTTGCAAAAAGCCGGCTTCCCACGGAAACAGTTTTCCTGAGGTGCAGACCCTATCCCAAGTGGTTGTGGCAAGGTAAAGCAAATGCCCTCCACTTCTCTGGAAGAAACCACAGTGCCCAACCATGTTCTAAGCCCTCCCATCCTCCCTGGGCTTCTGGCAACAGGAGTGAAAAGAGAGGAGCAGAGCACTGGGACCCGTTTGACAAAACCCGGCTTCCCACGGGAAAGTCTTTCTCCACGTGCAGACATGCTCCCAGGTGCCTGGGCAAGGGGAAGGAAACGCCATACACTGACCTGGAAGAGACCACAGGGCCCAGGCACAGTCTGAACCCTTCCCTCAACCCGGCGGTTTTGCTAGCAGGAGTTCAACCCCAACGAACACAGCCCGGAGACCCCTGGGGCAAAAACGGCTTCCGATGATCAATAGGTGCTTGCTATGGAACACCTATCCCAATTGGGGGAAGCCAGCTCAACAAAATGCCACACACCCAGCTGTAAGAAACAACATTGCCCAGGCACGGTCTAAGCCCCTCACCTCGTCCCTGTGCTTTGTGGAGCGGGAGGGACAGCCGAGGCACACGGCCCTGAGACCCCTTTGCAAAAAGCCGGCTTCCCACGGAGACAGTTTTCCTGAGGTGCACACCCTATCCCAAGTGGTTGTGGCAAGGTAAAGCAAATGCCCTCCACTTCTCTGTAAGAAACCACAGTGCCCAGCCATGTTCTAAGCCCTCCCATCCTCCCTGGGCTTCTGGCAGCAGGAGTGAAAAGAGAGGAGCAGAGCACGGGGACCCGTTTGACAAAACCCGGCTTTCCACGGTAAAGTCTTTGTCCACGTGCAGACATGCTCCCAGGTGCCTGGGGCAAGGGGAAGGAAACGCCATACACTGACTGGAAGAGACCACAGGGCCCAGGCACAGTCTGAACCCTTCCCTCAACCCGGCGATTTTGCTAGCAGGAGTTCAAACCCAACGAACACAGCCCGGAGACCCCTGGGTCAAAAACGGCTTCCGACGATCAATAGTTGCTTGCTGTGGAACACCTATCCCAAGTGGGGGAAGCCAGCTCAACAAAATGCCACACACCCAGGTGTAAGAAACAACATTGCCCAGGCTTGGTCTAAGCCCCTCACCTCGTCCCTGTGCTTTGGGGAGCCGGAGGGACAGCCGAGGCCCACGACCCTGAGACCCCTTTGCAAAAAGCCGGCTTCCCAAGGATACAGTTTTCCTGAGGTGCAGACCCTATCCCAAGTGGTTGTGGCAAGGTAAGCAAATGCCCTCCACTTCTCTGGAAGAAACCACAGTTCCCAACCATGTTCTAAGCCCTCCCATCCTCCTTGGGCTTCTGGCAGCAGGAGTGAAAAGAGAGGAGCAGAGCACTGGGACCCGTTTGACAAAAACCGGCTTCCCACGGGAAAGTCTTTCTCCACGTGCAGACATGCTCCCAGGTGCCTGTGGCAAGGGGAAAGAAATGCCATACACTGACCTGGAAGAGACCACAAAGCCTAGGCACAGTCTGAACCCTTCCCTCAACCCGGCGGTTTTGCTAGCAGGAGTTCAACCCCAACGAACACAGCCCGGAGACCCCTGAGGCAAAAACGGCTTCCGACGATCAATAACTGCTTGCTGTGGAACACCTATCCCAAGTGGGGGTAGCCAGCTCAACAAAATGCCACACACCCAGGTGTAAGAAACAACATTGCCCAGGCATGGTCTAAGCCCCTCACCTCGTCCCTGTGCTTTGGGGAGCTGGAGGGACACCCGAGGCACACGGCCCTGAGACCCCTTTGCAAAAAGCCGGCTTCCCACGGAAACAGTTTTCCTGAGGTGCAGACCCTATCCCAAGTGGTTGTGGCAAGGTAAAGCAAATGCCCTCCACTTCTCTGGAAGAAACCACAGTGCCCAGCCATGTTCTAAGCCCTTCCATCCTCCCTGGGCTTCTGGCAGCAGGAGTGAAAAGAGAGGAGCAGAGCACTGGGACCCGTTTGACAAAACCCGGCTTCCCACGGGAAAGTCTTTCTCCACGTGCAGACATGCTCCCAGGTGCCTGGGGCAAGGGGAAGGAAACGCCATACACTGACCTGGAAGAGACCACAGGGCCCAGGCACAGTCTGAACCCTTCCCTCTACCCGGCAGTTTTGCTAGCAGGAGTTCAACCCCAACGAACACAGCCCGGAGACCCCTGGGGCAAAAACGGCTTCCGACGATCAATAGGTGCTTGCTGTGGAACACCTATCCCAAGTGGGGGAAGCCAGCTCAACAAAATGCCACACACCCAGGTGTGAGAAACAACATTGCCTTGGCTTGGTCTAAGCCCCTCACCTCGTCCCTGTGTTTTGGGGAGCCGGAGGGACAGCCGAGGCCCACGACCCTGAGACCCCTTTGCAAAAAGCCGGCTTCCCACGGAAACAGTTTTCCTGAGGTGCAGACCCTATCCCAAGTGGTTGTGGCAAGGTAAAGCAAATGCCCTCCACTTCTCTGGAAGAAACCACAGTACCCAACCATGTTCTAAGCCCTCCCATCCTCCCTGGGCTTCTGGCAGCAGGAGTGAAAAGAGAGGAGCAGAGCACTGGGACCCGTTTGACAAAACCCGGCTTTCCACGGGAAAGTCTTTCTCCACGTGCAGACATGCTCCCAGGTGCCTGGGGCAAGGGGAAGGAAATGCCATACACTGACCTGGAAGAGACCACAGGGCCCAGGCACAGTCTGAACCCTTCCCTCAACCCGGCGATTTTGCTAGCAGGAGATCAACCCCAACGAACACAGCCCGGAGACCCCTGGGGCAAAAACGGCTTCCGACGATCAATAGGTGCTTGCTGTGGAACACCTATCCCAAGTGGGGGAAGCCAGCTCAACAAAATGCCACACACCCAGGTGTAAGAAACAACATTGCCCAGGCTTGGTCTAAGCCCCTCACCTAGTCCCTGTGCTTTGGGGAGCCGGAGGGACAGCCGAGGCCCACGGCCCTGAGACCCCTTTGCAAAAAGCCGGCTTCCCACCGAAAGAGTTTTCCTGAGGTGCAGACCCTATCCCAAGTGGTTGTGGCAAGGTAAAGCAAATGCCCTCCACTTCTCTGTAAGAAACCACAGTGCCCAGCCATGTTCTAAGCCCTCCCATCCTCCCTGGGCTTCTGGCAGCAGGAGTGAAAAGAGAGGAGCAGAGCACGGGGACCCGTTTGACAAAACCCGGCTTCCCACGGGAAAGTCTTTCTCCACGTGCAGACATGCTCCCAGGTGCCTGTGGCAAGGGGAAGGGAATGCCATACACTGACCTGAAAGAGACCACAGGGCCCAGGCACAGTCTGAACCCTTCCCTCAACCCGGCGGTTTTGCTAGCAGGAGTTCAACCCCAAGGAACATAGCCCGGAGACCCCTGGGGCAAAAACGGCTTCCGACGAACAATAGGTGCTTGCTGTGGAACACCTATCCCAAGTGGGGGAAGCCAGCTCAACAAAATGCCACACACCCAGGTGTAAGAAACAACATTGCCCTGGCTTGGTCTAAGCCCCTCACCTCGTCCCTGAGCTTTGGGGAGCCGGAGGGACACCCGAGGCCCACGGCCCTGAGACCCCTTTGCAAAAAGCCGGCTTCCCACCGAAACAGTTTTCCTGAGGTGCAGACCCTATCCCAAGTGGTTTTGGCAAGGTAAAGCAAATGCCCTCCACTTCTCAGGAAGAAACCACAGTGCCCAGCCATGTTCTAAGCCCTCCCATCCTCCCTGGGCTTCTGGCAGCAGGAGTGAAAAGAGAGGAGCAGAGCACTGGGACCCGTTTGACAAAACCCGGCTTCCCACGGGAAAGTCTTTCTCCACGTGCAGACATGCTCCCAGGTGCCTGGGGCAAGGGGAAGGAAACGCCATACACTGACCTGGAAGAGACCACAGGGCCCAAGCACAGTCTGAACCCTTCCCTCAACCCGGCGGTTTTGCTAGCAGGAGTTCAACCCCAACGAACACAGCCCGGAGACCCCTGAGGCAAAAACGGCTTCCGACGATCAATAGGTGCTTGCTGTGGAACACCTATCCCAAGTGGGGGAAGCCAGCTCAACAAAATGCCACACACCCAGGTGTGAGAAACAACATTGCCTTGGCTTGGTCTAAGCCCCTCACCTCCTCCCTGTGCTTTGGGGAGCCGGAGGGACAGCCGAGGCCCACGACCCTGCGACCCCTTTGCAAAAAGCCGGCTTCCCACGGAAACAGTTTTCCTGAGGTGCAGACCCTATCCCAAGTGGTTGTGGCAAGGTAAAGCAAATGCCCTCCACTTCTCTGGAAGAAACCACAGTGCCCAACCATGTTCTAAGCCCTCCCATCCATCCTGGGCTTCTGGCAACAGGAGTGAAAAGAGAGGAGCAGAGCACTGGGACCCGTTTGACAAAACCCGGCTTCCCACGGGAAAGTCTTTCTCCACGTGCAGACATGCTCCCAGGTGCCTGTGGCAAGGGGAAAGAAATGCCATACACTGACCTGGAAGAGACCACAGGGCCTAGGCACAGTCTGAACCCTTCCCTCAACCCGGCGGTTTTGCTAGCAGGAGTTCAACCCCAACGAACACAGCCCGGAGACACCTGAGGCAAAAACGGCTTCCGACGATCAATAACTGCTTGCTGTGGAACACCTATCCCAAGTGGGGGAAGCCAGCTCAACAAAATGCCACACACCCAGGTGTAAGAAACAACATTGCCCAGCCATGGTCTAAGCCCCTCACCACGTCCCTGTGCTTTGGGGAGCCGGAGGGACAGCCGAGGCCCACGACCCTGAGACCCCTTTGCAAAAAGCCGGCTTCCCACGGAAACAGTTTTCCTGAGGTGCAGACCCTATCCCAAGTGGTGGTGGCAAGGGAAAGCAAATGCCCTCCACTTCTCTGGAAGAAACCACAGTGCCCAACCATGTTCTAAGCCCTCCCATCCTCCCTGGGCTTCTGGCAGCAGGAGTGAAAAGAGAGGAGCAGAGCACTGGGACCCGTTTGACAAAACCCGGCTTCCCACGGGAAAGTCTTTCTCCACGTGCAGACATGCTCCCAGGTGCCTGGGCAAGGGGAAGGAAACGGCATACACTGACCTGGAAGAGACCACAGGGCCCAAGCACAGTATGATCCCTTCCCTCAACCCGGCGGTTTTGCTAGCAGGAGTTCAACCCCAACGAACACAGCCCGGAGACCCCTGAGGCAAAAACGGCTTCCGACGAACAATAGGCGCTTGCTGTGCAAAACCAATCCCAAGTGGGGGTAGCCAGCTCAACAAAATGCCACACACCCAGGTGTAAGAAACAACATTGCCCAGGCATGGTCTAAGCCCCTCACCTCGTCCCTGTGCTTTGGGGAGCTGGAGGGACACCCGAGGCACACGGCCCTGAGACCCCTTTGCAAAAAGCCGGCTTCCCACGGAAACAGTTTTCCTGAGGTGCAGACCCTATCCCAAGTGGTTGTGGCAAGGTAAAGCAAATGCCCTCCACTTCTCTGGAAGAAACCACAGTGCCCAGCCATGTTCTAAGCCCTTCCATCCTCCCTGGGCTTCTGGCAGCAGGAGTGAAAAGAGAGGAGCAGAGCACTGGGACCCGTTTGACAAAACCCGGCTTCCCACGGGAAAGGCTTTCTCCACGTGCAGACATGCTCCCAGGTGCCTGGGGCAAGGGGAAGGAAACGCCATACACTGACCTGGAAGAGACCACAGGGCCCAGGCACAGTCTGAACCCTTCCCTCAACCCGGCAGTTTTGCTAGCAGGAGTTCAACCCCAACGAACACAGCCCGGAGACCCCTGGGGCAAAAACGGCTTCCGACGAACAATAGGTGCTTGATGTGGAACAGCTATCCCAAGTGGGGGAAGCCAGCTCAACAAAATGCCACAAACCCAGGTGTAAGAAACAACATTGCCCAGGCATGGTCTAAGCCCCTCACCTCGTCCCTGTGCTTTGGGGAGCCGGAGGGACAGCCGAGGCCCACGACCCTGAGACCCCTTTGCAAAAAGCCGGCTTCCCACGGAAACAGTTTTCCTGAGGTGCAGACCCTATCCCAAGTGGTTGTGGCAAGGTAAAGCAAATGCCCTCCACTTCTCTGGAAGAAACCACAGTGCCCAACCATGTTCTAAGCCCTCCCATCCTCCCTGGGCTTCTGGCAGCAGGAGTGAAAAGAGAGGAGCAGAGCACTGGGACCCGTTTGACAAAACCCGGCTTTCCACGGGAGAGTCTTTCTCCACGTGCAGACATGCTCCCAGGTGCCTGGGGCAAGGGGAAGGAAATGCCATACACTGACCTGGAAGAGACCACAGGGCCCAGGCACAGTCTGAACCCTTCCCTCAACCCGGCGATTTTGCTAGCAGGAGATCAACCCCAACGAACACAGCCCGGAGACCCCTGGGGCAAAAACGGCTTCCGACGATCAATAGTTGCTTGCTGTGGAACACCTATCCCAAGTGGGGGAAGCCAGCTCAACAAAATGCCACACACCCAGGTGTAAGAAACAACATTGCCCAGGCTTGGTCTAAGCCCCTCACCTCGTCCCTGTGCTTTGGGGAGCCGGAGGGACAGCCGAGGCCCACGACCCTGAGACCCCTTTGCAAAAAGCCGGCTTCCCAAGGATACAGTTTTCCTGAGGTGCAGACCCTATCCCAAGTGGTTGTGGCAAGGTAAGCAAATGCCCTCCACTTCTCTGGAAGAAACCACAGTTCCCAACCATGTTCTAAGCCCTCCCATCCTCCTTGGGCTTCTGGCAGCAGGAGTGAAAAGAGAGGAGCAGAGCACTGGGACCCGTTTGACAAAAACCGGCTTCCCACGGGAAAGTCTTTCTCCACGTGCAGACATGCTCCCAGGTGCCTGTGGCAAGGGGAAAGAAATGCCATACACTGACCTGGAAGAGACCACAAAGCCTAGGCACAGTCTGAACCCTTCCCTCAACCCGGCGGTTTTGCTAGCAGGAGTTCAACCCCAACGAACACAGCCCGGAGACCCCTGAGGCAAAAACGGCTTCCGACGATCAATAACTGCTTGCTGTGGAACACCTATCCCAAGTGGGGGTAGCCAGCTCAACAAAATGCCACACACCCAGGTGTAAGAAACAACATTGCCCAGGCATGGTCTAAGCCCCTCACCTCGTCCCTGTGCTTTGGGGAGCTGGAGGGACACCCGAGGCACACGGCCCTGAGACCCCTTTGCAAAAAGCCGGCTTCCCACGGAAACAGTTTTCCTGAGGTGCAGACCCTATCCCAAGTGGTTGTGGCAAGGTAAAGCAAATGCCCTCCACTTCTCTGGAAGAAACCACAGTGCCCAGCCATGTTCTAAGCCCTTCCATCCTCCCTGGGCTTCTGGCAGCAGGAGTGAAAAGAGAGGAGCAGAGCACTGGGACCCGTTTGACAAAACCCGGCTTCCCACGGGAAAGTCTTTCTCCACGTGCAGACATGCTCCCAGGTGCCTGGGGCAAGGGGAAGGAAACGCCATACACTGACCTGGAAGAGACCACAGGGCCCAGGCACAGTCTGAACCCTTCCCTCAACCCGGCAGTTTTGCTAGCAGGAGTTCAACCCCAACGAACACAGCCCGGAGACCCCTGGGGCAAAAACGGCTTCCGACGATCAATAGGTGCTTGCTGTGGAACACCTATCCCAAGTGGGGGAAGCCAGCTCAACAAAATGCCACACACCCAGGTGTGAGAAACAACATTGCCTTGGCTTGGTCTAAGCCCCTCACCTCGTCCCTGTGTTTTGGGGAGCCGGAGGGACAGCCGAGGCCCACGACCCTGAGACCCCTTTGCAAAAAGCCGGCTTCCCACGGAAACAGTTTTCCTGAGGTGCAGACCCTATCCCAAGTGGTTGTGGCAAGGTAAAGCAAATGCCCTCCACTTCTCTGGAAGAAACCACAGTACCCAACCATGTTCTAAGCCCTCCCATCCTCCCTGGGCTTCTGGCAGCAGGAGTGAAAAGAGAGGAGCAGAGCACTGGGACCCGTTTGACAAAACCCGGCTTTCCACGGGAAAGTCTTTCTCCACGTGCAGACATGCTCCCAGGTGCCTGGGGCAAGGGGAAGGAAATGCCATACACTGACCTGGAAGAGACCACAGGGCCCAGGCACAGTCTGAACCCTTCCCTCAACCCGGCGATTTTGCTAGCAGGAGATCAACCCCAACGAACACAGCCCGGAGACCCCTGGGGCAAAAACGGCTTCCGACGATCAATAGGTGCTTGCTGTGGAACACCTATCCCAAGTGGGGGAAGCCAGCTCAACAAAATGCCACACACCCAGGTGTAAGAAACAACATTGCCCAGGCTTGGTCTAAGCCCCTCACCTAGTCCCTGTGCTTTGGGGAGCCGGAGGGACAGCCGAGGCCCACGGCCCTGAGACCCCTTTGCAAAAAGCCGGCTTCCCACCGAAAGAGTTTTCCTGAGGTGCAGACCCTATCCCAAGTGGTTGTGGCAAGGTAAAGCAAATGCCCTCCACTTCTCTGTAAGAAACCACAGTGCCCAGCCATGTTCTAAGCCCTCCCATCCTCCCTGGGCTTCTGGCAGCAGGAGTGAAAAGAGAGGAGCAGAGCACGGGGACCCGTTTGACAAAACCCGGCTTCCCACGGGAAAGTCTTTCTCCACGTGCAGACATGCTCCCAGGTGCCTGTGGCAAGGGGAAGGGAATGCCATACACTGACCTGAAAGAGACCACAGGGCCCAGGCACAGTCTGAACCCTTCCCTCAACCCGGCGGTTTTGCTAGCAGGAGTTCAACCCCAAGGAACATAGCCCGGAGACCCCTGGGGCAAAAACGGCTTCCGACGAACAATAGGTGCTTGCTGTGGAACACCTATCCCAAGTGGGGGAAGCCAGCTCAACAAAATGCCACACACCCAGGTGTAAGAAACAACATTGCCCTGGCTTGGTCTAAGCCCCTCACCTCGTCCCTGTGCTTTGGGGAGCCGGAGGGACACCCGAGGCCCACGGCCCTGAGACCCCTTTGCAAAAAGCCGGCTTCCCACCGAAACAGTTTTCCTGAGGTGCAGACCCTATCCCAAGTGGTTTTGGCAAGGTAAAGCAAATGCCCTCCACTTCTCAGGAAGAAACCACAGTGCCCAGCCATGTTCTAAGCCCTCCCATCCTCCCTGGGCTTCTGGCAGCAGGAGTGAAAAGAGAGGAGCAGAGCACTGGGACCCGTTTGACAAAACCCGGCTTCCCACGGGAAAGTCTTTCTCCACGTGCAGACATGCTCCCAGGTGCCTGGGGCAAGGGGAAGGAAACGCCATACACTGACCTGGAAGAGACCACAGGGCCCAAGCACAGTCTGAACCCTTCCCTCAACCCGGCGGTTTTGCTAGCAGGAGTTCAACCCCAACGAACACAGCCCGGAGACCCCTGAGGCAAAAACGGCTTCCGACGATCAATAGGTGCTTGCTGTGGAACACCTATCCCAAGTGGGGGAAGCCAGCTCAACAAAATGCCACACACCCAGGTGTGAGAAACAACATTGCCTTGGCTTGGTCTAAGCCCCTCACCTCCTCCCTGTGCTTTGGGGAGCCGGAGGGACAGCCGAGGCCCACGACCCTGCGACCCCTTTGCAAAAAGCCGGCTTCCCACGGAAACAGTTTTCCTGAGGTGCAGACCCTATCCCAAGTGGTTGTGGCAAGGTAAAGCAAATGCCCTCCACTTCTCTGGAAGAAACCACAGTGCCCAACCATGTTCTAAGCCCTCCCATCCATCCTGGGCTTCTGGCAACAGGAGTGAAAAGAGAGGAGCAGAGCACTGGGACCCGTTTGACAAAACCCGGCTTCCCACGGGAAAGTCTTTCTCCACGTGCAGACATGCTCCCAGGTGCCTGTGGCAAGGGGAAAGAAATGCCATACACTGACCTGGAAGAGACCACAGGGCCTAGGCACAGTCTGAACCCTTCCCTCAACCCGGCGGTTTTGCTAGCAGGAGTTCAACCCCAACGAACACAGCCCGGAGACACCTGAGGCAAAAACGGCTTCCGACGATCAATAACTGCTTGCTGTGGAACACCTATCCCAAGTGGGGGAAGCCAGCTCAACAAAATGCCACACACCCAGGTGTAAGAAACGACATTGCCCAGCCATGGTCTAAGCCCCTCACCACGTCCCTGTGCTTTGGGGAGCCGGAGGGACAGCCGAGGCCCACGACCCTGAGACCCCTTTGCAAAAAGCCGGCTTCCCACGGAAACAGTTTTCCTGAGGTGCAGACCCTATCCCAAGTGGTGGTGGCAAGGGAAAGCAAATGCCCTCCACTTCTCTGGAAGAAACCACAGTGCCCAACCATGTTCTAAGCCCTCCCATCCTCCCTGGGCTTCTGGCAGCAGGAGTGAAAAGAGAGGAGCAGAGCACTGGGACCCGTTTGACAAAACCCGGCTTCCCACGGGAAAGTCTTTCTCCACGTGCAGACATGCTCCCAGGTGCCTGGGCAAGGGGAAGGAAACGGCATACACTGACCTGGAAGAGACCACAGGGCCCAAGCACAGTATGATCCCTTCCCTCAACCCGGCGGTTTTGCTAGCAGGAGTTCAACCCCAACGAACACAGCCCGGAGACCCCTGAGGCAAAAACGGCTTCCGACGAACAATAGGCGCTTGCTGTGCAAAACCAATCCCAAGTGGGGGTAGCCAGCTCAACAAAATGCCACACACCCAGGTGTAAGAAACAACATTGCCCAGGCATGGTCTAAGCCCCTCACCTCGTCCCTGTGCTTTGGGGAGCTGGAGGGACACCCGAGGCACACGGCCCTGAGACCCCTTTGCAAAAAGCCGGCTTCCCACGGAAACAGTTTTCCTGAGGTGCAGACCCTATCCCAAGTGGTTGTGGCAAGGTAAAGCAAATGCCCTCCACTTCTCTGGAAGAAACCACAGTGCCCAGCCATGTTCTAAGCCCTTCCATCCTCCCTGGGCTTCTGGCAGCAGGAGTGAAAAGAGAGGAGCAGAGCACTGGGACCCGTTTGACAAAACCCGGCTTCCCACGGGAAAGGCTTTCTCCACGTGCAGACATGCTCCCAGGTGCCTGGGGCAAGGGGAAGGAAACGCCATACACTGACCTGGAAGAGACCACAGGGCCCAGGCACAGTCTGAACCCTTCCCTCAACCCGGCAGTTTTGCTAGCAGGAGTTCAACCCCAACGAACACAGCCCGGAGACCCCTGGGGCAAAAACGGCTTCCGACGAACAATAGGTGCTTGATGTGGAACAGCTATCCCAAGTGGGGGAAGCCAGCTCAACAAAATGCCACAAACCCAGGTGTAAGAAACAACATTGCCCAGGCATGGTCTAAGCCCCTCACCTCGTCCCTGTGCTTTGGGGAGCCGGAGGGACAGCCGAGGCCCACGACCCTGAGACCCCTTTGCAAAAAGCCGGCTTCCCACGGAAACAGTTTTCCTGAGGTGCAGACCCTATCCCAAGTGGTTGTGGCAAGGTAAAGCAAATGCCCTCCACTTCTCTGGAAGAAACCACAGTGCCCAACCATGTTCTAAGCCCTCCCATCCTCCCTGGGCTTCTGGCAGCAGGAGTGAAAAGAGAGGAGCAGAGCACTGGGACCCGTTTGACAAAACCCGGCTTTCCACGGGAAAGTCTTTCTCCACGTGCAGACATGCTCCCAGGTGCCTGGGGCAAGGGGAAGGAAATGCCATACACTGACCTGGAAGAGACCACAGGGCCCAGGCACAGTCTGAACCCTTCCCTCAACCCGGCGATTTTGCTAGCAGGAGATCAACCCCAACGAACACAGCCCGGAGACCCCTGGGGCAAAAACGGCTTCCGACGATCAATAGTTGCTTGCTGTGGAACACCTATCCCAAGTGGGGGAAGCCAGCTCAACAAAATGCCACACACCCAGGTGTAAGAAACAACATTGCCCAGGCTTGGTCTAAGCCCCTCACCTCGTCCCTGTGCTTTGGGGAGCCGGAGGGACAGCCGAGGCCCACGGCCCTGAGACCCCTTTGCAAAAAGCCGGCTTCCCACCGAAAGAGTTTTCCTGAGGTGCAGACCCTATCCCAAGTGGTAGTGGCAAGGTAAAGCAAATGCCCTCCACTTCTCTGTAAGAAACCACAGTGCCCAGCCATGTTCTAAGCCCTCCCATCCTCCCTGGGCTTCTGGCAGCAGGAGTGAAAAGAGAGGAGCAGAGCACGGGGACCCGTTTGACAAAACCCGGCTTCCCACGGGAAAGTCTTTCTCCACGTGCAGACATGCTCCCAGGTGCCTGTGGCAAGGGGAAGGAAATGCCATACACTGACCTGGAAGAGACCACAGGGCCCAGGCACAGTATGAACCTTTCCCTCAACCCGGCGGTTTTGCTAGCAGGAGTTCAACCCCAACAACATAGCCCGGAGATCCCTGGGGCAAAAACGGCTCCGACGAACAATAGGTGCTTGCTGTGGAACACCTATCCCAAGTGGGGGTAGCCAGCTCAACAAAATGCCACAAACCCAGGTGTAAGAAACAACATTGCCCAGGCATGGTCTAAGCCCCTCACCTCGTCCCTGTGCTTTGGGGAGCCGGAGGGACAGCCGAGGCACACGGCCCTGAGACCCCTTTGCAAAAAGCCGGCTTCCCACGGAGACAGTTTTCCTGAGGTGCAGACCCTATCCCAAGTGGTTGTGGCAAGGTAAAGCAAATGCCCTCCACTTCTCTGGAAGAAACCACAGTGCCCAGCCATGTTCTAAGCCCTCCCATCCTCCCTGGGCTTCTGGCAGCAGGAGTGAAAAGAGAGGAGTAGAGCACTGGGACCCGTTTGACAAAAACCGGCTTTCCACGGGAAAGTCTTTCTCCACGTGGAGACATGCTCCCAGGTGCCTGGGGCAAGGGGAAGGAAATGCCATACACTGACCTGGAAGAGACCACAGGGCCCAGGCACAGTCTGAACCCTTCCCTCAACCCGGCGGTTTTGCTAGCAGGAGTTCAACCCCAACGAACACAGCCCGGAGACCCCTGGGGCAAAAACGGCTTCCGACGATCAATAGGTGCTTGCTGTGGAACACCTATCCCAAGTGGGGGAAGCCAGCTCAACAAAATGCCACACACCCAGGTGTAAGAAACAACATTGCCCAGGCTTGGTCTAAGCCCCTCACCTCGTCCCTGTGCTTTGGGGAGCCGGAGGGACAGCCGAGGTCCACGACCCTGAGACCCCTTTGCAAAAAGCCGGCTTCCCAAAGGAAACAGTTTTCCTGAGGTGCAGACCCTATCCCAAGTGGTTGTGGCAAGGTAAGCAAATGCCCTCCACTTCTCTGGAAGAAACCACAGTGCCCAACCATGTTCTAAGCCCTCCCATCCTCCCTGGGCTTCTGGCAGCAGGAGTGAAAAGAGAGGAGCAGAGCACTGGGACCCGTTTGACAAAACCCGGCTTCCCACGGGAAAGTCTTTCTCCGCGTGCAGACATGCTCCCAGGTGCCTGGGGCAAGGGGAAGGAAATGCCATACACTGACCTGGAAGAGACCACAGGGCCCAGGCACAGTCTGAACCCTTCCCTCAACCCGGCGGTTTTGCTAGCAGGAGTTCAACCCCAACGAACACAGCCCGGAGACCCCTGAGGCAAAAACGGCTTCCGACGATCAATAGGTGCTTGCTGTGGAACACCTATCCCAAGTGGGGGAAGCCAGCTCAACAAAATGCCACACACCCAGGTGTAAGAAACAACATTGCCTTGGCTTGGTCTAAGCCCCTCACCTCGTCCCTGTGCTTTGGGGAGCCGGAGGGACAGCCGAGGCCCACGACCCTGAGACCCCTTTGCAAAAAGCCGGCTTCCCACTGAAAGAGATTTCCTGAGGTGCAGACCCTATCCCAAGTGGTTGTGGCAAGGTAAAGCAAATGCCCTCCACTTCTCTGTAAGAAACCACAGTGCCCAGCCATGTTCTAAGCCCTCCCATCCTCCCTGGGCTTCTGGCAGCAGGAGTGAAAAGAGAGGAGCAGAGCACGGGGACCCGTTTGACAAAAACCGGCTTCCCACGGGAAAGTCTTTCTCCACGTGCAGACATGCTCCCAGGTGCCTGTGGCAAGGGGAAGGGAATGCCATACACTGACCTGGAAGAGACCACAGGGCCTAGGCACAGTCTGAACCCTTCCCTCAACGCGGCGGTTTTGCTAGCAGGAGTTCAACCCCAACGAACACAGCCCGGAGACCCCTGAGGCAAAAACGGCTTCCGACGATCAATAGGTGCTTGCTGTGGAACACCTATCCCAAGTGGGGGAAGCCAGCTCAACAAAATGCCACACACCCAGGTGTGAGAAACAACATTGCCTTGGCTTGGTCTAAGCCCCTCACCTCGTCCCTGTGCTTTGGGGAGCCGGAGGGACAGCCGAGGCCCACGACCCTGCGACCCCTTTGCAAAAAGCCAGCTTCCCACGGAAACAGTTTTCCTGAGGTGCAGACCCTATCCCAAGTGGTTGTGGCAAGGTAAAGCAAATGCCCTCCACTTCTCTGGAAGAAACCACAGTGCCCAACCATGTTCTAAGCCCTCCCATCCATCCTGGGCTTCTGGCAACAGGAGTGAAAAGAGAGGAGCAGAGCACTGGGACCCGTTTGACAAAACCCGGCTTCCCACGGGAAAGTCTTTCTCCACGTGCAGACATGCTCCCAGGTGCCTGGGCAAGGGGAAGGAAACGCCATACACTGACCTGGAAGAGACCACAGGGCCCAGGCACAGTCTGAACCCTTCCCTCAACCCGGCGGTTTTGCTAGCAGGAGTTCAACCCCAACGAACACAGCCCGGAGACCCCTGGGGCAAAAACGGCTTCCGATGATCAATAGGTGCTTGCTGTGGAACACCTATCCCAAGTGGGGGAAGCCAGCTCAACAAAATGCCACACACCCAGGTGTGAGAAACAACATTGCCCAGGCACGGTCTAAGCCCCTCACCTCGTCCCTGTGCTTTGGGGAGCGGGAGGGACAGCCGAGGCACACGGCCCTGAGACCCCTTTGCAAAAAGCCGGCTTCCCACGGAGACAGTTTTCCTGAGGTGCACACCCTATCCCAAGTGGTTGTGGCAAGGTAAAGCAAATGCCCTCCACATCGCTGTAAGAAACCACAGTGCCCAGCCATGTTCTAAGCCCTCCCATCCTCCCTGGGCTTCTGGCAGCAGGAGTGAAAAGAGAGGAGCAGAGCACGGGGACCCGTTTGACAAAACCCGGCTTCCCACGGGAAAGTCTTTCTCCACGTGCAGACATGCTCCCAGGTGCCTGTGGCAAGGGGAAGGAAATGCCATACACTGACCTGGAAGAGACCACAGGGCCCAGGCACAGTCTGAACCCTTCCCTCAACCCGGCGGTTTTGCTAGCAGGAGTTCAACCCCAAGGAACATAGCCCGGAGACCCCTGGGGCAAAAACGGCTTCCGACGAACAATAGGTGCTTGCTGTGGAACACCTATCCCAAGTGGGGGAAGCCAGCTCAACAAAATGCCACACACCCAGGTGTAAGAAACAACATTGCCCTGGCTTGGTCTAAGCCCCTCACCTCGTCCCTGTGCTTTGGGGAGCCGGAGGGACACCCGAGGCCCACGGCCCTGAGACCCCTTTGCAAAAAGCCGGCTTCCCACCGAAACAGTTTTCCTGAGGTGCAGACCCTATCCCAAGTGGTTTTGGCAAGGTAAAGCAAATGCCCTCCACTTCTCTGGAAGAAACCACAGTGCCCAGCCATGTTCTAAGCCCTCCCATCCTCCCTGTGCTTCTGGCAGCAGGAGTGAAAAGAGAGGAACAGAGCACTTGGACCCGTTTGACAAAACCCGGCTTCCCACGGGAAAGTCTTTCTCCACGTGCAGACATGCTCCCAGGTGCCTGGGGCAAGGGGAAGGAAACGCCATACACTGACCTGGAAGAGACCACAGGGCCCAAGCACAGTCTGAACCCTTCCCTCAACCCGGCGGTTTTGCTAGCAGGAGTTCAACCCCAACGAACACAGCCCGGAGACCCCTGAGGCAAAAACGGCTTCCGACGATCAATAGGTGCTTACTGTGGAACACCTATCCCAAGTAGGGGAAGCCAGCTCAACAAAATGCCACACACCCAGGTGTGAGAAACAACATTGCCTTGGCTTGGTCTAAGCCCCTCACCTCGTCCCTGTGCTTTGGGGAGCCGGAGGGACAGCCGAGGCCCACGACCCTGCGACCCCTTTGCAAAAAGCCGGCTTCCCACGGAAACAGTTTTCCTGAGGTGCAGACCCTATCCCAAGTGGTTGTGGCAAGGTAAAGCAAATGCCCTCCACTTCTCTGGAAGAAACCACAGTGCCCAACCATGTTCTAAGCCCTCCCATCCTCCCTGGGCTTCTGGCAACAGGAGTGAAAAGAGAGGAGCAGAGCACTGGGACCCGTTTGACAAAACCCGGTTTCCCACGGGAAAGTCTTTCTCCACGTGCAGACATGCTCCCAGGTGCCTGGGCAAGGGGAAGAAAACGCCATACAGTGACCTGGAAGAGACCACAGGGCCCAGGCACAGTCTGAACCCTTCCCTCAACCCGGCGGTTTTGCTAGCAGGAGTTCAACCCCAACGAACACAGCCCGGAGACCCCTGGGGCAAAAACGGCTTCCGATGATCAATAGGTGATTGCTATGGAACACCTATCCCAATTGGGGGAAGCCAGCTCAACAAAATGCCACACACCCAGGTGTAAGAAACAACATTGCCCAGGCACGGTCTAAGCCCCTCACCTCGTCCCTGTGCTTTGGGGAGCGGGAGGGACAGCCGAGGCACACGGCCCTGAGACCCCTTTGCAAAAAGCCGGCTTCCCACGGAGACAGTTTTCCTGAGGTGCACACCCTATCCCAAGTGGTTGTGGCAAGGTAAAGCAAATGCCCTCCACTTCTCTGGAAGAAACCACAGTGCCCAGCCATGTTCTAAGCCCTCCCATCCTCCCTGGGCTTCTGGCAGCAGGAGTGAAAAGAGAGGAGCAGAGCACGGGGACCCGTTTGACAAAAACCGGCTTCCCACGGGAAAGTCTTTCTCCACGTGCAGACATGCTCCCAGGTGCCTGTGGCAAGGGGAAGGGAATGCCATACACTGACCTGGAAGAGACCACAGGGCCTAGGCACAGTCTGAACCCTTCCCTCAACGCGGCGGTTTTGCTAGCAGGAGTTCAACCCCAACGAACACAGCCCGGAGACCCCTGAGGCAAAAACGGCTTCCGACGATCAATAACTGCTTGCTGTGGAACACCTATCCCAAGTGGGGGAAGCCAGCTCAACAAAATGCCACACACCCAGGTGTAAGAAACAACATTGCCTTGGCTTGGTCTAAGCCCATCACCTCGTCCCTGTGCTTTGGGGAGCCGGAGGGACAGCCGAGGCCCACGACCCTGAGACCCCTTTGCAAAAAGCCGGCTTCCCACGGAAACAGTTTTCCTGAGGTGCAGACCCTATGCCAAGTGGTGGTGGCAAGGGAAAGCAAATGCCCTCCACTTCTCTGGAAGAAACCACAGTGCCCAACCATGTTCTAAGCCCTCCCATCCTCCCTGGGCTTCTGGCAGCAGGAGTGAAAAGAGAGGAGCAGAGCACTGGGACCCGTTTGACAAAACCCGGCTTCCCACGGGAAAGTCTTTCTCCACGTGCAGACATGCTCCCAGGTGCCTGGGCAAGGGGAAGGAAACGCCATACACTGACCTGGAAGAGACCACAGGGCCCAAGCACAGTCTGAACCCTTCCCTCAACCCGGCGGTTTTGCTAGCAGGAGTTCAACCCCAACGAACACAGCCCGGAGACCCCTGAGGCAAAAACGGCTTCCGACGATCAATAGGTGCTTGCTGTGGAACACCTATCCCAAGTGGGGGAAGCCAGCTCAACAAAATGCCACACACCCAGGTGTGAGAAACAACATTGCCTTGGCTTGGTCTAAGCCCCTCACCTCGTCCCTGTGCTTTGGGGAGCCGGAGGGACAGCCGAGGCCCACGACCCTGCGACCCCTTTGCAAAAAGCCGGCTTCCCACGGAAACAGTTTTCCTGAGGTGCAGACCCTATCCCAAGTGGTTGTGGCAAGGTAAAGCAAATGCCCTCCACTTCTCTGGAAGAAACCACAGTGCCCAACCATGTTCTAAGCCCTCCCATCCATCCTGGGCTTCTGGCAACAGGAGTGAAAAGAGAGGAGCAGAGCACTGGGACCCGTTTGACAAAACCCGGCTTCCCACGGGAAAGTCTTTCTCCACGTGCAGACATGCTCCCAGGTGCCTGGGCAAGGGGAAGGAAACGCCATACACTGACCTGGAAGAGACCACAGGGCCCAGGCACAGTCTGAACCCTTCCCTCAACCCGGCGGTTTTGCTAGCAGGAGTTCAACCCCAACGAACACAGCCCGGAGACCCCTGGGGCAAAAACGGCTTCCGATGATCAATAGGTGCTTGCTGTGGAACACCTATCCCAAGTGGGGGAAGCCAGCTCAACAAAATGCCACACACCCAGGTGTGAGAAACAACATTGCCCAGGCACGGTCTAAGCCCCTCACCTCGTCCCTGTGCTTTGGGGAGCGGGAGGGACAGCCGAGGCACACGGCCCTGAGACCCCTTTGCAAAAAGCCGGCTTCCCACGGAGACAGTTTTCCTGAGGTGCACACCCTATCCCAAGTGGTTGTGGCAAGGTAAAGCAAATGCCCTCCACATCGCTGTAAGAAACCACAGTGCCCAGCCATGTTCTAAGCCCTCCCATCCTCCCTGGGCTTCTGGCAGCAGGAGTGAAAAGAGAGGAGCAGAGCACGGGGACCCGTTTGACAAAACCCGGCTTCCCACGGGAAAGTCTTTCTCCACGTGCAGACATGCTCCCAGGTGCCTGTGGCAAGGGGAAGGAAATGCCATACACTGACCTGGAAGAGACCACAGGGCCCAGGCACAGTCTGAACCCTTCCCTCAACCCGGCGGTTTTGCTAGCAGGAGTTCAACCCCAAGGAACATAGCCCGGAGACCCCTGGGGCAAAAACGGCTTCCGACGAACAATAGGTGCTTGCTGTGGAACACCTATCCCAAGTGGGGGAAGCCAGCTCAACAAAATGCCACACACCCAGGTGTAAGAAACAACATTGCCCAGGCACGGTCTAAGCCCCTCACCTCGTCCCTGTGCTTTGGGGAGCGGGAGGGACAGCCGAGGCACACGGCCCTGAGACCCCTTTGCAAAAAGCCGGCTTCCCACGGAGACAGTTTTCCTGAGGTGCACACCCTATCCCAAGTGGTTGTGGCAAGGTAAAGCAAATGCCCTCCACTTCTCTGGAAGAAACCACAGTGCCCAGCCATGTTCTAAGCCCTCCCATCCTCCCTGGGCTTCTGGCAGCAGGAGTGAAAAGAGAGGAGCAGAGCACGGGGACCCGTTTGACAAAAACCGGCTTCCCACGGGAAAGTCTTTCTCCACGTGCAGACATGCTCCCAGGTGCCTGTGGCAAGGGGAAGGGAATGCCATACACTGACCTGGAAGAGACCACAGGGCCTAGGCACAGTCTGAACCCTTCCCTCAACGCGGCGGTTTTGCTAGCAGGAGTTCAACCCCAACGAACACAGCCCGGAGACCCCTGAGGCAAAAACGGCTTCCGACGATCAATAACTGCTTGCTGTGGAACACCTATCCCAAGTGGGGGAAGCCAGCTCAACAAAATGCCACACACCCAGGTGTAAGAAACAACATTGCCTTGGCTTGGTCTAAGCCCATCACCTCGTCCCTGTGCTTTGGGGAGCCGGAGGGACAGCCGAGGCCCACGACCCTGAGACCCCTTTGCAAAAAGCCGGCTTCCCACGGAAACAGTTTTCCTGAGGTGCAGACCCTATGCCAAGTGGTGGTGGCAAGGGAAAGCAAATGCCCTCCACTTCTCTGGAAGAAACCACAGTGCCCAACCATGTTCTAAGCCCTCCCATCCTCCCTGGGCTTCTGGCAGCAGGAGTGAAAAGAGAGGAGCAGAGCACTGGGACCCGTTTGACAAAACCCGGCTTCCCACGGGAAAGTCTTTCTCCACGTGCAGACATGCTCCCAGGTGCCTGGGCAAGGGGAAGGAAACGCCATACACTGACCTGGAAGAGACCACAGGGCCCAAGCACAGTCTGAACCCTTCCCTCAACCCGGCGGTTTTGCTAGCAGGAGTTCAACCCCAACGAACACAGCCCGGAGACCCCTGAGGCAAAAACGGCTTCCGACGATCAATAGGTGCTTGCTGTGGAACACCTATCCCAAGTGGGGGAAGCCAGCTCAACAAAATGCCACACACCCAGGTGTGAGAAACAACATTGCCTTGGCTTGGTCTAAGCCCCTCACCTCGTCCCTGTGCTTTGGGGAGCCGGAGGGACAGCCGAGGCCCACGACCCTGCGACCCCTTTGCAAAAAGCCGGCTTCCCACCGAAACAGTTTTCCTGAGGTGCAGACCCTATCCCAAGTGGTTGTGGCAAGGTAAAGCAAATGCCCTCCACTTCTCTGGAAGAAACCACAGTGCCCAACCATGTTCTAAGCCCTCCCATCCATCCTGGGCTTCTGGCAACAGGAGTGAAAAGAGAGGAGCAGAGCACTGGGACCCGTTTGACAAAACCCGGCTTCCCACGGGAAAGTCTTTCTCCACGTGCAGACATGCTCCCAGGTGCCTGGGCAAGGGGAAGGAAACGCCATACACTGACCTGGAAGAGACCACAGGGCCCAGGCACAGTCTGAACCCTTCCCTCAACCCGGCGGTTTTGCTAGCAGGAGTTCAACCCCAACGAACACAGCCCGGAGACCCCTGGGGCAAAAACGGCTTCCGATGATCAATAGGTGCTTGCTGTGGAACACCTATCCCAAGTGGGGGAAGCCAGCTCAACAAAATGCCACACACCCAGGTGTGAGAAACAACATTGCCCAGGCACGGTCTAAGCCCCTCACCTCGTCCCTGTGCTTTGGGGAGCGGGAGGGACAGCCGAGGCACACGGCCCTGAGACCCCTTTGCAAAAAGCCGGCTTCCCACGGAGACAGTTTTCCTGAGGTGCACACCCTATCCCAAGTGGTTGTGGCAAGGTAAAGCAAATGCCCTCCACATCGCTGTAAGAAACCACAGTGCCCAGCCATGTTCTAAGCCCTCCCATCCTCCCTGGGCTTCTGGCAGCAGGAGTGAAAAGAGAGGAGCAGAGCACGGGGACCCGTTTGACAAAACCCGGCTTCCCACGGGAAAGTCTTTCTCCACGTGCAGACATGCTCCCAGGTGCCTGTGGCAAGGGGAAGGAAATGCCATACACTGACCTGGAAGAGACCACAGGGCCCAGGCACAGTCTGAACCCTTCCCTCAACCCGGCGGTTTTGCTAGCAGGAGTTCAACCCCAAGGAACATAGCCCGGAGACCCCTGGGGCAAAAACGGCTTCCGACGAACAATAGGTGCTTGCTGTGGAACACCTATCCCAAGTGGGGGAAGCCAGCTCAACAAAATGCCACACACCCAGGTGTAAGAAACAACATTGCCCTGGCTTGGTCTAAGCCCCTCACCTCGTCCCTGTGCTTTGGGGAGCCGGAGGGACACCCGAGGCCCACGGCCCTGAGACCCCTTTGCAAAAAGCCGGCTTCCCACCGAAACAGTTTTCCTGAGGTGCAGACCCTATCCCAAGTGGTTTTGGCAAGGTAAAGCAAATGCCCTCCACTTCTCTGGAAGAAACCACAGTGCCCAGCCATGTTCTAAGCCCTCCCATCCTCCCTGTGCTTCTGGCAGCAGGAGTGAAAAGAGAGGAACAGAGCACTTGGACCCGTTTGACAAAACCCGGCTTCCCACGGGAAAGTCTTTCTCCACGTGCAGACATGCTCCCAGGTGCCTGGGGCAAGGGGAAGGAAACGCCATACACTGACCTGGAAGAGACCACAGGGCCCAAGCACAGTCTGAACCCTTCCCTCAACCCGGCGGTTTTGCTAGCAGGAGTTCAACCCCAACGAACACAGCCCGGAGACCCCTGAGGCAAAAACGGCTTCCGACGATCAATAGGTGCTTACTGTGGAACACCTATCCCAAGTAGGGGAAGCCAGCTCAACAAAATGCCACACACCCAGGTGTGAGAAACAACATTGCCTTGGCTTGGTCTAAGCCCCTCACCTCGTCCCTGTGCTTTGGGGAGCCGGAGGGACAGCCGAGGCCCACGACCCTGCGACCCCTTTGCAAAAAGCCGGCTTCCCACGGAAACAGTTTTCCTGAGGTGCAGACCCTATCCCAAGTGGTTGTGGCAAGGTAAAGCAAATGCCCTCCACTTCTCTGGAAGAAACCACAGTGCCCAACCATGTTCTAAGCCCTCCCATCCTCCCTGGGCTTCTGGCAACAGGAGTGAAAAGAGAGGAGCAGAGCACTGGGACCCGTTTGACAAAACCCGGTTTCCCACGGGAAAGTCTTTCTCCACGTGCAGACATGCTCCCAGGTGCCTGGGCAAGGGGAAGGAAACGCCATACAGTGACCTGGAAGAGACCACAGGGCCCAGGCACAGTCTGAACCCTTCCCTCAACCCGGCGGTTTTGCTAGCAGGAGTTCAACCCCAACGAACACAGCCCGGAGACCCCTGGGGCAAAAACGGCTTCCGATGATCAATAGGTGATTGCTATGGAACACCTATCCCAATTGGGGGAAGCCAGCTCAACAAAATGCCACACACCCAGGTGTAAGAAACAACATTGCCCAGGCACGGTCTAAGCCCCTCACCTCGTCCCTGTGCTTTGGGGAGCGGGAGGGACAGCCGAGGCACACGGCCCTGAGACCCCTTTGCAAAAAGCCGGCTTCCCACGGAGACAGTTTTCCTGAGGTGCACACCCTATCCCAAGTGGTTGTGGCAAGGTAAAGCAAATGCCCTCCACTTCTCTGGAAGAAACCACAGTGCCCAACCATGTTCTAAGCCCTCCCATCCATCCTGGGCTTCTGGCAACAGGAGTGAAAAGAGAGGAGCAGAGCACTGGGACCCGTTTGACAAAACCCGGCTTCCCACGGGAAAGTCTTTCTCCACGTGCAGACATGCTCCCAGGTGCCTGGGCAAGGGGAAGGAAACGCCATACACTGACCTGGAAGAGACCACAGGGCCCAGGCACAGTCTGAACCCTTCCCTCAACCCGGCGGTTTTGCTAGCAGGAGTTCAACCCCAACGAACACAGCCCGGAGACCCCTGGGGCAAAAACGGCTTCCGATGATCAATAGGTGCTTGCTGTGGAACACCTATCCCAAGTGGGGGAAGCCAGCTCAACAAAATGCCACACACCCAGGTGTGAGAAACAACATTGCCCAGGCACGGTCTAAGCCCCTCACCTCGTCCCTGTGCTTTGGGGAGCGGGAGGGACAGCCGAGGCACACGGCCCTGAGACCCCTTTGCAAAAAGCCGGCTTCCCACGGAGACAGTTTTCCTGAGGTGCACACCCTATCCCAAGTGGTTGTGGCAAGGTAAAGCAAATGCCCTCCACATCGCTGTAAGAAACCACAGTGCCCAGCCATGTTCTAAGCCCTCCCATCCTCCCTGGGCTTCTGGCAGCAGGAGTGAAAAGAGAGGAGCAGAGCACGGGGACCCGTTTGACAAAACCCGGCTTCCCACGGGAAAGTCTTTCTCCACGTGCAGACATGCTCCCAGGTGCCTGTGGCAAGGGGAAGGAAATGCCATACACTGACCTGGAAGAGACCACAGGGCCCAGGCACAGTCTGAACCCTTCCCTCAACCCGGCGGTTTTGCTAGCAGGAGTTCAACCCCAAGGAACATAGCCCGGAGACCCCTGGGGCAAAAACGGCTTCCGACGAACAATAGGTGCTTGCTGTGGAACACCTATCCCAAGTGGGGGAAGCCAGCTCAACAAAATGCCACACACCCAGGTGTAAGAAACAACATTGCCCTGGCTTGGTCTAAGCCCCTCACCTCGTCCCTGTGCTTTGGGGAGCCGGAGGGACACCCGAGGCCCACGGCCCTGAGACCCCTTTGCAAAAAGCCGGCTTCCCACCGAAACAGTTTTCCTGAGGTGCAGACCCTATCCCAAGTGGTTTTGGCAAGGTAAAGCAAATGCCCTCCACTTCTCTGGAAGAAACCACAGTGCCCAGCCATGTTCTAAGCCCTCCCATCCTCCCTGTGCTTCTGGCAGCAGGAGTGAAAAGAGAGGAACAGAGCACTTGGACCCGTTTGACAAAACCCGGCTTCCCACGGGAAAGTCTTTCTCCACGTGCAGACATGCTCCCAGGTGCCTGGGGCAAGGGGAAGGAAACGCCATACACTGACCTGGAAGAGACCACAGGGCCCAAGCACAGTCTGAACCCTTCCCTCAACCCGGCGGTTTTGCTAGCAGGAGTTCAACCCCAACGAACACAGCCCGGAGACCCCTGAGGCAAAAACGGCTTCCGACGATCAATAGGTGCTTACTGTGGAACACCTATCCCAAGTAGGGGAAGCCAGCTCAACAAAATGCCACACACCCAGGTGTGAGAAACAACATTGCCTTGGCTTGGTCTAAGCCCCTCACCTCGTCCCTGTGCTTTGGGGAGCCGGAGGGACAGCCGAGGCCCACGACCCTGCGACCCCTTTGCAAAAAGCCGGCTTCCCACGGAAACAGTTTTCCTGAGGTGCAGACCCTATCCCAAGTGGTTGTGGCAAGGTAAAGCAAATGCCCTCCACTTCTCTGGAAGAAACCACAGTGCCCAACCATGTTCTAAGCCCTCCCATCCTCCCTGGGCTTCTGGCAACAGGAGTGAAAAGAGAGGAGCAGAGCACTGGGACCCGTTTGACAAAACCCGGTTTCCCACGGGAAAGTCTTTCTCCACGTGCAGACATGCTCCCAGGTGCCTGGGCAAGGGGAAGGAAACGCCATACAGTGACCTGGAAGAGACCACAGGGCCCAGGCACAGTCTGAACCCTTCCCTCAACCCGGCGGTTTTGCTAGCAGGAGTTCAACCCCAACGAACACAGCCCGGAGACCCCTGGGGCAAAAACGGCTTCCGATGATCAATAGGTGATTGCTATGGAACACCTATCCCAATTGGGGGAAGCCAGCTCAACAAAATGCCACACACCCAGGTGTAAGAAACAACATTGCCCAGGCACGGTCTAAGCCCCTCACCTCGTCCCTGTGCTTTGGGGAGCGGGAGGGACAGCCGAGGCACACGGCCCTGAGACCCCTTTGCAAAAAGCCGGCTTCCCACGGAGACAGTTTTCCTGAGGTGCACACCCTATCCCAAGTGGTTGTGGCAAGGTAAAGCAAATGCCCTCCACTTCTCTGGAAGAAACCACAGTGCCCAGCCATGTTCTAAGCCCTCCCATCCTCCCTGGGCTTCTGGCAGCAGGAGTGAAAAGAGAGGAGCAGAGCACTGGGACCCGTTTGACAAAACCCGGCTTCCCACGGGAAAGTCTTTCTCCACGTGCAGACATGCTCCCAGGTGCCTGGGGCAAGGGGAAGGAAACGCCATACACTGACCTGGAAGAGACCACAGGGCCCAAGCACAGTCTGAACCCTTCCCTCAACCCGGCGGTTTTGCTAGCAGGAGTTCAACCCCAACGAACACAGCCCGGAGACCCCTGAGGCAAAAACGGCTTCCGACGATCAATAGGTGCTTGCTGTGGAACACCTATCCCAAGTGGGGGAAGCCAGCTCAACAAAATGCCACACACCCAGGTGTGAGAAACAACATTGCCTTGCTTGGTCTAAGCCCCTCACCTCGTCCCTGTGCTTTGGGGAGCCGGAGGGACAGCCGAGGCCCACGACCCTGCGACCCCTTTGCAAAAAGCCGGCTTCCCACGGAAACAGTTTTCCTGAGGTGCAGACCCTATCCCAAGTGGTTGTGGCAAGGTAAAGCAAATGCCCTCCACTTCTCTGGAAGAAACCACAGTGCCCAACCATGTTCTAAGCCCTCCCATCCTCCCTGGGCTTCTGGCAACAGGAGTGAAAAGAGAGGAGCAGAGCACTGGGACCCGTTTGACAAAACCCGGCTTCCCACGGGAAAGTCTTTCTCCACGTGCAGACATGCTCCCAGGTGCCTGGGCAAGGGGAAGGAAACGCCATACACTGACCTGGAAGAGACCACAGGGCCCAGGCACAGTCTGAACCCTTCCCTCAACCCGGCGGTTTTGCTAGCAGGAGTTCAACCCCAACGAACACAGCCCGGAGACCCCTGGGGCAAAAACGGCTTCCGATGATCAATAGGTGCTTGCTATGGAACACCTATCCCAATTGGGGGAAGCCAGCTCAACAAAATGCCACACACCCAGGTGTAAGAAACAACATTGCCCAGGCACGGTCTAAGCCCCTCACCTCGTCCCTGTGCTTTGGGGAGCGGGAGGGACAGCCGAGGCACACGGCCCTGAGACCCCTTTGCAAAAAGCCGGCTTCCCACGGAGACAGTTTTCCTGAGGTGCACACCCTATCCCAAGTGGTTGTGGCAAGGTAAAGCAAATGCCCTCCACTTCTCTGTAAGAAACCACAGTGCCCAGCCATGTTCTAAGCCCTCCCATCCTCCCTGGGCTTCTGGCAGCAGGAGTGAAAATAGAGGAGCAGAGCACGGGGACCCATTTGACAAAACCCGGCTTTCCACGGGAAAGTCTTTCTCCACGTGCAGACATGCTCCCAGGTGCCTGGGGCAAGGGGAAGGAAACGACATACACTGACTGGAAGAGACCACAGGGCCCAGGCACAGTCTGAACCCTTCCCTCAACCCGGCGATTTTGCTAGCAGGAGTTCAAACCCAACGAACACAGCCCGGAGACCCCTGGGGCAAAAACGGCTTCCGACGATCAATAGTTGCTTGCTGTGGAACACCTATCCCAAGTGGGGGAAGCCAGCTCAACAAAATGCCACACACCCAGGTGTAAGAAACAACATTGCCCAGGCTTGGTCTAAGCCCCTCACCTCGTCCCTGTGCTTTGGGGAACCGGAGGGACAGCCGAGGCCCACGACCCTGAGACCCCTTTGCAAAAAGCCGGCTTCCCAAGGATACAGTTTTCCTGAGGTGCAGACCCTATCCCAAGTGGTTGTGGCAAGGTAAGCAAATGCCCTCCACTTCTCTGGAAGAAACCACAGTGCCCAACCATGTTCTAAGCCCTCCCATCCTCCCTGGGCTTCTGGCAGCAGGAGTGAAAAGAGAGGAGCAGAGCACTGGGACCCGTTTGACAAAAACCGGCTTCCCACGGGAAAGTCTTTCTCCACGTGCAGACATGCTCCCAGGTGCCTGTGGCAAGGGGAAAGAAATGCCATACACTGACCTGGAAGAGACCACAGGGCCTAGGCACAGTCTGAACCCTTCCCTCAACGCGGCGGTTTTGCTAGCAGGAGTTCAACCCCAACGAACACAGCCCGGAGACCCCTGAGGCAAAAACAGCTTCCGACGATCAATAACTGCTTGCTGTGGAACACCTATCCCAAGTGGGGGAAGCCAGCTCAACAAAATGCCACACACCCAGGTGTAAGAAACAACATTGCCCTGGCTTGGTCTAAGCCCCTCACCTCGTCCCTGTGCTTTGGGGAGCCGGAGGGACACCCGAGGCCCACGGCCCTGAGACCCCTTTGCAAAAAGCTGGCTTCCCACCGAAACAGTTTTCCTGAGGTGCAGACCCTATCCCAAGTGGTTTTGGCAAGGTAAAGCAAATGCCCTCCACTTCTCAGGAAGAAACCACAGTGCCCAGCCATGTTCTAAGCCCTCCCATCCTCCCTGGGCTTCTGGCAGCAGGAGTGAAAAGAGAGGAGCAGAGCACTGGGACCCGTTTGACAAAACCCGGCTTCCCACGGGAAAGTCTTTCTCCACGTGCAGACATGCTCCCAGGTGCCTGGGGCAAGGGGAAGGAAACGCCATACACTGACCTGGAAGAGACCACAGGGCCCAAGCACAGTCTGAACCCTTCCCTCAACCCGGCGGTTTTGCTAGCAGGAGTTCAACCCCAACGAACACAGCCCGGAGACCCCTGAGGCAAAAACGGCTTCCGACGATCAATAGGTGCTTTCTGTGGAACACCTATCCCAAGTGGGGGAAGCCAGCTCAACAAAATGCCACACACCCAGGTGTGAGAAACAACATTGCCTTGGCTTGGTCTAAGCCCCTCACCTCGTCCCTGTGCTTTGGGGAGCCGGAGGGACAGCCGAGGCCCACGACCCTGCGACCCCTTTGCAAAAAGCCGGCTTCCCACGGAAACAGTTTTCCTGAGGTGCAGACCCTATCCCAAGTGGTTGTGGCAAGGTAAAGCAAATGCCCTCCACTTCTCTGGAAGAAACCACAGTGCCCAACCATGTTCTAAGCCCTCCCATCCTCCCTGGGCTTCTGGCAACAGGTGTGAAAAGAGAGGAGCAGAGCACTGGGACCCGTTTGACAAAACCCGGCTTCCCACGGGAAAGTCTTTCTCCACGTGCAGACATGCTCCCAGGTGCCTGGGCAAGGGGAAGGAAACGCCATACACTGACCTGGAAGAGACCACAGGGCCCAGGCACAGTCTGAACCCTTCCCTCAACCCGGCGGTTTTGCTAGCAGGAGTTCAACCCCAACGAACACAGCCCGGAGACCCCTGGGGCAAAAACGGCTTCCGATGATCAATAGGTGCTTGCTATGGAACACCTATCCCAATTGGGGGAAGCCAGCTCAACAAAATGCCACACACCCAGGTGTAAGAAAAAACATTGCCCAGGCACGGTCTAAGCCCCTCACCTCGTCCCTGTGCTTTGGGGAGCGGGAGGGACAGCCGAGGCACACGGCCCTGAGACCCCTTTGCAAAAAGCCGGCTTCCCACGGAGACAGTTTTCCTGAGGTGCACACCCTATCCCAAGTGGTTGTGGCAAGGTAAAGCAAATGCCCTCCACTTCTCTGTAAGAAACCACAGTGCCCAGCCATGTTCTAAGCCCTCCCATCCTCCCTGGGCTTCTGGCAGCAGGAGTGAAAAGAGAGGAGCAGAGCACGGGGACCCGTTTGACAAAACCCGGCTTTCCACGGGAAAGTCTTTCTCCACGTGCAGACATGCTCCCAGGTGCCTGGGGCAAGGGGAAGGAAACGCCATACACTGACTGGAAGAGACCACAGGGCCCAGGCACAGTCTGAACCCTTCCCTCAACCCGGCGATTTTGCTAGGAGGAGTTCAAACCCAACGAACACAGCCCGGAGACCCCTGGGGCAAAAACGGCTTCCGACGATCAATAGTTGCTTGCTGTGGAACACCTATCCCAAGTGGGGGAAGCCAGCTCAACAAAATGCCACACACCCAGGTGTAAGAAACAACATTGCCCAGGCTTGGTCTAAGCCCCTCACCTCGTCCCTGTGCTTTGGGGAGCCGGAGGGACAGCCGAGGCCCACGACCCTGAGACCCCTTTGCAAAAAGCCGGCTTCCCAAGGATACAGTTTTCCTGAGGTGCAGACCCTATCCCAAGTGGTTGTGGCAAGGTAAGCAAATGCCCTCCACTTCTCTGGAAGAAACCACAGTGCCCAACCATGTTCTAAGCCCTCCCATCCTCCCTGGGCTTCTGGCAGCAGGAGTGAAAAGAGAGGAGCAGAGCACTGGGACCCGTTTGACAAAAACCGGCTTCCCACGGGAAAGTCTTTCTCCACGTGCAGACATGCTCCCAGGTGCCTGTGGCAAGGGGAAAGAAATGCCATACACTGACCTGGAAGAGACCACAGGGCCTAGGCACAGTCTGAACCCTTCCCTCAACCCGGCGGTTTTGCTAGCAGGAGTTCAACCCCAACGAACACAGCCCGGAGACCCCTGAGGCAAAAACGGCTTCCGACGATCAATAACTGCTTGCTGTGGAACACCTATCCCAAGTGGGGGAAGCCAGCTCAACAAAATGCCACACACCCAGGTGTAAGAAACAACATTGCCTTGGCTTGGTCTAAGCCCCTCACCACGTCCCTGTGCTTTGGGGAGCCGGAGGGACAGCCGAGGCCCACGACCCTGAGACCCCTTTGCAAAAAGCCGGCTTCCCACGGAAACAGTTTTCCTGAGGTGCAGACCCTATGCCAAGTGGTGGTGGCAAGGGAAAGCAAATGCCCTCCACTTCTCTGGAAGAAACCACAGTGCCCAACCATGTTCTAAGCCCTCCCATCCTCCCTGGGCTTCTGGCAGCAGGAGTGAAAAGAGAGGAGCAGAGCACTGGGACCCGTTTGACAAAACCCGGCTTCCCACGGGAAAGTCTTTCTCCACGTGCAGACATGCTCCCAGGTGCCTGGGCAAGGGGAAGGAAACGGCATACACTGACCTGGAAGAGACCACAGGGCCCAAGCACAGTATGATCCCTTCCCTCAACCCGGCGGTTTTGCTAGCAGGGGTTCAACCCCAACGAACACAGCCCGGAGACCCCTGGGGCAAAAACGGCTTCCGACGAACAATAGGCGCTTGCTGTGCAAAACCAATCCCAAGTGGGGGTAGCCAGCTCAACAAAATGCCACACACCCAGGTGTAAGAAACAACATTGCCCAGGCATGGTCTAAGCCCCTCACCTCGTCCCTGTGCTTTGGGGAGCTGGAGGGACACCCGAGGCACACGGCCCTGAGACCCCTTTGCAAAAAGCCGGCTTCCCACGGAAACAGTTTTCCTGAGGTGCAGACCCTATCCCAAGTGGTTGTGGCAAGGTAAAGCAAATGCCCTCCACTTCTCTGGAAGAAACCACAGTGCCCAGCCATGTTCTAAGCCCTTCCATCCTCCCTGGGCTTCTGGCAGCAGGAGTGAAAAGAGAGGAGCAGAGCACTGGGACCCGTTTGACAAAACCCGGCTTCCCACGGGAAAGGCTTTCTCCACGTGCAGACATGCTCCCAGGTGCCTGGGGCAAGGGGAAGGAAACGCCATACACTGACCTGGAAGAGACCACAGGGCCCAGGCACAGTCTGAACCCTTCCCTCAACCCGGCAGTTTTGCTAGCAGGAGTTCAACCCCAACGAACACAGCCCGGAGACCCCTGGGGCAAAAACGGCTTCCGACGAACAATAGGTGCTTGATGTGGAACAGCTATCCCAAGTGGGGGAAGCCAGCTCAACAAAATGCCACAAACCCAGGTGTAAGAAACAACATTGCCCAGGCATGGTCTAAGCCCCTCACCTCGTCCCTGTGCTTTGGGGAGCCGGAGGGACAGCCGAGGCCCACGACCCTGAGACTCCTTTGCAAAAAGCCGGCTTCCCACGGAAACAGTTTTCCTGAGGTGCAGACCCTATCCCAAGTGGTTGTGGCAAGGTAAAGCAAATGCCCTCCACTTCTCTGGAAGAAACCACAGTGCCCAACCATGTTCTAAGCCCTCCCATCCTCCCTGGGCTTCTGGCAGCAGGAGTGAAAAGAGAGGAGCAGAGCACTGGGACCCGTTTGACAAAACCCGGCTTTCCACGGGAAAGTCTTTCTCCACGTGCAGACATGCTCCCAGGTGCCTGGGGCAAGGGGAAGGAAATGCCATACACTGACCTGGAAGAGACCACAGGGCCCAGGCACAGTCTGAACCCTTCCCTCAACCCGGCGGTTTTGCTAGCAGGAGTTCAACCCCAACGAACACAGCCCGGAGACCCCTGGGGCAAAAACGGCTTCCGACGATCAATAGTTGCTTGCTGTGGAACACCTATCCCAAGTGGGGGAAGCCAGCTCAACAAAATGCCACACACCCAGGTGTAAGAAACAACATTGCCCAGGCTTGGTCTAAGCCCCTCACCTCGTCCCTGTGCTTTGGGGAGCCGGAGGGACAGCCGAGGTCCACGACCCTGAGACCCCTTTGCAAAAAGCCGGCTTCCCAAAGGAAACAGTTTTCCTGAGGTGCAGACCCTATCCCAAGTGGTTGTGGCAAGGTAAGCAAATGCCCTCCACTTCTCTGGAAGAAACCACAGTGCCCAACCATGTTCTAAGCCCTCCCATCCTCCCTGGGCTTCTGGCAGCAGGAGTGAAAAGAGAGGAGCAGAGCACTGGGACCCGTTTGACAAAACCCGGCTTCCCACGGGAAAGTCTTTCTCCGCGTGCAGACATGCTCCCAGGTGCCTGGGGCAAGGGGAAGGAAATGCCATACACTGACCTGGAAGAGACCACAGGGCCCAGGCACAGTCTGAACCCTTCCCTCAACCCGGCGGTTTTGCTAGCAGGAGTTCAACCCCAACGAACACAGCCCGGAGACCCCTGGATCCAAAAGGGCTTCCGACGAACAATAGGTGCTTGCTGTGGAACACCTATCCCAAGTGGGGGTAGCCAGCTCAACAAAATGCCACACACCCAGGTGTAAGAAACAACAATGCCCAGGCATGGTCTAAGCCCCTCACCTCGTCCCTGTGCTTTGGGGAGCCGGAGGGACAGCCTAGGCACACGGCCCTGAGACCCCTTTGCAAAAAGCCGGCTTCCCACGGAGACAGTTTTCCTGAGGTTCAGACCCTATCCCAAGTGGTTGTGGCAAGGTAAAGCAAATGCCCTCCACTTCTCTGGAAGAAACCACAGTGCCCAGCCATGTTCTAAGCCCTCCCATCCTCCCTGGGCTTCTGGCAGCAGAAGTGAAAAGAGAGGAGCAGAGCACGGGGACCCGTTTGACAAAAACCGGCTTCCCACGGGAAAGTCTTTGTCCACGTGCAGACATGCTCCCAGGTGCCTGGGGCAAGGGGAAGGAAAGGCCATACACTGACCTGGAAGAGAACACAGGGCCCAGGCACAGTCTGAACCCTTCCCTCAACCCGGCGGTTTTGCTAGCAGGAGTTCAACCCCAACGAACACAGCCCGGAGACCCCTGAGGCAAAAACGGCTTCCGACGATCAATAGGTGCTTGCTGTGGAACACCTATCCCAAGTGGGGGAAGCCAGCTCAACAAAATGCCACACACCCAGGTGTAAGAAACAACATTGCCTTGGCTTGGTCTAAGCCCCTCACCTCGTCCCTGTGCTTTGGGGAGCCGGAGGGACAGCCGAGGCCCACGACCCTGAGACCCCTTTGCAAAAAGCCGGCTTCCCACCGAAAGAGATTTCCTGAGGTGCAGACCCTATCCCAAGTGGTTGTGGCAAGGTAAAGCAAATGCCCTCCACTTCTCTGTAAGAAACCACAGTGCCCAGCCATGTTCTAAGCCCTCCCATCCTCCCTGGGCTTCTGGCAGCAGGAGTGAAAAGAGAGGAGCAGAGCACGGGGACCCGTTTGACAAAAACCGGCTTCCAACGGGAAAGTCTTTCTCCACGTGCAGACATGCTCCCAGGTGCCTGTGGCAAGGGGAAGGGAATGCCATACACTGACCTGGAAGAGACCACAGGGCCCAGGCACAGTCTGAACCCTTCCCTCAACCCGGCGGTTTTGCTAGCAGGAGTTCAACCCCAACGAACATAGCCCGGAGACCCCTGGGGCAAAAACGGCTTCCGACGATCAATAGGTGCTTGCTGTGGAACACCTATCCCAAGTGGGGGAAGCCAGCTCAACAAAATGCCACACACCCAGGTGTGAGAAACAACATTGCCTTGGCTTGGTCTAAGCCCCTCACCTCGTCCCTGTGCTTTGGGGAGCCGGAGGGACAGCCGAGGCCCACGACCCTGCGACCCCTTTGCAAAAAGCCGGCTTCCCACGGAAACAGTTTTCCTGAGGTGCAGACCCTATCCCAAGTGGTTGTGGCAAGGTAAAGCAAATGCCCTCCACTTCTCTGGAAGAAACCACAGTGCCCAACCATGTTTTAAGCCCTTCCATCCTCCCTGGGCTTCTGGCAGCAGGAGTGAAAAGAGAGGAGCAGAGCACTGGGACCCGTTTGACAAAACCCGGCTTCCCACGGGAAAGGCTTTCTCCACGTGCAGACATGCTCCCAGGTGCCTGGGGCAAGGGGAAGGAAACGCCATACACTGACCTGGAAGAGACCACAGGGCCCAGGCACAGTCTGAACCCTTCCCTCAACCCGGCAGTTTTGCTAGCAGGAGTTCAACCCCAACGAACACAGCCCGGAGACCCCTGGGGCAAAAACGGCTTCCGACGATCAATAGTTGCTTGCTGTGGAACACCTATCCCAAGTGGGGGAAGCCAGCTCAACAAAATGCCACACACCCAGGTGTAAGAAACAACATTGCCCAGGCTTGGTCTAAGCCCCTCACCTCGTCCCTGTGCTTTGGGGAGCCGGAGGGACAGCCGAGGCCCAAGGCCCTGAGACCCCTTTGCAAAAAGCCGGCTTCCCACCGAAAGAGTTTTCCTGAGGTGCAGACCCTATCCCAAGTGGTTGTGGCAAGGTAAAGCAAATGCCCTCCACTTCTCTGTAAGGAACCACAGTGCCCAGCCATGTTCTAAGCCCTCCCATCCTCCCTGGGCTTCTGGCAGCAGGAGTGAAAAGAGAGGAGCAGAGCACGGGGACCCGTTTGACAAAACCCGGCTTCCCACGGGAAAGTCTTTCTCCACGTGCAGACATGCTCCCAGGTGCCTGTGGCAAGGGGAAGGAAATGCCATACACTGACCTGGAAGAGACCACAGGGCCCAGGCACAGTCTGAACCTTTCCCTCAACCCGGCGGTTTTGCTAGCAGGAGTTCAACCCCAACAACATAGCCCGGAGACCCCTGGGGCAAAAACGGCTCCGACGAACAATAGGTGCTTGCTGTGGAACACCTATCCCAAGAGGGGGTAGCCAGCTCAACAAAATGCCACAAACCCAGGTGTAAGAAACAACATTGCCCAGGCATGGTCTAAGCCCCTCACCTCGTCCCTGTGCTTTGGGGAGCCGGAGGGACAGCCGAGGCACACGGCCCTGAGACCCCTTTGCAAAAAGCCGGCTTCCCACGGAGACAGTTTTCCTGAGGTGCAGACCCTATCCCAAGTGGTTGTGGCAAGGTAAAGCAAATGCCCTCCACTTCTCTGGAAGAAACCACAGTGCCCAGCCATGTTCTAAGCCCTCCCATCCTCCCTGGGCTTCTGGCAGCAGGAGTGAAAAGAGAGGAGTAGAGCACTGGGACCCGTTTGACAAAAACCGGCTTTCCACGGGAAAGTCTTTCTCCACGTGGAGACATGCTCCCAGGTGCCTGGGGCAAGGGGAAGGAAATGCCATACACTGACCTGGAAGAGACCACAGGGCCCAGGCACAGTCTGAACCCTTCCCTCAAATCGGCGGTTTTGCTAGCAGGAGTTCAACCCCAACGAACACAGCCCGGAGACCCCTGGGGCAAAAACGGCTTCCGACGATCAATAGGTGCTTGCTGTGGAACACCTATCCCAAGTGGGGGAAGCCCGCTCAACAAAATGCCACACACCCAGGTGTAAGAAACAACATTGCCCAGGCTTGGTCTAAGCCCCTCACCTCGTCCCTGTGCTTTGGGGAGCCGGAGGGACAGCCGAGGTCCACGACCCTGAGACCCCTTTGCAAAAAGCCGGCTTCCCAAAGGAAACAGTTTTCCTGAGGTGCAGACCCTATCCCAAGTGGTTGTGGCAAGGTAAGCAAATGCCCTCCACTTCTCTGGAAGAAACCACAGTGCCCAACCATGTTCTAAGCCCTCCCATCCTCCCTGGGCTTCTGGCAGCAGGAGTGAAAAGAGAGGAGCAGAGCACTGGGACCCGTTTGACAAAACCCGGCTTCCCACGGGAAAGTCTTTCTCCGCGTGCAGACATGCTCCCAGGTGCCTGGGGCAAGGGGAAGGAAATGCCATACACTGACCTGGAAGAGACCACAGGGCCCAGGCACAGTCTGAACCCTTCCCTCAACCCGGCGGTTTTGCTAGCAGGAGTTCAACCCCAACGAACACAGCCCGGAGACCCCTGGATCCAAAAGGGCTTCCGACGAACAATAGGTGCTTGCTGTGGAACACCTATCCCAAGTGGGGGTAGCCAGCTCAACAAAATGCCACAAACCCAGGTGTAAGAAACAACATTGCCCAGGCATGGTCTAAGCCCCTCACCTCGTCCCTGTGCTTTGGGGAGCCGGAGGGACAGCCGAGGCACACGGCCCTGAGACCCCTTTGCAAAAAGCCGGCTTCCCACGGAGACAGTTTTCCTGAGGTGCAGACCCTATCCCAAGTGGTTGTGGCAAGGTAAAGCAAATGCCCTCCACTTCTCTGGAAGAAACCACAGTGCCCAGCCATGTTCTAAGCCCTCCCATCCTCCCTGGGCTTCTGGCAGCAGGAGTGAAAAGAGAGGAGTAGAGCACTGGGACCCGTTTGACAAAAACCGGCTTTCCACGGGAAAGTCTTTCTCCACGTGGAGACATGCTCCCAGGTGCCTGGGGCAAGGGGAAGGAAATGCCATACACTGACCTGGAAGAGACCACAGGGCCCAGGCACAGTCTGAACCCTTCCCTCAACCCGGCGGTTTTGCTAGCAGGAGTTCAACCCCAACGAACACAGCCCGGAGACCCCTGGGGCAAAAACGGCTTCCGACGATCAATAGGTGCTTGCTGTGGAACACCTATCCCAAGTGGGGGAAGCCAGCTCAACAAAATGCCACACACCCAGGTGTAAGAAACAACATTGCCCAGGCTTGGTCTAAGCCCCTCACCTCGTCCCTGTGCTTTGGGGAGCCGGAGGGACAGCCGAGGCCCACGGCCCTGAGACCCCTTTGCAAAAAGCCGGCTTCCCACCGAAAGAGTTTTCCTGAGGTGCAGACCCTATCCCAAGTGGTTGTGGCAAGGTAAAGCAAATGCCCTCCACTTCTCTGGAAGAAACCACAGTGCCCAGCCATGTTCTAAGCCCTCCCATCCTCCCTGGGCTTCTGGCAGCAGGAGTGAAAAGAGAGGAGTAGAGCACTGGGACCCGTTTGACAAAAACCGGCTTTCCACGGGAAAGTCTTTCTCCACGTGCAGACATGCTCCCAGGTGCCTGGGGCAAGGGGAAGGAAATGCCATACACTGACCTGGAAGAGACCACAGGGCCCAGGCACAGTCTGAACCCTTCCCTCAACCCGGCGGTTTTGCTAGCAGGAGTTCAACCCCAACGAACACAGCCCGGAGACCCCTGGGGCAAAAACGGCTTCCGACGATCAATAGGTGCTTGCTGTGGAACACCTATCCCAAGTGGGGGAAGCCAGCTCAACAAAATGCCACACACCCAGGTGTAAGAAACAACATTGCCCAGGCTTGGTCTAAGCCCCTCACCTCGTCCCTGTGCTTTGGGGAGCCGGAGGGACAGCCGAGGTCCACGACCCTGAGACCCCTTTGCAAAAAGCCGGCTTCCCAAAGGAAACAGTTTTCCTGAGGTGCAGACCCTATCCCAAGTGGTTGTGGCAAGGTAAGCAAATGCCCTCCACTTCTCTGGAAGAAACCACAGTGCCCAACCATGTTCTAAGCCCTCCCATCCTCCCTGGGCTTCTGGCAGCAGGAGTGAAAAGAGAGGAGCAGAGCATGGGACCCGTTTGACAAAACCCGGCTTCCCACGGGAAAGTCTTTCTCCGCGTGCAGACATGCTCCCAGGTGCCTGGGGCAAGGGGAAGGAAATGCCATACACTGACCTGGAAGAGACCACAGGGCCCAGGCACAGTCTGAACCCTTCCCTCAACCCGGCGGTTTTGCTAGCAGGAGTTCAACCCCAACGAACACAGCCCGGAGACCCCTGGACCCAAAAGGGCTTCCGACGAACAATAGGTGCTTGCTGTGGAACACCTATCCCAAGTGGGGGTAGCCAGCTCAACAAAATGCCACACACCCAGGTGTAAGAAACAACAATGCCCAGGCATGGTCTAAGCCCCTCACCTCGTCCCTGTGCTTTGGGGAGCCGGAGGGACAGCCTAGGCACACGGCCCTGAGACCCCTTTGCAAAAAGCCGGCTTCCCACGGAGACAGTTTTCCTGAGGTTCAGACCCTATCCCAAGTGGTTGTGGCAAGGTAAAGCAAATGCCCTCCACTTCTCTGGAAGAAACCACAGTGCCCAGCCATGTTCTAAGCCCTCCCATCCTCCCTGGGCTTCTGGCAGCAGAAGTGAAAAGAGAGGAGCAGAGCACGGGGACCCGTTTGACAAAAACCGGCTTCCCACGGGAAAGTCTTTGTCCACGTGCAGACATGCTCCCAGGTGCCTGGGGCAAGGGGAAGGAAAGGCCATACACTGACCTGGAAGAGAACACAGGGCCCAGGCACAGTCTGAACCCTTCCCTCAACCCGGCGGTTTTGCTAGCAGGAGTTCAACCCCAACGAACACAGCCCGGAGACCCCTGAGGCAAAAACGGCTTCCGACGATCAATAGGTGCTTGCTGTGGAACACCTATCCCAAGTGGGGGAAGCCAGCTCAACAAAATGCCACACACCCAGGTGTAAGAAACAACATTGCCTTGGCTTGGTCTAAGCCCCTCACCTCGTCCCTGTGCTTTGGGGAGCCGGAGGGACAGCCGAGGCCCACGACCCTGAGACCCCTTTGCAAAAAGCCGGCTTCCCACCGAAAGAGATTTCCTGAGGTGCAGACCCTATCCCAAGTGGTTGTGGCAAGGTAAAGCAAATGCCCTCCACTTCTCTGTAAGAAACCACAGTGCCCAGCCATGTTCTAAGCCCTCCCATCCTCCCTGGGCTTCTGGCAGCAGGAGTGAAAAGAGAGGAGCAGAGCACGGGGACCCGTTTGACAAAAACCGGCTTCCAACGGGAAAGTCTTTCTCCACGTGCAGACATGCTCCCAGGTGCCTGTGGCAAGGGGAAGGTAATGCCATACACTGACCTGGAAGAGACCACAGGGCCCAGGCACAGTCTGAACCCTTCCCTCAACCCGGCGGTTTTGCTAGCAGGAGTTCAACCCCAACGAACAGAGCCCGGAGACCCCTGGGGCAAAAACGGCTTCCGACGATCAATAGGTGCTTGCTGTGGAACACCTATCCCAAGTGGGGGAAGCCAGCTCAACAAAATGCCACACACCCAGGTGTGAGAAACAACATTGCCTTGGCTTGGTCTAAGCCCCTCACCTCGTCCCTGTGCTTTGGGGAGCCGGAGGGACAGCCGAGGCCCACGACCCTGCGACCCCTTTGCAAAAAGCCGGCTTCCCACGGAAACAGTTTTCCTGAGGTGCAGACCCTATCCCAAGTGGTTGTGGCAAGGTAAAGCAAATGCCCTCCACTTCTCTGGAAGAAACCACAGTGCCCAACCATGTTTTAAGCCCTTCCATCCTCCCTGGGCTTCTGGCAGCAGGAGTGAAAAGAGAGGAGCAGAGCACTGGGACCCGTTTGACAAAACCCGGCTTCCCACGGGAAAGGCTTTCTCCACGTGCAGACATGCTCCCAGGTGCCTGGGGCAAGGGGAAGGAAACGCCATACACTGACCTGGAAGAGACCACAGGGCCCAGGCACAGTCTGAACCCTTCCCTCAACCCGGCAGTTTTGCTAGCAGGAGTTCAACCCCAACGAACACAGCCCGGAGACCCCTGGGGCAAAAACGGCTTCCGACGATCAATAGTTGCTTGCTGTGGAACACCTATCCCAAGTGGGGGAAGCCAGCTCAACAAAATGCCACACACCCAGGTGTAAGAAACAACATTGCCCAGGCTTGGTCTAAGCCCCTCACCTCGTCCCTGTGCTTTGGGGAGCCGGAGGGACAGCCGAGGCCCAAGGCCCTGAGACCCCTTTGCAAAAAGCCGGCTTCCCACCGAAAGAGTTTTCCTGAGGTGCAGACCCTATCCCAAGTGGTTGTGGCAAGGTAAAGCAAATGCCCTCCACTTCTCTGTAAGGAACCACAGTGCCCAGCCATGTTCTAAGCCCTCCCATCCTCCCTGGGCTTCTGGCAGCAGGAGTGAAAAGAGAGGAGCAGAGCACGGGGACCCGTTTGACAAAACCCGGCTTCCCACGGGAAAGTCTTTCTCCACGTGCAGACATGCTCCCAGGTGCCTGTGGCAAGGGGAAGGAAATGCCATACACTGACCTGGAAGAGACCACAGGGCCCAGGCACAGTCTGAACCTTTCCCTCAACCCGGCGGTTTTGCTAGCAGGAGTTCAACCCCAACAACATAGCCCGGAGACCCCTGGGGCAAAAACGGCTCCGACGAACAATAGGTGCTTGCTGTGGAACACCTATCCCAAGAGGGGGTAGCCAGCTCAACAAAATGCCACAAACCCAGGTGTAAGAAACAACATTGCCCAGGCATGGTCTAAGCCCCTCACCTCGTCCCTGTGCTTTGGGGAGCCGGAGGGACAGCCGAGGCACACGGCCCTGAGACCCCTTTGCAAAAAGCCGGCTTCCCACGGAGACAGTTTTCCTGAGGTGCAGACCCTATCCCAAGTGGTTGTGGCAAGGTAAAGCAAATGCCCTCCACTTCTCTGGAAGAAACCACAGTGCCCAGCCATGTTCTAAGCCCTCCCATCCTCCCTGGGCTTCTGGCAGCAGGAGTGAAAAGAGAGGAGTAGAGCACTGGGACCCGTTTGACAAAAACCGGCTTTCCACGGGAAAGTCTTTCTCCACGTGGAGACATGCTCCCAGGTGCCTGGGGCAAGGGGAAGGAAATGCCATACACTGACCTGGAAGAGACCACAGGGCCCAGGCACAGTCTGAACCCTTCCCTCAAATCGGCGGTTTTGCTAGCAGGAGTTCAACCCCAACGAACACAGCCCGGAGACCCCTGGGGCAAAAACGGCTTCCGACGATCAATAGGTGCTTGCTGTGGAACACCTATCCCAAGTGGGGGAAGCCAGCTCAACAAAATGCCACACACCCAGGTGTAAGAAACAACATTGCCCAGGCTTGGTCTAAGCCCCTCACCTCGTCCCTGTGCTTTGGGGAGCCGGAGGGACAGCCGAGGCCCACGGCCCTGAGACCCCTTTGCAAAAAGCCGGCTTCCCACCGAAAGAGTTTTCCTGAGGTGCAGACCCTATCCCAAGTGGTTGTGGCAAGGTAAAGCAAATGCCCTCCACTTCTCTGGAAGAAACCACAGTGCCCAGCCATGTTCTAAGCCCTCCCATCCTCCCTGGGCTTCTGGCAGCAGGAGTGAAAAGAGAGGAGTAGAGCACTGGGACCCGTTTGACAAAAACCGGCTTTCCACGGGAAAGTCTTTCTCCACGTGCAGACATGCTCCCAGGTGCCTGGGGCAAGGGGAAGGAAATGCCATACACTGACCTGGAAGAGACCACAGGGCCCAGGCACAGTCTGAACCCTTCCCTCAACCCGGCGGTTTTGCTAGCAGGAGTTCAACCCCAACGAACACAGCCCGGAGACCCCTGGGGCAAAAACGGCTTCCGACGATCAATAGGTGCTTGCTGTGGAACACCTATCCCAAGTGGGGGAAGCCAGCTCAACAAAATGCCACACACCCAGGTGTAAGAAACAACATTGCCCAGGCTTGGTCTAAGCCCCTCCCCTCGTCCCTGTGCTTTGGGGAGCCGGAGGGACAGCCGAGGTCCACGACCCTGAGACCCCTTTGCAAAAAGCCGGCTTCCCAAAGGAAACAGTTTTCCTGAGGTGCAGACCCTATCCCAAGTGGTTGTGGCAAGGTAAGCAAATGCCCTCCACTTCTCTGGAAGAAACCACAGTGCCCAACCATGTTCTAAGCCCTCCCATCCTCCCTGGGCTTCTGGCAGCAGGAGTGAAAAGAGAGGAGCAGAGCATGGGACCCGTTTGACAAAACCCGGCTTCCCACGGGAAAGTCTTTCTCCGCGTGCAGACATGCTCCCAGGTGCCTGGGGCAAGGGGAAGGAAATGCCATACACTGACCTGGAAGAGACCACAGGGCCCAGGCACAGTCTGAACCCTTCCCTCAACCCGGCGGTTTTGCTAGCAGGAGTTCAACCCCAACGAACACAGCCCGGAGACCCCTGGACCCAAAAGGGCTTCCGACGAACAATAGGTGCTTGCTGTGGAACACCTATCCCAAGTGGGGGTAGCCAGCTCAACAAAATGCCACACACCCAGGTGTAAGAAACAACAATGCCCAGGCATGGTCTAAGCCCCTCACCTCGTCCCTGTGCTTTGGGGAGCCGGAGGGACAGCCTAGGCACACGGCCCTGAGACCCCTTTGCAAAAAGCCGGCTTCCCACGGAGACAGTTTTCCTGAGGTTCAGACCCTATCCCAAGTGGTTGTGGCAAGGTAAAGCAAATGCCCTCCACTTCTCTGGAAGAAACCACAGTGCCCAGCCATGTTCTAAGCCCTCCCATCCTCCCTGGGCTTCTGGCAGCAGAAGTGAAAAGAGAGGAGCAGAGCACGGGGACCCGTTTGACAAAAACCGGCTTCCCACGGGAAAGTCTTTGTCCACGTGCAGACATGCTCCCAGGTGCCTGGGGCAAGGGGAAGGAAAGGCCATACACTGACCTGGAAGAGAACACAGGGCCCAGGCACAGTCTGAACCCTTCCCTCAACCCGGCGGTTTTGCTAGCAGGAGTTCAACCCCAACGAACACAGCCCGGAGACCCCTGAGGCAAAAACGGCTTCCGACGATCAATAGGTGCTTGCTGTGGAACACCTATCCCAAGTGGGGGAAGCCAGCTCAACAAAATGCCACACACCCAGGTGTAAGAAACAACATTGCCTTGGCTTGGTCTAAGCCCCTCACCTCGTCCCTGTGCTTTGGGGAGCCGGAGGGACAGCCGAGGCCCACGACCCTGAGACCCCTTTGCAAAAAGCCGGCTTCCCACCGAAAGAGATTTCCTGAGGTGCAGACCCTATCCCAAGTGGTTGTGGCAAGGTAAAGCAAATGCCCTCCACTTCTCTGTAAGAAACCACAGTGCCCAGCCATGTTCTAAGCCCTCCCATCCTCCCTGGGCTTCTGGCAGCAGGAGTGAAAAGAGAGGAGCAGAGCACGGGGACCCGTTTGACAAAAACCGGCTTCCAACGGGAAAGTCTTTCTCCACGTGCAGACATGCTCCCAGGTGCCTGTGGCAAGGGGAAGGTAATGCCATACACTGACCTGGAAGAGACCACAGGGCCCAGGCACAGTCTGAACCCTTCCCTCAACCCGGCGGTTTTGCTAGCAGGAGTTCAACCCCAACGAACAGAGCCCGGAGACCCCTGGGGCAAAAACGGCTTCCGACGATCAATAGGTGCTTGCTGTGGAACACCTATCCCAAGTGGGGGAAGCCAGCTCAACAAAATGCCACACACCCAGGTGTGAGAAACAACATTGCCTTGGCTTGGTCTAAGCCCCTCACCTCGTCCCTGTGCTTTGGGGAGCCGGAGGGACAGCCGAGGCCCACGACCCTGCGACCCCTTTGCAAAAAGCCGGCTTCCCACGGAAACAGTTTTCCTGAGGTGCAGACCCTATCCCAAGTGGTTGTGGCAAGGTAAAGCAAATGCCCTCCACTTCTCTGGAAGAAACCACAGTGCCCAACCATGTTCTAAGCCCTCCCATCCATCCTGGGCTTCTGGCAACAGGAGTGAAAAGAGAGGAGCAGAGCACTGGGACCCGTTTGACAAAACCCGGCTTCCCACGGGAAAGTCTTTCTCCACGTGCAGACATGCTCCCAGGTGCCTGGGGCAAGGGGAAGGAAACGCCATACACTGACTGGAAGAGACCACAGGGCCCAGGCACAGTCTGAACCCTTCCCTCAACCCGGCGATTTTGCTAGCAGGAGTTCAAACCCAACGAACACAGCCCGGAGACCCCTGGGGCAAAACGGCTTCCGACGATCAATAGTTGCTTGCTGTGGAACACCTATCCCAAGTGGGGGAAGCCAGCTCAACAAAATGCCACACACCCAGGTGTAAGAAACAACATTGCCCAGGCTTGGTCTAAGCCCCTCACCTCGTCCCTGTGCTTTGGGGAGCCGGAGGGACAGCCGAGGCCCACGACCCTGAGACCCCTTTGCAAAAAGCCGGCTTCCCAAGGATACAGTTTTCCTGAGGTGCAGACCCTATCCCAAGTGGTTGTGGCAAGGTAAGCAAATGCCCTCCACTTCTCTGGAAGAAACCACAGTGCCCAACCATGTTTTAAGCCCTCCCATCCTCCCTGGGCTTCTGGCAGCAGGAGTGAAAAGAGAGGAGCAGAGCACTGGGACCCGTTTGACAAAAACCGGCTTCCCACGGGAAAGTCTTTCTCCACGTGCAGACATGCTCCCAGGTGCCTGTGGCAAGGGGAAAGAAATGCCATACACTGACCTGGAAGAGACCACAGGGCCTATGCACAGTCTGAACCCTTCCCTCAACCCGGCGGTTTTGCTAGCAGGAGTTCAACCCCAACGAACACAGCCCGGAGACCCCTGAGGCAAAAACGGCTTCCGACGATCAATAACTGCTTGCTGTGGAACACCTATCCCAAGTGGGGGAAGCCAGCTCAACAAAATGCCACACACCCAGGTGTAAGAAACAACATTGCCCAGGCTTGGTCTAAGCCCCTCACCTCGTCCCTGTGCTTTGGGGAGCCGGAGGGACAGCCGAGGTCCACGACCCTGAGACCCCTTTGCAAAAAGCCGGCTTCCCAAAGGAAACAGTTTTCCTGAGGTGCAGACCCTATCCCAAGTGGTTGTGGCAAGGTAAGCAAATGCCCTCCACTTCTCTGGAAGAAACCACAGTGCCCAACCATGTTCTAAGCCCTCCCATCCTCCCTGGGCTTCTGGCAGCAGGAGTGAAAAGAGAGGAGCAGAGCATGGGACCCGTTTGACAAAACCCGGCTTCCCACGGGAAAGTCTTTCTCCGCGTGCAGACATGCTCCCAGGTGCCTGGGGCAAGGGGAAGGAAATGCCATACACTGACCTGGAAGAGACCACAGGGCCCAGGCACAGTCTGAACCCTTCCCTCAACCCGGCGGTTTTGCTAGCAGGAGTTCAACCCCAACGAACACAGCCCGGAGACCCCTGGATCCAAAAGGGCTTCCGACGAACAATAGGTGCTTGCTGTGGAACACCTATCCCAAGTGGGGGTAGCCAGCTCAACAAAATGCCACACACCCAGGTGTAAGAAACAACAATGCCCAGGCATGGTCTAAGCCCCTCACCTCGTCCCTGTGCTTTGGGGAGCCGGAGGGACAGCCTAGGCACACGGCCCTGAGACCCCTTTGCAAAAAGCCGGCTTCCCACGGAGACAGTTTTCCTGAGGTTCAGACCCTATCCCAAGTGGTTGTGGCAAGGTAAAGCAAATGCCCTCCACTTCTCTGGAAGAAACCACAGTGCCCAGCCATGTTCTAAGCCCTCCCATCCTCCCTGGGCTTCTGGCAGCAGAAGTGAAAAGAGAGGAGCAGAGCACGGGGACCCGTTTGACAAAAACCGGCTTCCCACGGGAAAGTCTTTGTCCACGTGCAGACATGCTCCCAGGTGCCTGGGGCAAGGGGAAGGAAACGCCATACACTGACTGGAAGAGACCACAGGGCCCAGGCACAGTCTGAACCCTTCCCTCAACCCGGCGATTTTGCTAGCAGGAGTTCAAACCCAACGAACACAGCCCGGAGACCCCTGGGGCAAAACGGCTTCCGACGATCAATAGTTGCTTGCTGTGGAACACCTATCCCAAGTGGGGGAAGCCAGCTCAACAAAATGCCACACACCCAGGTGTAAGAAACAACATTGCCCAGGCTTGGTCTAAGCCCCTCACCTCGTCCCTGTGCTTTGGGGAGCCGGAGGGACAGCCGAGGCCCACGACCCTGAGACCCCTTTGCAAAAAGCCGGCTTCCCAAGGATACAGTTTTCCTGAGGTGCAGACCCTATCCCAAGTGGTTGTGGCAAGGTAAGCAAATGCCCTCCACTTCTCTGGAAGAAACCACAGTGCCCAACCATGTTTTAAGCCCTCCCATCCTCCCTGGGCTTCTGGCAGCAGGAGTGAAAAGAGAGGAGCAGAGCACTGGGACCCGTTTGACAAAAACCGGCTTCCCACGGGAAAGTCTTTCTCCACGTGCAGACATGCTCCCAGGTGCCTGTGGCAAGGGGAAAGAAATGCCATACACTGACCTGGAAGAGACCACAGGGCCTAGGCACAGTCTGAACCCTTCCCTCAACCCGGCGGTTTTGCTAGCAGGAGTTCAACCCCAACGAACACAGCCCGGAGACCCCTGAGGCAAAAACGGCTTCCGACGATCAATAACTGCTTGCTGTGGAACACCTATCCCAAGTGGGGGAAGCCAGCTCAACAAAATGCCACACACCCAGGTGTAAGAAACAACATTGCCTTGGCTTGGTCTAAGCCCATCACCTCGTCCCTGTGCTTTGGGGAGCCGGAGGGACAACCGAGGCCCACGACCCTGAGACCCCTTTGCAAAAAGCCGGCTTCCCACGGAAACAGTTTTCCTAAGGTGCAGACCCTATGCCAAGTGGTGGTGGCAAGGGAAAGCAAATGCCCTCCACTTCTCTGGAAGAAACCACAGTGCCCAACCATGTTCTAAGCCCTCCCATCCTCCCTGGGCTTCTGGCAGCAGGAGTGAAAAGAGAGGAGCAGAGCACTGGGACCCGTTTGACAAAACCCGGCTTCCCACGGGAAAGTCTTTCTCCACGTGCAGACATGCTCCCAGGTGCCTGGGCAAGGGGAAGGAAACGGCATACACTGACCTGGAAGAGACCACAGGGCCCAAGCACAGTATGATCCCTTCCCTCAACCCGGCGGTTTTGCTAGCAGGAGTTCAACCCCAACGAACACAGCCCGGAGACCCCTGAGGCAAAAACGGCTTCCGACGAACAATAGGCGCTTGCTGTGCAAAACCAATCCCAAGTGGGGGAAGCCAGCTCAACAAAATGCCACACACCCAGGTGTAAGAAACAACATTGCCCAGGCATGGTCTAAGCCCCTCACCTCGTCCCTGTGCTTTGGGGAGCTGGAGGGACACCCGAGGCACACGGCCCTGAGACCCCTTTGCAAAAAGCCGGATTCCCACGGAAACAGTTTTCCTGAGGTGCAGACCCTATCCCAAGTGGTTGTGGCAAGGTAAAGCAAATGCCCTCCACTTCTCTGGAAGAAACCACAGTGCCCAGCCATGTTCTAAGCCCTTCCATCCTCCCTGGGCTTCTGGCAGCAGGAGTGAAAAGAGAGGAGCAGAGCACTGGGACCCGTTTGACAAAACCCGGCTTCCCACGGGAAAGGCTTTCTCCACGTGCAGACATGCTCCCAGGTGCCTGGGGCAAGGGGAAGGAAACGCCATACACTGACCTGGAAGAGACCACAGGGCCCAGGCACAGTCTGAACCCTTCCCTCAACCCGGCAGTTTTGCTAGCAGGAGTTCAACCCCAACGAACACAGCCCGGAGACCCCTGGGGCAAAAACGGCTTCCGACGAACAATAGGTGCTTGATGTGGAACAGCTATCCCAAGTGGGGGAAGCCAGCTCAACAAAATGCCACAAACCCAGGTGTAAGAAACAACATTGCCCAGGCATGGTCTAAGCCCCTCACCTCGTCCCTGTGCTTTGGGGAGCCGGAGGGACAGCCGAGGCCCACGACCCTGAGACCCCTTTGCAAAAAGCCGGCTTCCCACGGAAACAGTTTTCCTGAGGTGCAGACCCTATCCCAAGTGGTTGTGGCAAGGTAAAGCAAATGCCCTCCACTTCTCTGGAAGAAACCACAGTGCCCAACCATGTTCTAAGCCCTCCCATCCTCCCTGGGCTTCTGGCAGCAGGAGTGAAAAGAGAGGAGCAGAGCACTGGGACCCGTTTGACAAAACCCGGCTTTCCACGGGAAAGTCTTTCTCCACGTGCAGACATGCTCCCAGGTGCCTGGGGCAAGGGGAAGGAAATGCCATACACTGACCTGGAAGAGACCACAGGGCCCAGGCACAGTCTGAACCCTTCCCTCAACCCGGCGATTTTGCTAGCAGGAGATCAACCCCAACGAACACAGCCCGGAGACCCCTGGGGCAAAAACGGCTTCCGACGATCAATAGTTGCTTGCTGTGGAACACCTATCCCAAGTGGGGGAAGCCAGCTCAACAAAATGCCACACACCCAGGTGTAAGAAACAACATTGCCCAGGCTTGGTCTAAGCCCCTCACCTCGTCCCTGTGCTTTGGGGAGCCGGAGGGACAGCCGAGGCCCACGGCCCTGAGACCCCTTTGCAAAAAGCCGGCTTCCCACCGAAAGAGTTTTCCTGAGGTGCAGACCCTATCCCAAGTGGTTGTGGCAAGGTAAAGCAAATGCCCTCCACTTCTCTGTAAGAAACCACAGTGCCCAGCCATGTTCTAAGCCCTCCCATCCTCCCTGGGCTTCTGGCAGCAGGAGTGAAAAGAGAGGAGCAGAGCACGGGGACCCGTTTGACAAAACCCGGCTTCCCACGGGAAAGTCTTTCTCCACGTGCAGACATGCTCCCAGGTGCCTGTGGCAAGGGGAAGGAAATGCCATACACTGACCTGGAAGAGACCACAGGGCCCAGGCACAGTCTGAACCTTTCCCTCAACCCGGCGGTTTTGCTAGCAGGAGTTCAACCCCAACAACATAGCCCGGAGACCCCTGGGGCAAAAACGGCTTCCGACGAACAATAGGTGCTTGCTGTGGAACACCTATCCCAAGAGGGGGTAGCCAGCTCAACAAAATGCCACAAACCCAGGTGTAAGAAACAACATTGCCCAGGCATGGTCTAAGCCCCTCACCTCGTCCCTGTGCTTTGGGGAGCCGGAGGGACAGCCGAGGCACACGGCCCTGAGACCCCTTTGCAAAAAGCCGGCTTCCCACGGAGACAGTTTTCCTGAGGTGCAGACCCTATCCCAAGTGGTTGTGGCAAGGTAAAGCAAATGCCCTCCACTTCTCTGGAAGAAACCACAGTGCCCAGCCATGTTCTAAGCCCTCCCATCCTCCCTGGGCTTCTGGCAGCAGGAGTGAAAAGAGAGGAGTAGAGCACTGGGACCCGTTTGACAAAAACCGGCTTTCCACGGGAAAGTCTTTCTCCACGTGGAGACATGCTCCCAGGTGCCTGGGGCAAGGGGAAGGAAATGCCATACACTGACCTGGAAGAGACCACAGGGCCCAGGCACAGTCTGAACCCTTCCCTCAACCCGGCGGTTTTGCTAGCAGGAGTTCAACCCCAACGAACACAGCCCGGAGACCCCTGGGGCAAAAACGGCTTCCGACGATCAATAGGTGCTTGCTGTGGAACACCTATCCCAAGTGGGGGAAGCCAGCTCAACAAAATGCCACACACTCAGGTGTAAGAAACAACATTGCCCAGGCTTGGTCTAAGCCCCTCACCTCGTCCCTGTTCTTTGGGGAGCCGGAGGGACAGCCGAGGTCCACGACCCTGAGACCCCTTTGCAAAAAGCCGGCTTCCCAAAGGAAACAGTTTTCCTGAGGTGCAGACCCTATCCCAAGTGGTTGTGGCAAGGTAAGCAAATGCCCTCCACTTCTCTGGAAGAAACCACAGTGCCCAACCATGTTCTAAGCCCTCCCATCCTCCCTGGGCTTCTGGCAGCAGGAGTGAAAAGAGAGGAGCAGAGCACTGGGACCCGTTTGACAAAACCCGGCTTCCCACGGGAAAGTCTTTCTCCGCGTGCAGACATGCTCCCAGGTGCCTGGGGCAAGGGGAAGGAAATGCCATACACTGACCTGGAAGAGACCACAGGGCCCAGGCACAGTCTGAACCCTTCCCTCAACCCGGCGGTTTTGCTAGCAGGAGTTCAACCCCAACGAACACAGCCCGGAGACCCCTGAGGCAAAAACGGCTTCCGACGATCAATAGGTGCTTGCTGTGGAACACCTATCCCAAGTGGGGGTAGCCAGCTCAACAAAATGCCACACACCCAGGTGTAAGAAACAACAATGCCCAGGCATGGTCTAAGCCCCTCACCTCGTCCCTGTGCTTTGGGGAGCCGGAGGGACAGCCTAGGCACACGGCCCTGAGACCCCTTTGCAAAAAGCCGGCTTCCCACGGAGACAGTTTTCCTGAGGTTAAGACCCTATCCCAAGTGGTTGTGGCAAGGTAAAGCAAATGCCCTCCACTTCTCTGGAAGAAACCACAGTGCCCAGCCATGTTCTAAGCCCTCCCATCCTCCCTGGGCTTCTGGCAGCAGAAGTGAAAAGAGAGGAGCAGAGCACGGGGACCCGTTTGACAAAAACCGGCTTCCCACGGGAAAGTCTTTGTCCACGTGCAGACATGCTCCCAGGTGCCTGGGGCAAGGGGAAGGAAAGGCCATACACTGACCTGGAAGAGAACACAGGGCCCAGGCACAGTCTGAACCCTTCCCTCAACCCGGCGGTTTTGCTAGCAGGAGTTCAACCCCAACGAACACAGCCCGGAGACCCCTGAGGCAAAAACGGCTTCCGACGATCAATAACTGCTTGCTGTGGAACACCTATCCCAAGTGGGGGAAGCCAGCTCAACAAAATGCCACACACCCAGGTGTGAGAAACAACATTGCCCAGGCACGGTCTAAGCCCCTCACCTCGTCCCTGTGCTTTGGGGAGCGGGAGGGACAGCCGAGGCACACGGCCCTGAGACCCCTTTGCAAAAAGCCGGCTTCCCACGGAGACAGTTTTCCTGAGGTGCACACCCTATCCCAAGTGGTTGTGGCAAGGTAAAGCAAATGCCCTCCACTTCTCTGTAAGAAACCACAGTGCCCAGCCATGTTCTAAGCCCTCCCATCCTCCCTGGGCTTCTGGCAGCAGGAGTGAAAAGAGAGGAGCAGAGCACTGGGACCCGTTTGACAAAACCCGGCTTCCCACGGGAAAGTCTTTCTCCACGTGCAGACATGCTCCCAGGTGCCTGGGGCAAGGGGAAGGAAACGCCATACACTGACTGGAAGAGACCACAGGGCCCAGGCACAGTCTGAACCCTTCCCTCAACCCGGCGATTTTGCTAGCAGGAGTTCAAACCCAACGAACACAGCCCGGAGACCCCTGGGGCAAAAACGGCTTCCGACGATCAATAGTTGCTTGCTGTGGAACACCTATCCCAAGTGGGGGAAGCCAGCTCAACAAAATGCCACACACCCAGGTGTAAGAAACAACATTGCCCAGGCTTGGTCTAAGCCCCTCACCTCGTCCCTGTGCTTTGGGGAGCCGGAGGGACAGCCGAGGCCCACGACCCTGAGACCCCTTTGCAAAAAGCCGGCTTCCCAAGGATACAGTTTTCCTGAGGTGCAGACCCTATCCCAAGTGGTTGTGGCAAGGTAAGCAAATGCCCTCCACTTCTCTGGAAGAAACCACAGTGCCCAACCATGTTCTAAGCCCTCCCATCCTCCCTGGGCTTCTGGCAGCAGGAGTGAAAAGAGAGGAGCAGAGCACTGGGACCCGTTTGACAAAAACCGGCTTCCCACGGGAAAGTCTTTCTCCACGTGCAGACATGCTCCCAGGTGCCTGTGGCAAGGGGAAAGAAATGCCATACACTGACCTGGAAGAGACCACAGGGCCTAGGCACAGTCTGAACCCTTCCCTCAACCCGGCGGTTTTGCTAGCAGGAGTTCAACCCCAACGAACACAGCCCGGAGACCCCTGAGGCAAAAACGGCTTCCGACGATCAATAACTGCTTGCTGTGGAACACCTATCCCAAGTGGGGGAAGCCAGCTCAACAAAATGCCACACACCCAGGTGTAAGAAACAACATTGCCTTGGCTTGGTCTAAGCCCATCACCTCGTCCCTGTGCTTTGGGGAGCCGGAGGGACAGCCGAGGCCCACGACCCTGAGACCCCTTTGCAAAAAGCCGGCTTCCCACGGAAACAGTTTTCCTGAGGTGCAGACCCTATGCCAAGTGGTGGTGGCAAGGGAAAGCAAATGCCCTCCACTTCTCTGGAAGAAACCACAGTGCCCAACCATGTTCTAAGCCCTCCCATCCTCCCTGGGCTTCTGGCAGCAGGAGTGAAAAGAGAGGAGCAGAGCACTGGGACCCGTTTGACAAAACCCGGCTTCCCACGGGAAAGTCTTTCTCCACGTGCAGACATGCTCCCAGGTGCCTGGGCAAGGGGAAGGAAACGCCATACACTGACCTGGAAGAGACCACAGGGCCCAAGCACAGTATGATCCCTTCCCTCAACCCGGCGGTTTTGCTAGCAGGAGTTCAACCCCAACGAACACAGCCCGGAGACCCCTGGATCCAAAAGGGCTTCCGACGAACAATAGGTGCTTGCTGTGGAACACCTATCCCAAGTGGGGGTAGCCAGCTCAACAAAATGCCACACACCCAGGTGTAAGAAACAACAATGCCCAGGCATGGTCTAAGCCCCTCACCTCGTCCCTGTGCTTTGGGGAGCCGGAGGGACAGCCTAGGCACACGGCCCTGAGACCCCTTTGCAAAAAGCCGGCTTCCCACGGAGACAGTTTTCCTGAGGTTCAGACCCTATCCCAAGTGGTTGTGGCAAGGTAAAGCAAATGCCCTCCACTTCTCTGGAAGAAACCACAGTGCCCAGCCATGTTCTAAGCCCTCCCATCCTCCCTGGGCTTCTGGCAGCAGAAGTGAAAAGAGAGGAGCAGAGCACGGGGACCCGTTTGACAAAAACCGGCTTCCCACGGGAAAGTCTTTGTCCACGTGCAGACATGCTCCCAGGTGCCTGGGGCAAGGGGAAGGAAAGGCCATACACTGACCTGGAAGAGAACACAGGGCCCAGGCACAGTCTGAACCCTTCCCTCAACCCGGCGGTTTTGCTAGCAGGAGTTCAACCCCAACGAACATAGCCCGGAGACCCCTGAGGCAAAAACGGCTTCCGACGATCAATAGGTGCTTGCTGTGGAACACCTATCCCAAGTGGGGGAAGCCAGCTCAACAAAATGCCACACACCCAGGTGTAAGAAACAACATTGCTCTGGCTTGGTCTAAGCCCCTCACCTCGTCCCTGTGCTTTGGGGAGCCGGAGGGACACCCGAGGCACACGGCCCTGAGACCCCTTTGCAAAAAGCCGGCTTCCCACGGAAACAGTTTTCTGAGGTGCAGACCCTATCCCAAGTGGTTTTGGCAAGGTAAAGCAAATGCCCTCCACTTCTCTGGAAGAAACCACAGTGCCCAGCCATGTTCTAAGCCCTTCCATCCTCCCTGGGCTTCTGGCAGCAGGAGTGAAAAGAGAGGAGCAGAGCACTGGGACCCGTTTGACAAAACCCGGCTTCCCACGGGAAAGTCTTTCTCCACGTGCAGACATGCTCCCAGGTGCCTGGGGCAAGGGGAAAGAAACGCCATACACTGACCTGGAAGAGACCACAGGGCCCAGGCACAGTCTGAACCCTTCCCTCAACCCGGCGGTTTTGCTAGGAGGAGTTCAACCCCAACGAACACAGCCCGGAGACCCCTGGGGCAAAAACGGCTTCCGACGATCAATAGGTGATTGCTGTGGAACACCTATCCCAAGTGGGGGAAGCCAGCTCAACAAAATGCCACACACCCAGGTGTGAGAAACAACATTGCCTTGGCTTGGTCTAAGCCCCTCACCTCGTCCCTGTGCTTTGGGGAGCCGGAGGGACAGCCGAGGCCCACGACCCTGAGACCCCTTTGCAAAAAGCCGGCTTCCCACCGAAAGAGTTTTCCTGAGGTGCAGACCCTATCCCAAGTGGTTGTGGCAAGGTAAAGCAAATGCCCTCCACTTCTCTGGAAGAAACCACAGTGCCCAACCATGTTCTAAGCCCTCCCATCCTCCCTGGGCTTCTGGCAGCAGGAGTGAAAGGAGAGGAGCAGAGCACTGGGACCCGTTTGACAAAACCCGGCTTTCCACGGGAAAGTCTTTCTCCACGTGCAGACATGCTCCCAGGTGCCTGGGGCAAGGGGAAGGAAATGCCATACACTGACCTGGAAGAGACCACAGGGCCCAGGCACAGTCTGAACCCTTCCCTCAACCCGGCGATTTTGCTAGCAGGAGTTCAACCCCAACGAACACAGCCCGGAGACCCCTGGGGCAAAAACGGCTTCCGACGATCAATAGTTGCTTGCTGTGGAACACCTATCCCAAGTGGGGGAAGCCAGCTCAACAAAATGCCACACACCCAGGTGTAAGAAACAACATTGCCCAGGCTTGGTCTAAGCCCCTCACCTCGTCCCTGTGCTTTGGGGAGCCGGAGGGACAGCCGAGGCCCACGGCCCTGAGACACCTTTGCAAAAAGCCGGCTTCCCACCGAAAGTTTTCCTGAGGTGCAGACCCTATCCCAAGTGGTTGTGGCAAGGTAAAGCAAATGCCCTCCACTTCTCTGGAAGAAACCACAGTGCCCAGCCATGTTCTAAGCCCTCCCATCCTCCCTGGGCTTCTGGCAGCAGGAGTGAAAAGAGAGGAGCAGAGCACGGGGACCCGTTTGACAAAACCCGGCTTCCCACGGGAAAGTCTTTCTCCACGTGCAGACATGCTCCCAGGTGCCTGTGGCAAGGGGAAGGAAATGCCATACACTGACCTGGAAGAGACCACAGGGCCCAGGCACAGTCTGAACCCTTCCCTCAACCCGGCGGTTTTGCTAGCAGGAGTTCAACCCCAACAACATAGCCCGGAGACCCCTGGGGCAAAAACGGCTTCCGACGAACAATAGGTGCTTGCTGTGGAACACCTATCCCAAGTGGGGGTAGCCAGCTCAACAAAATGCCACAAAACCAGGTGTAAGAAACAACATTGCCCAGGCATGGTCTAAGCCCCTCACCTCGTCCCTGTGCTTTGGGGAGCCGGAGGGACAGCCGAGGCACACGGCCCTGAGACCCCTTTGCAAAAAGCCGGCTTCCCACGGAAACAGTTTTCCTGAGGTGCAGACCCTATCCCAAGTGGTTGTGGCAAGGTAAAGCAAATGCCCTCCACTTCTCTGGAAGAAACCACAGTGCCCAGCCATGTTCTAAGCCCTCCCATCCTCCCTGGGCTTCTGGCAGCAGGAGTGAAAAGAGAGGAGCAGAGCACTGGGACCCGTTTGACAAAACCCGGCTTTCCACGGGAAAGTCTTTCTCCACGTGCAGACATGCTCCCAGGTGCCTGGGGCAAGGGGAAGGAAATGCCATACACTGACCTGGAAGAGACCACAGGGCCCAGGCACAGTCTGAACCCTTCCCTCAACCCGGCGGTTTTGCTAGCAGGAGTTCAACCCCAACGAACACAGCCCGGAGACCCCTGGGGCAAAAACGACTTCCGACGATCAATAGGTGCTTGCTGTGGAACACCTATCCCAAGTGGGGGAAGCCAGCTCAACAAAATGCCACACACCCAGGTGTAAGAAACAACATTGCCCAGGCTTGGTCTAAGCCCCTCACCTCGTCCCTGTGCTTTGGGGAGCCGGAGGGACAGCCGAGGTCCACGACCCTGAGACCCCTTTGCAAAAAGCCGGCTTCCCAAAGGAAACAGTTTTCCTGAGGTGCAGACCCTATCCCAAGTGGTTGTGGCAAGGTAAGCAAATGCCCTCCACTTCTCTGGAAGAAACCACAGTGCCCAACCATGTTCTAAGCCCTCCCATCCTCCCTGGGCTTCTGGCAGCAGGAGTGAAAAGAGAGGAGCAGAGCACTGGGACCCGTTTGACAAAACCCGGCTTCCCACGGGAAAGTCTTTCTCCGCGTGCAGACATGCTCCCAGGTGCCTGGGGCAAGGGGAAGGAAATGCCATACACTGACCTGGAAGAGACCACAGGGCGCAGGCACAGTCTGAACCCTTCCCTCAACCCGGCGGTTTTGCTAGCAGGAGTTCAACCCCAACGAACACAGCCCGGAGACCCCTGGATCCAAAAGGGCTTCCGACGAACAATAGGTGCTTGCTGTGGAACACCTATCCCAAGTGGGGGTAGCCAGCTCAACAAAATGCCACACACCCAGGTGTAAGAAACAACAATGCCCATGCATGGTCTAAGCCCCTCACCTCGTCCCTGTGCTTTGGGGAGCTGGAGGGACAGCCTAGGCACACGGCCCTGAGACCCCTTTGCAAAAAGCCGGCTTCCCACGGAGACAGTTTTCCTGAGGTTCAGACCCTATCCCAAGTGGTTGTGGCAAGGTAAAGCAAATGCCCTCCACTTCTCTGGAAGAAACCACAGTGCCCAGCCATGTTCTAAGCCCTCCCATCCTCCCTGGGCTTGTGGCAGCAGGAGTGAAAAGAGAGGAGCAGAGCACGGGGACCCGTTTGACAAAACCCGGCTTCCCACGGGAAAGTCTTTCTCCACGTGCAGACATGCTCCCAGGTGCCTGGGCAAGGGGAAGGAAACGCCATACACTGACCTGGAAGAGACCACAGGGCCCAGGCACAGTATGATCCCTTCCCTCAACCCGGCGGTTTTGCTAGCAGGAGTTCAACCCCAACGAACACAGCCCGGAGACACCTGAAGCAAAAACGGCTTCCGAAGAACAATACGCGCTTGCTGTGCAAAACCAATCCCAAGTGGGGGTAGCCAGCTCAACAAAATGCCACACACCCAGGTGTAAGAAAGAACATTGCCCAGGCATGGTCTAAGCCCCTCACCTCGTCCCTGTGCTTTGGGGAGCTGGAGGGACACCCGAGGCACACGGCCCTGAGACCCCTTTGCAAAAAGCCGGCTTCCCACGGAAACAGTTTTCCTGAGGTGCAGACCCTATCCCAAGTGGTTGTGGCAAGGTAAAGCAAATGCCCTCCACTTCTCTGGAAGAAACCACAGTGCCCAGCCATGTTCTAAGCCCTCCCATCCTCCCTGGGCTTCTGGCAGCAGGAGTGAAAAGAGAGGAGCAGAGCACTGGGACCCGTTTGACAAAACCCGGCTTCCCACGGGAAAGTCTTTCTCCACGTGCAGACATGCTCCCAGGTGCCTGGGGCAAGGGGAAGGAAACGCCATACACTGACCTGGAAGAGACCACAGGGCCCAAGCACAGTCTGAACCCTTCCCTCAACCCGGCGGTTTTGCTAGCAGGAGTTCAACCCCAACGAACACAGCCCGGAAACCCCTGAGGCAAAAACGGCTTCCGACGATCAATAGGTGCTTGCTGTGGAACACCTATCCCAAGTGGGGGAAGCCAGCTCAACAAAATGCCACACACCCAGGTGTGAGAAACAACATTGCCCAGGCACGGTCTAAGCCCCTCACCTCGTCCCTGTGCTTTGGGGAGCGGGAGGGACAGCCGAGGCACACGGCCCTGAGACCCCTTTGCAAAAAGCCGGCTTCCCACGGAGACAGTTTTCCTGAGGTGCACACCCTATCCCAAGTGGTTGTGGCAAGGTAAAGCAAATGCCCTCCACTTCTCTGTAAGAAACCACAGTGCCCAGCCATGTTCTAAGCCCTCCCATCCTCCCTGGGCTTCTGGCAGCAGGAGTGAAAAGAGAGGAGCAGAGCACGGGGACCCGTTTGACAAAACCCGGCTTTCCACGGGAAAGTCTTTCTCCACGTGCAGACATGCTCCCAGGTGCCTGGGGCAAGGGGAAGGAAACGCCATACACTGACTGGAAGAGACCACAGGGCCCAGGCACAGTCTGAACCCTTCCCTCAACCCGGCGATTTTGCTAGCAGGAGTTCAAACCCAACGAACACAGCCCGCAGACCCCTGGGGCAAAAACGGCTTCCGACGATCAATAGTTGCCTGCTGTGGAACACCTATCCCAAGTGGGGGAAGCCAGCTCAACAAAATGCCACACACCCAGGTGTAAGAAACAACATTGCCTTGGCTTGGTCTAAGCCCCTCACCTCGTCCCTGTGCTTTGGGGAGCCGGAGGGACAGCCGAGGCCCACGACCCTGAGACCCCTTTGCAAAAAGCCGGCTTCCCAAGGATACAGTTTTCCTGAGGTGCAGACCCTATCCCAAGTGGTTGTGGCAAGGTAAGCAAATGCCCTCCACTTCTCTGGAAGTAACCACAGTGCGCAACCATGTTCTAAGCCCTCCCATCCTCCCTGGGCTTCTGGCAGCAGGAGTGAAAAGAGAGGAGCAGAGCACTGGGACCCGTTTGACAAAAACCGGCTTCCCACGGGAAAGTCTTTCTCCACGTGCAGACATGCTCCCAGGTGCCTGTGGCAAGGGGAAAGAAATGCCATACACTGACCTGGAAGAGACCACAGGGCCTAGGCACAGTCTGTACCCTTCCCTCAACCGGGCGGTTTTGCTAGCAGGAGTTCAACCCCAACGAACATAGCCCGGAGACCCCTGGGGCAAAAACGGCTTCCGACGATCAATAGGTGCTTGCTGTGGAACACCTATCCCAAGTGGGGGTAGCCAGCTCAACAAAATGCCACACACTCAGGTGTAAGAAACAACATTGCCCAGGCATGGTCTAAGCCCCTCACCTCGTCCCTGTGCTTTGGGGAGCCGGAGGGACAGCCGAGGCCCACGGCCCTGAGACCCCTTTGCAAAAACCCGGCTTCCCACGGAAACAGTTTTCCTGAGGTGCAGACCCTATCCCAAGTGGTAGTGGCAAGGTAAAGCAAATGCCCTCCACTTCTCTGGAAGAAACCACAGTGCCCAGCCATGTTCTAAGCCCTCCCATCCTCCCTGGGCTTCTGGCAGCAGGAGTGAAAAGAGAGGAGCAGAGCACTGGGACCCGTTTGACAAAACCGGGCTTCCCACGGGAAAGTCTTTCTCCACGTGCAGACATGCTCCCAGGTGCCTGTGGCAAGGGGAAGGAAATGCCATACAGTGACCTGGAAGAGACCACAGGGCCCAGGCACAGTCTGAACCCTTCCCTCAACCCGGCGGTTTTGCTAGCAGGAGTTCAACCCAAACGAAGACAGCCCGGAGACCCCTGGGGCAAAAACGGCTTCCGATGATCAATAGGTGCTTGCTGTGGAACACCTATCCCAAGTGGGGGAAGCCAGCTCAACAAAATGCCACACAGCCAGGTGTAAGAAACAACATTGCCCAGGCACGGTCTAAGCCCCTCACCTCGTCCCTGTGCTTTGGGGAGCCGGAGGGACAGCCGAGGCACACGGCCCTGAGACCCTTTTGCAAAAAGCCGGCTTCCCACGGAGACAGTTTTCCTGAGGTGCACACCCTATCCCAAGTGGTTGTGGCAAGGTAAAGCAAATGCCCTCCACTTCTCTGTAAGAAACCACAGTGCCCAGCCATGTTCTAAGCCCTCCCATCCTCCCTGGGCTTCTGGCAGCAGGAGTGAAAAGAGAGGAGCAGAGCACGGGGACCCGTTTGACAAAAACCGGCTTCCAACGGGAAAGTCTTTCTCCACGTGCAGACATGCTCCCAGATGCCTGGGGCAAGGGGAAGGAAATGCCATACACTGACCTGGAAGAGACCACAGGGCCCAGGCACAGTCTGAACCCTTCCCTCAACCCGGCGGTTTTGCTAGCAGGAGTTCAACCCCAACGAACATAGCCCGGAGACCCCTGGGGCAAAAACGGCTTCCGACGATCAATAGGTGCTTGCTGTGGAACACCTATCCCAAGTGGGGGAAGCCAGCTCAACAAAATGCCACAGACCCAGGTGTAAGAAACAACATTGCCCTGGCTTGGTCTAAGCCCCTCACCTCGTCCCTGTGCTTTGGGGAGCCGGAGGGACACCCGAGGCCCACGGCCCTGAGGCCCCTTTGCAAAAAGCCGGCTTCCCACGGAAACAGTTTTCCTGAGGTGCACACCCTATCCCAAGTGGTTGTGGCAAGGTAAAGCAAATGCCCTCCACTTCTCTGGAAGAAACCACAGTGCCCAGCCATGTTCTAAGCCCTCCCATCCTCCCTGGGCTTCTGGCAGCAGGAGTGAAAAGAGAGGAGCAGAGCACGGGGACCCGTTTGACAAAACCCGGCTTCCCACGGGAAAGTCTTTCTCCGCGTGCAGACATGCTCCCAGGTGCCTGTGGCAAGGGGAAGGAAATGCCATACACTGACCTGGAAGAGACCACAGGGCCCAGGCACAGTCTGAACCCTTCCCTCAACCGGGCGGTTTTGCTAGCAGGAGTTCAACCCCAACGAACATAGCCCGGAGACCCCTGGGGCAAAAACGGCTTCCGACGATCAATAGGTGCTTGCTGTGGAACACCTATCCCAAGTGGGGGTAGCCAGCTCAACAAAATGCCACACACTCAGGTGTAAGAAACAACATTGCCCAGGCATGGTCTAAGCCCCTCACCTCGTCCCTGTGCTTTGGGGAGCCGGAGGGACAGCCGAGGCCCACGGCCCTGAGACCCCTTTGCAAAAACCCGGCTTCCCACGGAAACAGTTTTCCTGAGGTGCAGACCCTATCCCAAGTGGTAGTGGCAAGGTAAAGCAAATGCCCTCCACTTCTCTGGAAGAAACCACAGTGCCCAGCCATGTTCTAAGCCCTCCCATCCTCCCTGGGCTTCTGGCAGCAGGAGTGAAAAGAGAGGAGCAGAGCACTGGGACCCGTTTGACAAAACCGGGCTTCCCACGGGAAAGTCTTTCTCCACGTGCAGACATGCTCCCAGGTGCCTGTGGCAAGGGGAAGGAAATGCCATACAGTGACCTGGAAGAGACCACAGGGCCCAGGCACAGTCTGAACCCTTCCCTCAACCCGGCGGTTTTGCTAGCAGGAGTTCAACCCAAACGAAGACAGCCCGGAGACCCCTGGGGCAAAAACGGCTTCCGATGATCAATAGGTGCTTGCTGTGGAACACCTATCCCAAGGGGGGGAAGCCAGCTCAACAAAATGCCACACAGCCAGGTGTAAGAAACAACATTGCCCAGGCACGGTCTAAGCCCCTCACCTCGTCCCTGTGCTTTGGGGAGCCGGAGGGACAGCCGAGGCACACGGCCCTGAGACCCCTTTGCAAAAAGCCGGCTTCCCACGGAGACAGTTTTCCTGAGGTGCACACCCTATCCCAAGTGGTTGTGGCAAGGTAAAGCAAATGCCCTCCACTTCTCTGTAAGAAACCACAGTGCCCAGCCATGTTCTAAGCCCTCCCATCCTCCCTGGGCTTCTGGCAGCAGGAGTGAAAAGAGAGGAGCAGAGCACGGGGACCCGTTTGACAAAAACCGGCTTCCAACGGGAAAGTCTTTCTCCACGTGCAGACATGCTCCCAGATGCCTGGGGCAAGGGGAAGGAAATGCCATACACTGACCTGGAAGAGACCACAGGGCCCAGGCACAGTCTGAACCCTTCCCTCAACCCGGCGGTTTTGCTAGCAGGAGTTCAACCCCAACGAACATAGCCCGGAGACCCCTGGGGCAAAAACGGCTTCCGACGATCAATAGGTGCTTGCTGTGGAACACCTATCCCAAGTGGGGGAAGCCAGCTCAACAAAATGCCACAGACCCAGGTGTAAGAAACAACATTGCCCTGGCTTGGTCTAAGCCCCTCACCTCGTCCCTGTGCTTTGGGGAGCCGGAGGGACACCCGAGGCCCACGGCCCTGAGGCCCCTTTGCAAAAAGCCGGCTTCCCACGGAAACAGTTTTCCTGAGGTGCACACCCTATCCCAAGTGGTTGTGGCAAGGTAAAGCAAATGCCCTCCACTTCTCTGGAAGAAACCACAGTGCCCAGCCATGTTCTAAGCCCTCCCATCCTCCCTGGGCTTCTGGCAGCAGGAGTGAAAAGAGAGGAGCAGAGCACGGGGACCCGTTTGACAAAACCCGGCTTCCCACGGGAAAGTCTTTCTCCGCGTGCAGACATGCTCCCAGGTGCCTGTGGCAAGGGGAAGGAAATGCCATACACTGACCTGGAAGAGACCACAGGGCCCAGGCACAGTCTGAACCCTTCCCTCAACCCGGCGGTTTTGCTAGCAGGAGTTCAACCCCAACGAACATAGCCCGGAGACCCCTGGGGCAAAAACGGCTTCCGACGAACATTAGGTGCTTGCTGTGGAACACCTATCCCAAGTGGGGGTAGCCAGCTCAACAAAATGCCACAAACCCAGGTGTAAGAAACAACATTGCCCAGGCATGGTCTAAGCCCCTCACCTCGTCCCTGTGCTTTGGGGAGCCGGAGGGACAGCCGAGGCCCACGGCCCTGAGACCCCTTTGCAAAAAGCCGGCTTCCCACGGAAACAGTTTTCCTGAGGTGCAGACCCTATCCCAAGTGGTAGTGGCAAGGTAAAGCAAATGCCCTCCACTTCTCTGGAAGAAACCACAGTGCCCAGCCATGTTCTAAGCCCTCCCATCCTCCCTGGGCTTCTGGCAGCAGGAGTGAAAAGAGAGGAGCAGAGCACTGGGACCCGTTTGACAAAACCGGGCTTCCCACGGGAAAGTCTTTCTCCACGTGCAGACATGCTCCCAGGTGCCTGTGGCAAGGGGAAGGAAATGCCATACAGTGACCTGGAAGAGACCACAGGGCCCAGGCACAGTCTGAACCCTTCCCTCAACCCGGCGGTTTTGCTAGCAGGAGTTCAACCCAAACGTACACAGCCCGGAGACCCCTGGGGCAAAAACGGCTTCCGATGATCAATAGGTGCTTGCTGTGGAACACCTATCCCAAGTGGGGGAAGCCAGCTCAACAAAATGCCACACAGCCAGGTGTAAGAAACAACATTGCCCAGGCACGGTCTAAGCCCCTCACCTCGTCCCTGTGCTTTGGGGAGCCGGAGGGACAGCCGAGGCACACGGCCCTGAGACCCCTTTGCAAAAAGCCGGCTTCCCACGGAGACAGTTTTCCTGAGGTGCACACCCTATCCCAAGTGGTTGTGGCAAGGTAAAGCAAATGCCCTCCACTTCTCTGTAAGAAACCACAGTGCCCAGCCATGTTCTAAGCCCTCCCATCCTCCCTGGGCTTCTGGCAGCAGGAGTGAAAAGAGAGGAGCAGAGCACGGGGACCCGTTTGACAAAACCCGGCTTCCCACGGGAAAGTCTTTCTCCACGTGCAGACATGCTCCCAGATGCCTGGGGCAAGGGGAAGGAAATGCCATACACTGACCTGGAAGAGACCACAGGGCCCAGGCACAGTCTGAACCCTTCCCTCAACCCGGCGGTTTTGCTAGCAGGAGTTCAACCCCAACGAACATAGCCCGGAGACCCCTGGGGCAAAAACGGCTTCCGACGATCAATAGGTGCTTGCTGTGGAACACCTATCCCAAGTGGGGGAAGCCAGCTCAACAAAATGCCACAGACCCAGGTGTAAGAAACAACATTGCCCTGGCTTGGTCTAAGCCCCTCACCTCGTCCCTGTGCTTTGGGGAGCCGGAGGGACACCCGAGGCCCACGGCCCTGAGGCCCCTTTGCAAAAAGCCGGCTTCCCACGGAAACAGTTTTCCTGAGGTGCACACCCTATCCCAAGTGGTTGTGGCAAGGTAAAGCAAATGCCCTCCACTTCTCTGGAAGAAACCACAGTGCCCAGCCATGTTCTAAGCCCTCCCATCCTCCCTGGGCTTCTGGCAGCAGGAGTGAAAAGAGAGGAGCAGAGCACGGGGACCCGTTTGACAAAACCCGGCTTCCCACGGGAAAGTCTTTCTCCGCGTGCAGACATGCTCCCAGGTGCCTGTGGCAAGGGGAAGGAAATGCCATACACTGACCTGGAAGAGACCACAGGGCCCAGGCACAGTCTGAACCCTTCCCTCAACCCGGCGGTTTTGCTAGCAGGAGTTCAACCCCAACGAACATAGCCCGGAGACCCCTGGGGCAAAAACGGCTTCCGACGAACATTAGGTGCTTGCTGTGGAACACCTATCCCAAGTGGGGGTAGCCAGCTCAACAAAATGCCACAAACCCAGGTGTAAGAAACAACATTGCCCAGGCATGGTCTAAGCCCCTCACCTCGTCCCTGTGCTTTGGGGAGCGGGAGGGACAGCCGAGGCACACGGCCCTGAGACCCCTTTGCAAAAAGCCGGCTTCCCACGGAGACAGTTTTCCTGAGGTGCAGACCCTATCCCAAGTGGTTGTGGCAAGGTAAAGCAAATGCCCTCCACTTCTCTGGAAGAAACCACAGTGCCCAGCCATGTTCTAAGCCCTCCCATCCTCCCTGGGCTTCTGGCAGCAGGAGTGAAAAGAGAGGAGCAGAGCACTGGGACCCGTTTGACAAAACCCGGCTTTCCACGGGAAAGTCTTTCTCCACGTGCAGACATGCTCCCAGGTGCCTGGGGCAAGGGGAAGGAAATGCCATACACTGACCTGGAAGAGACCACAGGGCCCAGGCACAGTCTGAACCCTTCCCTCAACCCGGCGATTTTGCTAGCAGGAGTTCAACCCCAACGAACACAGCCCGGAGACCCCTGGGGCAAAAACGGCTTCCGACGATCAATAGTTGCTTGCTGTGGAACACCTATCCCAAGTGGGGGAAGCCAGCTCAACAAAATGCCACACACCCAGGTGTAATAAACAACATTGCCCTGGCTTGGTCTAAGCCCCTCACCTCGTCCCTGTGCTTTGGGGAGCCGGAGGGACAGCCGAGGCCCACGACCCTGAGACCCCTTTGCAAAAAGCCGGCTTCCCAAGGAAACAGTTTTCCTGAGGTGCAGACCCTATCCCAAGAGGTTGTGGCAAGGTAAGCAAATGCCCTCCACTTCTCTGGAAGAAACCACAGTGCCCAACCATGTTCTAAGCCCTCCCATCCTCCCTGGGCTTCTGGCAGCAGGAGTGAAAAGAGAGGAGCAGAGCACTGGGACCCGTTTTACAAAACCCGGCTTCCCACGGGAAAGTCTTTCTCCGCGTGCAGACATGCTCCCAGGTGCCTGTGGCAAGGGGAAGGAAATGCCATACACTGACCTGGAAGAGACCACAGGGCCCAGGCACAGTGTGAACCCTTCCCTCAACCCGTCGGTTTTGCGAGCAGGAGTTCAACCCCAACGAACACAGCCCGGAGACCCCTGGATCCAAAAGGGCTTCCGACGAACAATAGGTGCTTGCTGTGGAACACCTATCCCAAGTGGGGGTAGCCAGCTCAACAAAATGCCACACACCCAGGTGTAAGAAACAACAATGCCCAGGCATGGTCTAAGCCCCTCACCTCGTCCCTGTGCTTTGGGGAGCCGGAGGGACAGCCGAGGCACACGGCCCTGAGACCCCTTTGCAAAAAGCCGGCTTCCCACGGAAACAGTTTTCCTGAGGTGCAGACCCTATCCCAAGTGGTTGTGGCAATGTAAAGCAAATGCCCTCCAGTTCTCTGGAAGAAACCACAGTGCCCAGCCATGTTCTAAGCCCTCCCATCCTCCCTGGGCTTCTGGCAGCAGGAGTGAAAAGAGAGGAGCAGAGCACTGGGACCCGTTTGACAAAACCCGGCTTCCCACGGGAAAGTCTTTCTCCACGTGCAGTCATGCTCCCAGGTGCCTGGGGCAAAGGGAAGGAAATGCCATACACTGACCTGGAAGAGACCACAGGGCCCAGGCACAGTGTGAACCCTTCCCTCAACCCGGCGGTTTTGCTAGCAGGAGTTCAACCCAAACGAACACAGCCCGGAGACCCCTCGGGTAAAAACGTTTTCCGACGATCAATAGGTGCTTGCTGTGGAACACCTATCCCAAGTGGGGGAAGCCAGCTGAACAAAATGCCACACACCCAGGTGTAAGAAACAACATTGCCCAGGCACGGTCTAAGCCCCTCACCTCGTCCCTGTGCTTTGGGGAGCCGGAGGGACAGCCGAGGCACACGGCCCTGAGACCCCTTTGCAAAAAGCCGGCTTCCCACGGAGACAGTTTTCCTGAGGTGCAGACCCTATCCCAAGTGGTTGTGGCAAGGTAAGCAAATGCCCTCCACTTCTCTGGAAGAAACCACAGTGCCCAACCATGTTCTAAGCCCTCCCATCCTCCCTGGTCTTCTGGCAGCAGCAGTGAAAAGAGAGGAGCAGAGAACTGGGACCCGTTTGACAAAACCCGGCTTCCCACGGGAAAGTCTTTCTCCACGTGCAGACATGCTACCAGGTGCCTGTGGCAAGGGGAAAGAAATGCCATACACTGACCTGGAAGAGACCACAGGGCCTAGGCACAGTCTGAACCCTTCCCTCAACCCGGCGGTTTTGCTAGCAGGAGTTCAACCCCAACGAACACAGCCCGGAGACCCCTGGGGCAAAAACGGCTTCCGACGATCAATAGTTGCTTGCTGTGGAACACCTATCCCAAGTGGGGGAAGCCAGCTCAACAAAATGCCACACACCCAGGTGTAATAAACAACATTGCCTAGGCTTGGTCTAAGCCCCTCACCTCGTCCCTGTGCTTTGGGGAGCCGGAAGGACAGCCGAGGCCCACGACCCTGAGACCCCTTTGCAAAAAGCCGGCTTCCCAAGGAAACAGTTTTCCTGAGGTGCAGACCTTATCCCAAGTGGTTGTGGCAAGGTAAGCAAATGCCCTCCACTTCTCAGGAAGAAACCACAGTGCCCAGCCATGTTCTAAGCCCTCCCATCCTCCCTGGGCTTCTGGCAGCAGGAGTGAAAAGAGAGGAGCAGAGCACTGGGACCCGTTTGACAAAACCCGGCTTCCCACGGGAAAGTCTTTCTCCACGTGCAGACATGCTCCCAGGTGCCTGGGGCAAGGGGAAGGAAACGCCATACACTGACCTGGAAGAGACCACAGGGCCCAAGCACAGTCTGAACCCTTCCCTCAACCCGGCGGTTTTGCTAGCAGGAGTTCAACCCCAACGAACACAGCCCGGAGACCCCTGAGGCAAAAACGGCTTCCGACGATAGATAGGTGCTTGCTGTGGAACACCTATCCCAAGTGGGGGAAGCCAGCTCAACAAAATGCCACACACCCAGGTGTGAGAAACAACATTGCCTTGGCTTGGTCTAAGCCCCTCACCTCGTCCCTGTGCTTTGGGGAGCCGGAGGGACAGCCAAGGCCCACGACCCTGCGACCCCTTTGCGAAAAGCCAGCTTCCCACGGAAACAGTTTTCCTGAGGTGCAGACCCTATCCCAAGTGGTTGTGGCAAGGTAAAGCAAATGCCCTCCACTTCTCTGGAAGAAACCACAGTGCCCAACCATGTTCTAAGCCCTCCCAACCATCCTCGGCTTCTGGCAACAGGAGTGAAAAGAGAGGAGCAGAGCACTGGGACCCGTTTGACAAAACCCGGCTTCCCACGGGAAAGTCTTTCTCCACGTACAGACATGCTCCCAGGTGCCTGGGCAAGGGGAAGGAAACGCCATACACTGACCTGGAAGAGACCACAGGGCCCAGGCACAGTCTGAACCCTTCCCTCAACCCGGCGGTTTTGCTAGCAGGAGTTCAACCCCAACGAACACAGCCCGGAGACCCCTGGGGCAAAAACGGCTTCGGATGATCAATAGGTGCTTGCTGTGGAACACCTATCCCAAGTGGGGGAAGCCAGCTCAACAAAATGCCACACACCCAGGTGTAAGAAACAACATTGCCCAGGCACGGTCTAAGCCCCTCACCTCGTCCCTGTGCTTTGGGGAGCGGGAGGGACAGCCGAGGCACACGGCCCTGAGACCCCTTTGCAAAAAGCCGGCTTCCCACGGAGACAGTTTTCCTGAGGTGCACACCCTATCCCAAGTGGTTGTGGCAAGGTAAAGCAAATGCCCTCCACTTCTCTGTAAGAAACCACAGTGCCCAGCCATGTTCTAAGCCCTCCCATCCTCCCTGGGCTTCTGGCAGCAGGAGTGAAAAGAGAGGAGCAGAGCACGGGGACCCGTTTGACAAAACCCGGCTTTCCACGGGAAAGTCTTTCTCCACGTGCAGACATGCTCCCAGGTGCCTGGGGCAAGGGGAAGGAAACGCCATACACTGACTGGAAGAGACCACAGGGCCCAGGCACAGTCTGAACCCTTCCCTCAACCCGGCGATTTTGCTAGCAGGAGTTCAAACCCAACGAACACAGCCCGGACACCCCTGGGGCAAAAACGGCTTCAGACGATCAATAGTTGCTTGCTGTGGAACACCTATCCCAAGTGGGGGAAGCCAGCTCAACAAAATGCCACACACCCAGGTGTAAGAAACAACATTTCCCAGGCTTGGTCTAAGCCCCTCACCTCGTCCCTGTGCTTTGGGGAGCCGGAGGGACAGCCGAGGCCCACGACCCTGAGACCCCTTTGCAAAAAGCCGGCTTCCCAAGGATACAGTTTTCCTGAGGTGCAGACCCTATCCCAAGTGGTTGTGGCAAGGTAAGCAAATGCCCTCCACTTCTCTGGAAGAAACCACAGTGCCCAACCATGTTCTAAGCCCTCCCATCCTCCCTGGGCTTCTGGCAGCAGGAGTGAAAAGAGAGGAGCAGAGCACTGGGACCCGTTTGACAAAAACCGGCTTCCCACGGGAAAGTCTTTCTCCACGTGCAGACATGCTCCCAGGTGCCTGTGGCAAGGGGAAAGAAATGCCATACACTGACCTGGAAGAGACCACAGGGCCTAGGCACAGTCTGAACCCTTCCCTCAACCCGGCGGTTTTGCTAGCAGGAGTTCAACCCCAACGAACACAGCCCGGAGACCCCTGAGGCAAAAACGGCTTCCGACGATCAATAACTGCTTGCTGTGGAACACCTATCCCAAGTGGGGGAAGCCAGCTCAACAAAATGCCACACACCCAGGTGTAAGAAACAACATTGCCTTGGCTTGGTCTAAGACCCTCACCTCGTCCCTGTGCTTTGGGGAGCCGGAGGGACAGCCGAGGCCCACGACCCTGAGACCCCTTTGCAAAAAGCCGGCTTCCCACGGAAACAGTTTTCCTGAGGTGCAGACCCTATGCCAAGTGGTGGTGGCAAGGGAAAGCAAATGCCCTCCACTTCTCTGGAAGAAACCACAGTGCCCAACCATGTTCTAAGCCCTCCCATCCTCCCTGGGCTTCTGGCAGCAGGAGTGAAAAGAGAGGAGCAGAGCACTGGGACCCGTTTGACAAAACCCGGCTTCCCACGGGAAAGTCTTTCTCCACGTGCAGACATGCTCCCAGGTGCCTGGGCAAGGGGAAGGAAACGCCATACACTGACCTGGAAGAGACCACAGGGCCCAAGCACAGTATGATCCCTTCCCTCAACCCGGCGGTTTTGCTAGCAGGAGTTCAACCCCAACGAACACAGCCCGGAGACCCCTGAGGCAAAAACGGCTTCCGACGATCAATAGGTGCTTGCTGTGGAACACCTATCCCAAGTGGGGGAAGCCAGCTCAACAAAATGCCACACACCCAGGTGTGAGAAACAACATTGCCTTGGCTTGGTCTAAGCCCCTCACCTCGTCCCTGTGCTTTGGGGAGCCGGAGGGACAGCCGAGGCCCACGACCCTGAGACCCCTTTGCAAAAAGCCCGCTTCCCACGGAAACAGTTTTCCTGAGGTGCAGACCCTATCCCAAGTGGTTGTGGCAAGGTAAAGCAAATGCCCTCCACTTCTCTGGAAGAAACCACAGTGCCCAACCATGTTCTAAGCCCTCCCATCCATCCTGGGCTTCTGGCAGCAGGAGTGAAAAGAGAGGAGCAGAGCACTGGGACCCGTTTGACAAAACCCGGCTTCCCACGGGAAAGTCTTTCTCCACGTGCAGACATGCTCCCAGGTGCCTGGGGCAAGTGGAAGGAAACGCCATACACTGACTGGAAGAGACCACAGGGCCCAGGCACAGTCTGAACCCTTCCCTCAACCCGGCGGTTTTGCTAGCAGGAGTTCAACCCCAACGAACCCAGCCCGGAGACCCCTGGGGCAAAAACGGCTTCCGAGGAACAATAGGTGCTTGCTGTGGAACACCTATCCCAAGTGGGGTAGCCAGCTCAACAAAATGCCACACACCCAGGTGTAAGAAACAACATTGCCTTGGCTTGGTCTAAGACCCTCACCTCGTCCCTGTGCTTTGGGGAGCCGGAGGGACAGCCGAGGCCCACGACCCTGAGACCCCTTTGCAAAAAGCCGGCTTCCCACCGAAAGAGTTTTCCTGAGGTGCAGACCCTATCCCAAGTGGTTGTGGCAAGGTAAAGCAAATGCCCTCCACTTCTCTGTAAGAAACCACAGTGCCCAGCCATGTTCTAAGCCCTCCCATCCTCCCTGGGCTTCTGGCAGCAGGAGTGAAAAGAGAGGAGCAGAGCACTGGGACCCGTTTGACAAAACCGGGCTTCCCACGGGAAAGTCTTTCTCCACGTGCAGACATGCTCCCAGGTGCCTGTGGCAAGGGGAAGGAAATGCCATACAGTGACCTGGAAGAGACCACAGGGCCCAGGCACAGTCTGAACCCTTCCCTCAACCCGGCGGTTTTGCTAGCAGGAGTTCAACCCAAACGAAGACAGCCCGGAGACCCCTGGGGCAAAAACGGCTTCCGATGATCAATAGGTGCTTGCTGTGGAACACCTATCCCAAGTGGGGGAAGCCAGCTCAACAAAATGCCACACAGCCAGGTGTAAGAAACAACATTGCCCAGGCACGGTCTAAGCCCCTCACCTCGTCCCTGTGCTTTGGGGAGCCGGAGGGACAGCCGAGGCACACGGCCCTGAGACCCCTTTGCAAAAAGCCGGCTTCCCACGGAGACAGTTTTCCTGAGGTGCAGACCCTATCCCAAGTGGTTGTGGCAAGGTAAAGCAAATGCCCTCCACTTCTCTGGAAGAAACCACAGTGCCCAGCCATGTTCTAAGCCCTCCCATCCTCCCTGGGCTTCTGGCAGCAGGAGTGAAAAGAGAGGAGCAGAGCACGGGGACCCGTTTGACAAAAACCGGCTTCCAACGGGAAAGTCTTTCTCCACGTGCAGACATGCTCCCAGGTGCCTGGGGCAAGGGGAAGGAAATGCCATACACTGACCTGGAAGAGACCACAGGGCCCAGGCACAGTCTGAACCCTTCCCTCAACCCGGCGGTTTTGCTAGCAGGAGTTCAACCCCAACGAACATAGCCCGGAGACCCCTGGGGCAAAAACGGCTTCCGACGATCAATAGGTGCTTGCTGTGGAACACCTATCCCAAGTGGGGGAAGCCAGCTCAACAAAATGCCACACACCCAGGTGTAAGAAACAACATTGCCCTGGCTTGGTCTAAGCCCCTCACCTCGTCCCTGTGCTTTGGGGAGCCGGAGGGACACCCGAGGCCCACGGCCCTGAGGCCCCTTTACAAAAAGCCGGCTTCCCACGGAAACAGTTTTCCTGAGGTGCACACCCTATACCAAGTGGTTGTGGCAAGGTAAAGCAAATGCCCTCCACTTCTCTGGAAGAAACCACAGTGCCCAGCCATGTTCTAAGCCCTCCCATCCTCCCTGGGCTTCTGGCAGCAGGAGTGAAAAGAGAGGAGCAGAGCACGGGGACCCGTTTGACAAAACCCGGCTTCCCACGGGAAAGTCTTTCTCCGCGTGCAGACATGCTCCCAGGTGCCTGTGGCAAGGGGAAGGAAATGCCATACACTGACCTGGAAGAGACCACAGGGCCCAGGCACAGTCTGAACCCTTCCCTCAACCCGGCGGTTTTGCTAGCAGGAGTTCAACCCCAACGAACATAGCCCGGAGACCCCTGGGGCAAAAACGGCTTCCGACGAACATTAGGTGCTTGCTGTGGAACACCTATCCCAAGTGGGGGTAGCCAGCTCAACAAAATGCCACACACACAGGTGTAAGAAACAACATTGCCCAGGCATGGTCTAAGCCCCTCACCTCGTCCCTGTGCTTTGGGGAGCCGGAGGGACAGCCGAGGCACACGGCCCTGAGACCCCTTTGCAAAAAGCCGGCTTCCCACGGAGACAGTTTTCCTGAGGTGCAGACCCTATCCCAAGTGGTTGTGGCAAGGTAAAGCAAATGCCCTCCACTTCTCTGGAAGAAACCACAGTGCCCAGCCATGTTCTAAGCCCTCCCATCCTCCCTGGGCTTCTGGCAGCAGGAGTGAAAAGAGAGGAGCAGAGCACTGGGACCCGTTTGACAAAACCCGGCTTTCCACGGGAAAGTCTTTCTCCACGTGCAGACATGCTCCCAGGTGCCTGGGGCAAGGGGAAGGAAATGCCATACACTGACCTGGAAGAGACCACAGGGCCCAGGCACAGTCTGAACCCTTCCCTCAACCCGGAGATTTTGCTAGCAGGAGTTCAACCCCAACGAACACAGCCCGGAGACCCCTGGGGCAAAAACGGCTTCCGACGATCAATAGTTGCTTGCTGTGGAACACCTATCCCAAGTGGGGGAAGCCAGCTCAACAAAATGCCACACACCCAGGTGTAATAAACAACATTGCCCTGGCTTGGTCTAAGCCCCTCACCTCGTCCCTGTGCTTTGGGGAGCCGGAGGGACAGCCGAGGCACACAGCCCTGAGACCCCTTTGCAAAAAGCCGGCTTCCCAAGGAAACAGTTTTCCTGAGGTGCAGACCCTATCCCAAGTGGTTGTGGCAAGGTAAGCAAATGCCCTCCACTTCTCTGGAAGAAACCACAGTGCCCAACCATGTTCTAAGCCCTCCCATCCTCCCTGGGCTTCTGGCAGCAGGAGTGAAAAGAGAGGAGCAGAGCACTGGGACCCGTTTGACAAAACCCGGCTTCCCACGGGAAAGTCTTTCTCCGCGTGCAGACATGCTCCCAGGTGCCTGTGGCAAGGGGAAGGAAATGCCATACACTGACCTGGAAGACACCACAGGGCCCAGGCACAGTGTGAACCCTTCCCTCAACCCGGCGGTTTTGCGAGCAGGAGTTCAACCCCAACGAACACAGCCCGGAGACCCCTGGATCCAAAAGGGCTTCCGACGAACAATAGGTGCTTGCTGTGGAACACCTATCCCAAGTGGGGGTAGCCAGCTCAACAAAATGCCACACACCCAGGTGTAAGAAACAACAATGCCCAGGCATGGTCTAAGCCCCTCACCTCGTCCCTGTGCTTTGGGGAGCCGGAGGGACAGCCGAGGCACACGGCCCTGAGACCCCTTTGCAAAAAGCCGGCTTCCCAAGGAAACAGTTTTCCTGAGGTGCAGACCCTATCCCAAGTGGTTGTGGCAATGTAAAGCAAATGCCCTCCACTTCTCTGGAAGAAACCACAGTGCCCAGCCATGTTCTAAGCCCTCCCATCCTCCCTGGGCTTCTGGCAGCAGGAGTGAAAAGAGAGGAGCAGAGCACTGGGACCCGTTTGACAAAACCCGGCTTCCCACGGGAAAGTCTTTCTCCACGTGCAGACATGCTCCCAGGTGCCTGGGGCAAGGGGAAGGAAATGCCATACACTGACCTGGAAGAGACCACAGGGCCCAGGAACAGTCTGAACCCTTCCCTCAACCCGGCGGTTTTGCTAGCAGGAGTTCAACCCAAACGAACACAGCCCGGAGACCCCTGGGGCAAAAACGTTTTCCGACGATCAATAGGTGCTTGCTGTGGAACACCTATCCCAAGTGGGGGAAGCCAGCTCAACAAAATGCCACACACCCAGGTGTAAGAAACAACATTGCCCAGGCACGGTCTAAGCCCCTCACCTCGTCCCTGTGCTTTGGGGAGCCGGAGGGACAGCCGAGGCCCACGGCCCTGAGACCCCTTTGCAAAAAGCCGGCTTCCCACGGAGACAGTTTTCCTGAGGTGCAGACCCTATCCCAAGTGGTTGTGGCAAGGTAAAGCAAATGCCCTCCACTTCTCTGGAAGAAACCACAGTGCCCAGCCATGTTCTAAGCCCTCCCATCCTCCCTGGGCTTCTGGCAGCAGGACTGAAAAGAGAGGAGCAGAGCACTGGGACCCGTTTGACAAAACCCGGCTTTCCACGGGAAAGTCTTTCTCCACGTGCAGACATGCTCCCAGGTGCCTGGGGCAAGGGGAAGGAAATGCCATACACTGACCTGGAAGAGACCACAGGGCCCAGGCACAGTCTGAACCCTTCCCTCAACCCGGCGATTTTGCTAGCAGGAGTTCAACCCCAACGAACACAGCCCGGAGACCCCTGGGGCAAAAACGGCTTCCGACGATCAATAGTTGCTTGCTGTGGAACACCTATCCCAAGTGGGGGAAGCCAGCTCAACAAAATGCCACACACCCAGGTGTAATAAACAACATTGCCCTGGCTTGGTTTAAGCCCCTCACCTCGTCCCTGTGCTTTGGGGAGCCGGAAGGACAGCCGAGGCCCACGACCCTGAGACCCCTTTGCAAAAAGCCGGCTTCCCAAGGAAACAGTTTTCCTGAGGTGCAGACCCTATCCCAAGTGGTTGTGGCAAGGTAAGCAAATGCCCTCCACTTCTCTGGAAGAAACCACAGTGCCCAACCATGTTCTAAGCCCTCCCATCCTCCCTGGGCTTCTGGCAGCAGGAGTGAAAAGAGAGGAGCAGAGCACTGGGACCCGTTTGACAAAACCCGGCTTCCCACGGGAAAGTCTTTCTCCACGTGCAGACATGCTCCCAGGTGCCTGGGGCAAGGGGAAGGAAATGCCATACACTGACCTGGAAGAGACCACAGGGCCCAGGCACAGTCTGAACCCTTCCCTCAACCCGGAGATTTTGCTAGCAGGAGTTCAACCCCAACGAACACAGCCCGGAGACCCCTGGGGCAAAAACGGCTTCCGACGATCAATAGGTGCTTGCTGTGGAACACCTATCCCAAGTGGGGGTAGCCAGCTCAACAAAATGCCACAAACCCAGGTGTAAGAAACAACATTGCCCAGGCATGGTCTAAGCCCCTCACCTCGTCCCTGTGCTTTGGGGAGCCGGAGGGACAGCCGAGGCACACGGCCCTGAGACCCCTTTGCAAAAAGCCGGCTTCCCACGGAGACAGTTTTCCTGAGGTGCACACCCTATCCCAAGTGGTTGTGGCAAGGTAAAGCAAATGCCCTCCACTTCTCTGGAAGAAACCACAGTGCCCAGCCATGTTCTAAGCCCTCCCATCCTCCCTGGGCTTCTGGCAGCAGGAGTGAAAAGAGAGGAGCAGAGCACTGGGACCCGTTTGACAAAACCCGGCTTCCCACGGGAAAGTCTTTCTCCGCGTGCAGACATGCTCCCAGGTGCCTGGGGCAAGGGGAAGGAAATTCCATACACTGACCTGGAAGAGACCACAGGGCCCAGGCACAGTCTGAACACTTCCCTCAACCCGGCGGTTTTGCGAGCAGGAGTTCAACCCCAACGAACACAGCCCGGAGACCCCTGGATCCAAAAGGGCTTCCGACGAACAATAGGTGCTTGCTGTGGAACACCTATCCCAAGTGGGGGTAGCCAGCTCAACAAAATGCCACACACCCAGGTGTAAGAAACAACAATGCCCAGGCATGGTCTAAGCCCCTCACCTCGTCCCTGTGCTTTGGGGAGCCGGAGGGACAGCCGAGGCACACGGCCCTGAGACCCCTTTGCAAAAAGCCGGCTTCCCAAGGAAACAGTTTTCCTGAGGTGCATACCCTATCCCAAGTGGTTGTGGCAATGTAAAGCCAATGCCCTCCACTTCTCTGGAAGAAACCACAGTGCCCAGCCATGTTCTAAGCCCTCCCATCCTCCCTGGGCTTCTGGCAGCAGGAGTGAAAAGAGAGGAGCAGAGCACTGGGACCCGTTTGACAAAACCCGGCTTCCCACGGGAAAGTCTTTCTCCACGTGCAGACATGCTCCCAGGTGCCTGGGGCAAGGGGAAGGAAATGCCATACACTGACCTGGAAGAGACCACAGGGCCCAGGAACAGTCTGAACCCTTCCCTCAACCCGGCGGTTTTGCTAGCAGGAGTTCAACCCAAACGAACACAGCCCGGAGACCCCTCGGGCAAAAACGTTTTCCGACGATCAATACGTGCTTGCTGTGGAACACCTATCCCAAGTGGGGGAAGCCAGCTCAACAAAATGCCACACACCCAGGTGTAAGAAACAACATTGCCCAGGCACGGTCTAAGCCCCTCACCTCGTCCCTGTGCTTTGGGGAGCCGGAGGGACAGCCGAGGCACACGGCCCTGAGACCCCTTTGCAAAAAGCCGGCTTCCCACGGAGACAGTTTTCCTGAGGTGCAGACCCTATCCCAAGTGGTTGTGGCAAGGTAAGCAAATGCCCTCCACTTCTCTGGAAGAAACCACAGTGCCCAACCATGTTCTAAGCCCTCCCATCCTCCCTGGTCTTCTGGCAGCAGGAGTGAAAAGAGAGGAGCAGAGAACTGGGACCCGTTTGACAAAACCCGGCTTCCCACGGGAAAGTCTTTCTCCACGTGCAGACATGCTACCAGGTGCCTGTGGCAAGGGGAAAGAAATGCCATACACTGACCTGGAAGAGACCACAGGGCCTAGGCACAGTCTGAACCCTTCCCTCAACCCGGCGGTTTTGCTAGCAGGAGTTCAACCCCAACGAACACAGCCCGGAGACCCCTGGGGCAAAAACGGCTTCCGAAGATCAATAGGTGCTTGCTGTGGAACACCTATCCCAAGTGGGGGTAGCCAGCTCAACAAAATGCCAACACTCAGGTGTAAGAAACAACATTGCCCAGGCATGGTCTAAGCCCCTCACCTCGTCCCTGTGCTTTGGGGAGCCGGAGGGACAGCCGAGGCCCACGGCCCTGAGACCCCTTTGCAAAAAGCCGGCTTCCCACGGAAACAGTTTTCCTGAGGTGCAGACCCTATCCCAAGTGGTTGTGGCAAGGTAAAGCAAATGCCCTCCACTTCTCTGGAAGAAACCACAGTGCCCAGCCATGTTCTAAGCCCTCCCATCCTCCCTGGGCTTCTGGCAGCAGGAGTGAAAAGAGAGGAGCAGAGCACTGGGACCCGTTTGACAAAACCCGGCTTTCCACGGGAAAGTCTTTCTCCACGTGCAGACATGCTCCCAGGTGCCTGGGGCAAGGGGAAGGAAATGCCATACACTGACATGGAAGAGACCACAGGGCCCAGGCACAGTCTGAACCCTTCCCTCAACCCGGCGATTTTGCTAGCAGGAGTTCAACCCCAACGAACACAGCCCGGAGACCCCTGGGGCAAAAACGGCTTCCGACGATCAATAGTTTCTTGCTGTGGAACACCTATCCCAAGTGGGGGAAGCCAGCTCAACAAAATGCCACACACCCAGGTGTAAGAAACAACATTGCCCAGGCATGGTCTAAGCCCCTCACCTCGTCCCTGTGCTTTGGGGAGCTGGAGGGACACCCGAGGCACACGGCCCTGAGACCCCTTTGCAAAAAGCCGGTTTCCCACGGAAACAGTTTTCCTGAGGTGCAGACCCTATCCCAAGTGGTTGTGGCAAGGTAAATCAAATGCCCTCCACTTCTCTGGAAGAAACCACAGTGCCCAGCCATGTTCTAAGCCCTTCCATCCTCCCTGGGCTTCTGGCAGCAGGAGTGAAAAGAGAGGAGCAGAGCACTGGGACCCGTTTGACAAAACCCGGCTTCCCACGGGAAAGTCTTTCTCCACATGCAGACATGCTCCCAGGTGCCTGGGGCAAGGGGAAGGAAACGCCATACACTGACCTGGAAGAGACCACAGGGCCCAAGCACAGTCTGAACCCTTCCCTCAACCCGGCGGTTTTGCTAGCAGGAGTTCAACCCCAACGAACACAGCCCGGAGACCCCTGAGGCAAAAACGGCTTCCAACGATCAATAGGTGCTTGCTGTGGAACACCTATCCCAAGTGGGGGAAGCCAGCTCAACAAAATGCCACACACCCAGGTGTAAGAAACAACATTCCCTTGGCTTGGTCTAAGCCCCTCACCTCGTCCCTGTGCTTTGGGGAGCCGGAGGGACAGCCGAGGCCCACGACCCTGAGACCCCTTTGCAAAAAGCCGGCTTCCCACGGAAACAGTTTTCCTGAGGTGCAGACCCTATCCCAAGTGGTTGTGGCAAGGTAAAGCAAATGCCCTCCACTTCTCTGGAAGAAACCACAGTGCCCAGCCATGTTCTAAGCCCTCCCATCCTCCCTGGGCTTCTGGCAGCAGGAGTGAAAAGAGAGGAGCAGAGCACGGGGACCCGTTTGACAAAAACCGGCTTCCAACGGGAAAGTCTTTCTCCACGTGCAGACATGCTCCCAGGTGCCTGTGGCAAGGGGAAGGGAATGCCATACACTGACCTGGAAGAGACCACAGGGCCTAGGCACAGTCTGAACCGTTCCCTCAACCCGGCGGTTTTGCTAGCAGGGGTTCCACCCCAACGAACACAGCCCGGAGACCCCTGGGGCAAAAACGGCTTCCGACGAACAATAGGTGCTTGCCGTGGAACACCTATCCCAAGGGGGGAAGCCAGCTCAACAAAATGCCATACACCCAGGTGTAAGAAACAACATTGCCTTGGCTTGGTCTAAGCCCCTCACCTCGTCCCTGTGCTTTGGGGAGCCGGAGGGACAGCCGAGGCCCACGACCCTGAGACCCCTTTGCAAAAAGCCGGCTTCCCACGGAGACAGTTTTCCTGAGGTGCACACCCTATCCCAAGTGGTTGTGGCAAGGTAAAGCAAATGCCCTCCACTTCTCTGGAAGAAACCACAGTGCCCAACCATGTTCTAAGCCCTCCCATCCTCCCTGGGCTTCTGGCAGCAGGAGTGAAAAGAGAGGAGCAGAGCACTGGGAACCGTTTGACAAAACCCGGCTTCCCACGGGAAAGTCTTTCTCCACGTGCAGACATGCTCCCAGGTGCCTGGGCAAGGGGAAGGAAACGCCATACACTGACCTGGAAGAGACCACAGGGCCTAGGCACAGTCTGTACCCTTCCCTCAACCCGGCGGTTTTGCTAGCAGGAGTTCAACCCCAACGAACACAGCCCGGAGACCACTGGGGCAAAAACGGCTTCCGACGATCAATAGGTGCTTGCTGTGGAACACCTATCCCAAGTGGGGGTAGCCAGCTCAACAAAATGCCACACACTCAGGTGTAAGAAACAACATTGCCCAGGCATGGTCTAAGCCCCTCACCTCGTCCCTGTGCTTTGGGGAGCCGGAGGGACAGCCGAGGCCCACGGCCCTGAGACCCCTTTGCAAAAAGCCGGCTTCCCACGGAAACAGTTTTCCTGAGGTGCAGACCCTATCCCAAGTGGTAGTGGCAAGGTAAAGCAAATGCCCTCCACTTCTCTGGAAGAAACCACAGTGCCCAGCCATGTTCTAAGCCCTCCCATCCTCCCTGGGCTTCTGGCACCAGGAGTGAAAAGAGAGGAGCAGAGCACTGGGACCCGTTTGACAAAAACCGGCTTCCCACGGGAAAGTCTTTCTCCACGTGCAGACATGCTCCCAGGTGCCTGGGGCAAGGGGAAGGAAATGCCGTACACTGACCTGGAAGAGACCACAGGGCCCAGGCACAGTCTGAACCCTTCCCTCAACCCGGCGGTTTTGCTAGCAGGAGTTCAACCCCAACGACCCAGCTCGGAGACCTCTGGGGCATAAACGGCTTCCGAGGAACAATAGGTGCTTGCTGTGGAACACCTATCCCAAGTGGGGTAGCCAGCTCAACAAAATGCCACACACCCAGGTGTAAGAAACAACATTGCCTTGGCTTGGTCTAAGACCCTCACCTCGTCCCTGTGCTTTGGGGAGCGGGAGGGACAGCCGAGGCCTACGACCCTGAGTCCCCTTTGCAAAAAGCCGGCTTCCCACCGAAAGAGTTTTCCTGAGGTGCAGACCCTATCCCAAGTGGTTGTGGCAAGGTAAAGCAAATGCCCTCCACTTCTCTGGAAGAAACCACAGTGCCCAGCCATGTTCTAAGCCCTCCCATCCTCCCTGGGCTTCTGGCAGCAGGAGTGAAAAGAGAGGAGCAGAGCACTGGGACCCGTTTGATAAAACCCGGCTTCCCACGGGAAAGTCTTTCTCCACGTGCAGACATGCTCCCAGGTGCCTGTGGCAAGGGGAAGGAAATGCCATACACTGACCTGGAAGAGACCACAGGGCGCAAGCACAGTCTGAACCCTTCCCTCAACCCGGCGGTTTTGCTCGCAGGAGTTCAACCCCAACGAACATAGCCCGGAGACCCCTGGGGCAAAAACGGCTTCCGACGATCAATAGGTGCTTGCTGTGGAACACCTATCCCAAGTGGGGGAAGCCAGCTCAACAAAATGCCACACAGCCAGGTGTAAGAAACAACATTGCCCAGGCACGGTCTAAGCCCCTCACCTCGTCCCTGTGCTTTGGGGAGCCGGAGGGACAGCCGAGGCACACGACCCTGAGACCCCTTTGCAAAAAGCCGGCTTCCCAAAGGAAACAGTTTTCCTGAGGTGCACACCCTATCCCAAGTGGTTGTGGCAAGGTAAAGCAAATGCCCTCCACTTCTCTGGAAGAAACCACAGTGCCCAACCATGTTCTAAGCCCTCCCATCCTCCCTGGGCTTCTGGCAGCAGGAGTGAAAAGAGAGGAGCAGAGCACTGGGACCCGTTTGACAAAACCCGGTTTCCCACGGGAAAGTCTTTCTCCACGTGCAGACATGCTCCCAGGTGCCTGGGCAAGGGGAAGGAAACGCCATACACTGACCTGGAAGAGACCACAGGGCCCAGGCACAGTCTGAACCCTTCCCTCAACCCGGCGGTTTTGCTAGCAGGAGTTCAACCCCAACGAACACAGCCCGGAGACCCCTGGGGCAAAAACGGCTTCCGACGATCAATAGTTGCTTGCTGTGGAACACCTATACCAAGTGGGGGAAGCCAGCTCAACAAAATGCCACACACCCAGGTGTAAGAAACAACATTGCCCAGGCTTGGTCTAAGCCCCTCACCTCGTCCCTGTGCTTTGGGGAGACGGAGGGACAGCCGAGGCCCACGACCCTGAGACCCCTTTGCAAAAAGCCGGCTTCCCAAGGAAACAGTTTTCCTGAGGTGCAGACCCTATCCCAAGTGGTTGTGGCAAGGTAAGCAAATGCCCTCCACTTCTCTGGAAGAAACCACAGTGCCCAACCATGTTCTAAGCCCTCCCATCCTCCCTGGGCTTCTGGCAGCAGGAGTGAAAAGAGAGGAGCAGAGCACGGGGACCCGTTTGACAAAAACCGGCTTCCAACGGGAAAGTCTTTCTCCACGTGCAGACATGCTCCCAGGTGCCTGTGGCAAGGGGAAGGGAATGCCATACACTGACCTGGAAGAGACCACAGGGCCCAGGCACAGTCTGAACCCTTCCCTCAACACGGCGGTTTTGCTAGCAGGAGTTCAACCCCAACGAACATAGCCCGGAGACCCCTGGGGCAAAAACGGCTTCCGACGAACAATAGGTGCTTGCTGTGGAACACCTATCCCAAGTGGGGGTAGCCAGCTCAACAAAATGCCACACACCCAGGTGTAAGAAACAACATTGCCCAGGCATGGTCTAAGCCCCTCACCTCGTCCCTGTGCTTTGGGGAGCCGGAGGGACAGCCGAGGCACACGGCCCTGAGACCCCTTTGCAAAAAGCCGGCTTCCCACGGAGACAGTTTTCCTGAGGTGCAGACCCTATCCCAAGTGGTTGTGGCAAGGTAAAGCAAATGCCCTCCACTTCTCTGGAAGAAACCACAGTGCCCAGCCATGTTCTAAGCCCTCCCATCCTCCCTGGGCTTCTGGCAGCAGGAGTGAAAAGAGAGGAGCAGAGCACTGGGACCCGTTTGACAAAACCCGGCTTTCCACGGGAAAGTCTTTCTCCACGTGCAGACATGCTCCCAGGTGCCTGGGGCAAGGGGAAGGAAATGCCATACACTGACCTGGAAGAGACCACAGGGCCCAGGCACAGTCTGAACCCTTCCCTCAACCCGGCGATTTTGCTAGCAGGAGTTCAACCCCAATGAACACAGCCCGGAGACCCCTGGGGCAAAAACGGCTTCCGACGATCAATAGTTTCTTGCTGTGGAACACCTATCCCAAGTGGGGGAAGCCAGCTCAACAAAATGCCACACACCCAGGTGTAAGAAACAACATTGCCTTGGCTTGGTCTAAGCCCCTCACCTCGTCCCTGTGCTTTGGGGAGCCGGAGGGACAGCCGAGGCCCACGACCCTGAGACCCCTTTGCAAAAAGCCGGCTTCCCACGGAAACAGTTTTCCTGAGGTGCAGACCCTATCCCAAGTGGTTGTGGCAAGGTAAAGCAAATGCCCTCCACTTCTCTGGAAGAAACCACAGTGCCCAGCCATGTTCTAAGCCCTCCCATCCTCCCTGGGCTTCTGGCAGCAGGAGTGAAAAGAGAGGAGCAGAGCACTGGGACCCGTTTGACAAAACCCGGCTTTCCACGGGAAAGTCTTTCTCCACGTGCAGACATGCTCCCAGGTGCCTGGGGCAAGGGGAAGGAAATGCCATACACTGACCTGGAAGAGACCACAGGGCCCAGGCACAGTCTGAACCCTTCCCTCAACCCGGCGATTTTGCTAGCAGGAGTTCAACCCCAATGAACACAGCCCGGAGACCCCTGGGGCAAAAACGGCTTCCGACGATCAATAGTTTCTTGCTGTGGAACACCTATCCCAAGTGGGGGAAGCCAGCTCAACAAAATGCCACACACCCAGGTGTAAGAAACAACATTGCCTTGGCTTGGTCTAAGCCCCTCACCTCGTCCCTGTGCTTTGGGGAGCCGGAGGGACAGCCGAGGCCCACGACCCTGAGACCCCTTTGCAAAAAGCCGGCTTCCCACGGAAACAGTTTTCCTGAGGTGCAGACCCTATCCCAAGTGGTTGTGGCAAGGTAAAGCAAATGCCCTCCACTTCTCTGGAAGAAACCACAGTGCCCAGCCATGTTCTAAGCCCTCCCATCCTCCCTGGGCTTCTGGCAGCAGGAGTGAAAAGAGAGGAGCAGAGCACTGGGACCCGTTTGACAAAACCCGGCTTTCCACGGGAAAGTCTTTCTCCACGTGCAGACATGCTCCCAGGTGCCTGGGGCAAGGGGAAGGAAATGCCATACACTGACATGGAAGAGACCACAGGGCCCAGGCACAGTCTGAACCCTTCCCTCAACCCGGCGATTTTGCTAGCAGGAGTTCAACCCCAACGAACACAGCCCGGAGACCCCTGGGGCAAAAACGGCTTCCGACGATCAATAGTTTCTTGCTGTGGAACACCTATCCCAAGTGGGGGAAGCCAGCTCAACAAAATGCCACACACCCAGGTGTAAGAAACAACATTGCCCAGGCATGGTCTAAGCCCCTCACCTCGTCCCTGTGCTTTGGGGAGCTGGAGGGACACCCGAGGCACACGGCCCTGAGACCCCTTTGCAAAAAGCCGGTTTCCCACGGAAACAGTTTTCCTGAGGTGCAGACCCTATCCCAAGTGGTTGTGGCAAGGTAAATCAAATGCCCTCCACTTCTCTGGAAGAAACCACAGTGCCCAGCCATGTTCTAAGCCCTTCCATCCTCCCTGGGCTTCTGGCAGCAGGAGTGAAAAGAGAGGAGCAGAGCACTGGGACCCGTTTGACAAAACCCGGCTTCCCACGGGAAAGTCTTTCTCCACATGCAGACATGCTCCCAGGTGCCTGGGGCAAGGGGAAGGAAACGCCATACACTGACCTGGAAGAGACCACAGGGCCCAAGCACAGTCTGAACCCTTCCCTCAACCCGGCGGTTTTGCTAGCAGGAGTTCAACCCCAACGAACACAGCCCGGAGACCCCTGAGGCAAAAACGGCTTCCAACGATCAATAGGTGCTTGCTGTGGAACACCTATCCCAAGTGGGGGAAGCCAGCTCAACAAAATGCCACACACCCAGGTGTAAGAAACAACATTCCCTTGGCTTGGTCTAAGCCCCTCACCTCGTCCCTGTGCTTTGGGGAGCCGGAGGGACAGCCGAGGCCCACGACCCTGAGACCCCTTTGCAAAAAGCCGGCTTCCCACGGAAACAGTTTTCCTGAGGTGCAGACCCTATCCCAAGTGGTTGTGGCAAGGTAAAGCAAATGCCCTCCACTTCTCTGGAAGAAACCACAGTGCCCAGCCATGTTCTAAGCCCTCCCATCCTCCCTGGGCTTCTGGCAGCAGGAGTGAAAAGAGAGGAGCAGAGCACGGGGACCCGTTTGACAAAAACCGGCTTCCAACGGGAAAGTCTTTCTCCACGTGCAGACATGCTCCCAGGTGCCTGTGGCAAGGGGAAGGGAATGCCATACACTGACCTGGAAGAGACCACAGGGCCTAGGCACAGTCTGAACCGTTCCCTCAACCCGGCGGTTTTGCTAGCAGGGGTTCCACCCCAACGAACACAGCCCGGAGACCCCTGGGGCAAAAACGGCTTCCGACGAACAATAGGTGCTTGCCGTGGAACACCTATCCCAAGGGGGGAAGCCAGCTCAACAAAATGCCATACACCCAGGTGTAAGAAACAACATTGCCTTGGCTTGGTCTAAGCCCCTCACCTCGTCCCTGTGCTTTGGGGAGCCGGAGGGACAGCCGAGGCCCACGACCCTGAGACCCCTTTGCAAAAAGCCGGCTTCCCACGGAGACAGTTTTCCTGAGGTGCACACCCTATCCCAAGTGGTTGTGGCAAGGTAAAGCAAATGCCCTCCACTTCTCTGGAAGAAACCACAGTGCCCAACCATGTTCTAAGCCCTCCCATCCTCCCTGGGCTTCTGGCAGCAGGAGTGAAAAGAGAGGAGCAGAGCACTGGGAACCGTTTGACAAAACCCGGCTTCCCACGGGAAAGTCTTTCTCCACGTGCAGACATGCTCCCAGGTGCCTGGGCAAGGGGAAGGAAACGCCATACACTGACCTGGAAGAGACCACAGGGCCTAGGCACAGTCTGTACCCTTCCCTCAACCCGGCGGTTTTGCTAGCAGGAGTTCAACCCCAACGAACACAGCCCGGAGACCACTGGGGCAAAAACGGCTTCCGACGATCAATAGGTGCTTGCTGTGGAACACCTATCCCAAGTGGGGGTAGCCAGCTCAACAAAATGCCACACACTCAGGTGTAAGAAACAACATTGCCCAGGCATGGTCTAAGCCCCTCACCTCGTCCCTGTGCTTTGGGGAGCCGGAGGGACAGCCGAGGCCCACGGCCCTGAGACCCCTTTGCAAAAAGCCGGCTTCCCACGGAAACAGTTTTCCTGAGGTGCAGACCCTATCCCAAGTGGTAGTGGCAAGGTAAAGCAAATGCCCTCCACTTCTCTGGAAGAAACCACAGTGCCCAGCCATGTTCTAAGCCCTCCCATCCTCCCTGGGCTTCTGGCACCAGGAGTGAAAAGAGAGGAGCAGAGCACTGGGACCCGTTTGACAAAAACCGGCTTCCCACGGGAAAGTCTTTCTCCACGTGCAGACATGCTCCCAGGTGCCTGGGGCAAGGGGAAGGAAATGCCGTACACTGACCTGGAAGAGACCACAGGGCCCAGGCACAGTCTGAACCCTTCCCTCAACCCGGCGGTTTTGCTAGCAGGAGTTCAACCCCAACGACCCAGCTCGGAGACCTCTGGGGCATAAACGGCTTCCGAGGAACAATAGGTGCTTGCTGTGGAACACCTATCCCAAGTGGGGTAGCCAGCTCAACAAAATGCCACACACCCAGGTGTAAGAAACAACATTGCCTTGGCTTGGTCTAAGACCCTCACCTCGTCCCTGTGCTTTGGGGAGCGGGAGGGACAGCCGAGGCCTACGACCCTGAGTCCCCTTTGCAAAAAGCCGGCTTCCCACCGAAAGAGTTTTCCTGAGGTGCAGACCCTATCCCAAGTGGTTGTGGCAAGGTAAAGCAAATGCCCTCCACTTCTCTGGAAGAAACCACAGTGCCCAGCCATGTTCTAAGCCCTCCCATCCTCCCTGGGCTTCTGGCAGCAGGAGTGAAAAGAGAGGAGCAGAGCACTGGGACCCGTTTGATAAAACCCGGCTTCCCACGGGAAAGTCTTTCTCCACGTGCAGACATGCTCCCAGGTGCCTGTGGCAAGGGGAAGGAAATGCCATACACTGACCTGGAAGAGACCACAGGGCGCAAGCACAGTCTGAACCCTTCCCTCAACCCGGCGGTTTTGCTCGCAGGAGTTCAACCCCAACGAACATAGCCCGGAGACCCCTGGGGCAAAAACGGCTTCCGACGATCAATAGGTGCTTGCTGTGGAACACCTATCCCAAGTGGGGGAAGCCAGCTCAACAAAATGCCACACAGCCAGGTGTAAGAAACAACATTGCCCAGGCACGGTCTAAGCCCCTCACCTCGTCCCTGTGCTTTGGGGAGCCGGAGGGACAGCCGAGGCACACGACCCTGAGACCCCTTTGCAAAAAGCCGGCTTCCCAAAGGAAACAGTTTTCCTGAGGTGCACACCCTATCCCAAGTGGTTGTGGCAAGGTAAAGCAAATGCCCTCCACTTCTCTGGAAGAAACCACAGTGCCCAACCATGTTCTAAGCCCTCCCATCCTCCCTGGGCTTCTGGCAGCAGGAGTGAAAAGAGAGGAGCAGAGCACTGGGACCCGTTTGACAAAACCCGGTTTCCCACGGGAAAGTCTTTCTCCACGTGCAGACATGCTCCCAGGTGCCTGGGCAAGGGGAAGGAAACGCCATACACTGACCTGGAAGAGACCACAGGGCCCAGGCACAGTCTGAACCCTTCCCTCAACCCGGCGGTTTTGCTAGCAGGAGTTCAACCCCAACGAACACAGCCCGGAGACCCCTGGGGCAAAAACGGCTTCCGACGATCAATAGTTGCTTGCTGTGGAACACCTATACCAAGTGGGGGAAGCCAGCTCAACAAAATGCCACACACCCAGGTGTAAGAAACAACATTGCCCAGGCTTGGTCTAAGCCCCTCACCTCGTCCCTGTGCTTTGGGGAGACGGAGGGACAGCCGAGGCCCACGACCCTGAGACCCCTTTGCAAAAAGCCGGCTTCCCAAGGAAACAGTTTTCCTGAGGTGCAGACCCTATCCCAAGTGGTTGTGGCAAGGTAAGCAAATGCCCTCCACTTCTCTGGAAGAAACCACAGTGCCCAACCATGTTCTAAGCCCTCCCATCCTCCCTGGGCTTCTGGCAGCAGGAGTGAAAAGAGAGGAGCAGAGCACGGGGACCCGTTTGACAAAAACCGGCTTCCAACGGGAAAGTCTTTCTCCACGTGCAGACATGCTCCCAGGTGCCTGTGGCAAGGGGAAGGGAATGCCATACACTGACCTGGAAGAGACCACAGGGCCCAGGCACAGTCTGAACCCTTCCCTCAACACGGCGGTTTTGCTAGCAGGAGTTCAACCCCAACGAACATAGCCCGGAGACCCCTGGGGCAAAAACGGCTTCCGACGAACAATAGGTGCTTGCTGTGGAACACCTATCCCAAGTGGGGGTAGCCAGCTCAACAAAATGCCACACACCCAGGTGTAAGAAACAACATTGCCCAGGCATGGTCTAAGCCCCTCACCTCGTCCCTGTGCTTTGGGGAGCCGGAGGGACAGCCGAGGCACACGGCCCTGAGACCCCTTTGCAAAAAGCCGGCTTCCCACGGAGACAGTTTTCCTGAGGTGCAGACCCTATCCCAAGTGGTTGTGGCAAGGTAAAGCAAATGCCCTCCACTTCTCTGGAAGAAACCACAGTGCCCAGCCATGTTCTAAGCCCTCCCATCCTCCCTGGGCTTCTGGCAGCAGGAGTGAAAAGAGAGGAGCAGAGCACTGGGACCCGTTTGACAAAACCCGGCTTTCCACGGGAAAGTCTTTCTCCACGTGCAGACATGCTCCCAGGTGCCTGGGGCAAGGGGAAGGAAATGCCATACACTGACCTGGAAGAGACCACAGGGCCCAGGCACAGTCTGAACCCTTCCCTCAACCCGGCGATTTTGCTAGCAGGAGTTCAACCCCAATGAACACAGCCCGGAGACCCCTGGGGCAAAAACGGCTTCCGACGATCAATAGTTTCTTGCTGTGGAACACCTATCCCAAGTGGGGGAAGCCAGCTCAACAAAATGCCACACACCCAGGTGTAAGAAACAACATTGCCTTGGCTTGGTCTAAGCCCCTCACCTCGTCCCTGTGCTTTGGGGAGCCGGAGGGACAGCCGAGGCCCACGACCCTGAGACCCCTTTGCAAAAAGCCGGCTTCCCACGGAAACAGTTTTCCTGAGGTGCAGACCCTATCCCAAGTGGTTGTGGCAAGGTAAAGCAAATGCCCTCCACTTCTCTGGAAGAAACCACAGTGCCCAACCATGTTCTAAGCCCTCCCATCCTCCCTGGGCTTCTGGCAGCAGGAGTGAAAAGATAGGAGCAGAGCACTGGGACCCGTTTGACAAAACCCGGCTTCCCACGGGAAAGTCTTTCTCCGCGTGCAGACATGCTCCCAGGTGCCTGGGGCAAGGGGAAGGAAATGCCATACACTGACCTGGAAGAGACCACAGGGCCCAGGCACAGTCTGAACCCTTCCCTCAACCCGGCGGTTTTGCTAGCAGGACTTCAACCCAAACGAACACAGCCCGGAGACCCCTGGGGCAAAATCGGCTTCCGACGATCAATAGGTGCTTGCTGTGGAACACCTATCCCAAGTGGGGGAAGCCAGCTCAACAAAATGCCACACACCCAGGTGTAAGAAACAACATTGCCCAGGCACGGTCTAAGCCCCTCACCTCGTCCCTGTGCTTTGGGGAGCCGGAGGGACAGCCGAGGCACACGGCCCTGAGACCCCTTTGCAAAAAGCCGGCTTCCCACGGAGACAGTTTTCCTGAGGTGCACACCCTATCCCAAGTTGTTGTGGCAAGGTAAAGCAAATGCCCTCCACTTCTCTGTAAGAAACCACAGTGCCCAGCCATGTTCTAAACCCTCCCATCCTCCCTGGGCTTCTGGCAGCAGGAGTGAAAAGAGAGGAGCAGAGCACGGGGACCCGTTTGACAAAAACCGGCTTCCAACGGGAAAGTCTTTCTCCACGTGCAGACATGCTCCCAGGTGCCTGTGGCAAGGGGAAGGGAATGCCATACACTGACCTGGAAGAGACCACAGCGCCCAGGCACAGTCTGAACCCTTCCCTCAACCCGGCGGTTTTGCTAGCAGGAGTTCAACCCCAACGAACATAGCCCGGAGACCCCTGGGGCAAAAACGGCTTCCGACGAACAATAGGTGCTTGCTGATGAACACCTATCCCAAGTGGGGGTAGCCAGCTCAACAAAATGCCACAAACCCAGGTGTAAGAAACAACATTGCCCAGGCATGGTCTAAGCCCCTCACCTCGTCCCTGTGCTTTGGGGAGCCGGAGGAACAGCCGAGGCACACGGCCCTGAGACCCCTTTGCAAAAAGCCGGCTTCCCACGGAGGCAGTTTTCCTGAGGTGCACACCCTATCCCAAGTGGTTGTGGCAAGGTAAAGCAAATGCCCTCCACTTCTCTGGAAGAAACCACAGTGCCCAGCCATGTTCTAAGCCCTCCCATCCTCCCTGGGCTTCTGGCAGCAGGAGTGAAAAGAGAGGAGCAGAGCACTGGGACCCGTTTGACAAAACCCGGCTTTCCACGGGAAAGTCTTTCTCCACGTGCAGACATGCTCCCAGGTGCCTGGGGCAAGGGGAAGGAAATGCCATACACTGAACTGGAAGAGACCACAGGGCCCAGGCACAGTCTGAACCCTTCCCTCAACCCGGCGATTTTGCTAGCAGGAGTTCAACCCCAACGAACACAGCCCGGAGACCCCTGGGGCAAAAACGGCTTCCGACGATCAATAGGTGCTTGCTGTGGAACACCTATACCAAGTGGGGGAAGCCAGCTCAACAAAATGCCACACACCCATGTGTAAGAAACAACATTGCCCAGGCTTGGTCTAAGCCCCTCACCTCGTCCCTGTGCTTTGGGGAGCCGGAGGGACAGCCGAGGCCCACGACCCTGAGACCCCTTTGCAAAAAGCCGGCTTCCCAAGGAAACAGTTTTCCTGAGGTGCAGACCCTATCCCAAGTGGTTGTGGCAAGGTAAGCAAATGCCCTCCACTTCTCTGGAAGAAACCACAGTGCCCAACCATGTTCTAAGCCCTCCCATCCTCCCTGGGCTTCTGGCAGCAGGAGTGAAAAGAGAGGAGCAGAGCACTGGGACCCGTTTGACAAAACCCGGCTTCCCACGGGAAAGTCTTTCTCCACGTGCAGACATGCTCCCAGGTGCCTGTGGCAAGGGGAAAGAAATGCCATACACTGACCTGGAAGAGACCACAGGGCCCAGGCACAGTCTGAACCGTTCCCTCAACCCGGCGGTTTTGCTAGCAGGGGTTCCACCCCAACGAACACAGCCCGGAGACCCCTGAGGCAAAAACGGCTTCCGACGATCAATAGGTGCTTGCTGTGGAACACCTATCCCAAGTGGGGGAAGCCAGCTCAACAAAATGCCACACACCCAGGTGTAAGAAACAACATTGCCTTGGCTTGGTCTAAGCCCCTCACCTCGTCCCTGTGCTTTGGGGAGCCGGAGGGACAGCCGAGGCCCACGACCCTGAGACCCCTTTGCAAAAAGCCGGCTTCCCAAGGAAACAGTTTTCCTGAGGTGCAGACCCTATCCCAAGTGGTTGTGGCAAGGTAAAGCAAATGCCCTCCACTTCTCTGGAAGAAACCACAGTGCCCAACCATGTTCTAAGCCCTCCCATCCTCCCTGGGCTTCTGGCAGCAGGAGTGAAAAGAGAGGAGCAGAGCACTGGGACCCGTTTGACAAAACCCGGCTTCCCACGGGAAAGTCTTTCTCCACGTGCAGACATGCTCCCAGGTGCCTGGGCAAGGGGAAGGAAACGCCATACACTGACCTGGAAGAGACCACAGGGCCCAGGCACAGTCTGAACCCTTCCCTCAACCCGGCGGTTTTGCTAGCAGGAGTTCAACCCCAACGAACACAGCCCGGAGACCCCTGGGGCAAAAACGGCTTCCGACGATCAATAGTTGCTTGCTGTGGAACATCTATACCAAGTGGGGGAAGCCAGCTCAACAAAATGCCACACACCCAGGTGTAAGAAACAACATTGCCCAGGCTTGGTCTAAGCCCCTCACCTCGTCCCTGTGCTTTGGGGAGACGGAGGGACAGCCGAGGCCCACGACCCTGAGACCCCTTTGCAAAAAGCCGGCTTCCCAAGGAAACAGTTTTCCTGAGGTGCAGACCCTATCCCAAGTGGTTGTGGCAAGGTAAGCAAATGCCCTCCACTTCTCTGGAAGAAACCACAGTGCCCAGCCATGTTCTAAGCCCTCCCATCCTCCCTGGGCTTCTGGCAGCAGGAGTGAAAAGAGAGGAGCAGAGCACTGGGACCCGTTTGACAAAACCCGGCTTTCCACGGGAAAGTCTTTCTCCACGTGCAGACATGCTCCCAGGTGCCTGGGGCAAGGGGAAGGAAATGCCATACACTGACCTGGAAGAGACCACAGGGCCCAGGCACAGTCTGAACCCTTCCCTCAACCCGGCGATTTTGCTAGCAGGAGTTCAACCCCAACGAACACAGCCCGGAGACCCCTGGGGCAAAAACGGCTTCCGACGATCAATAGTTTCTTGCTGTGGAACACCTATCCCAAGTGGGGGAAGCCAGCTCAACAAAATGCCACACACCCAGGTGTAAGAAACAACATTGCCCAGGCATGGTCTAAGCCCCTCACCTCGTCCCTGTGCTTTGGGGAGCTGGAGGGACACCCGAGGCACACGGCCCTGAGACCCCTTTGCAAAAAGCCGGTTTCCCACGGAAACAGTTTTCCTGAGGTGCAGACCCTATCCCAAGTGGTTGTGGCAAGGTAAATCAAATGCCCTCCACTTCTCTGGAAGAAACCACAGTGCCCAACCATGTTCTAAGCCCTTCCATCCTCCCTGGGCTTCTGGCAGCAGGAGTGAAAAGAGAGGAGCAGAGCACTGGGACCCGTTTGACAAAACCCGGCTTCCCACGGGAAAGTCTTTCTCCACGTGCAGACATGCTCCCAGGTGCCTGGGGCAAGGGGAAGGAAACGCCATACACTGACCTGGAAGAGACCACAGGGCCCAAGCACAGTCTGAACCCTTCCCTCAACCCGGCGGTTTTGCTAGCAGGAGTTCAACCCCAACGAACACAGCCCGGAGACCCCTGGGGCAAAAACAGCTTCCGACGATCAATAGGTGCTTGCTGTGGAACACCTATCCCAAGTGGGGGAAGCCAGCTCAACAAAATGCCACACACCCAGGTGTAAGAAACAACATTGCCCTGACTTGGTCTAAGCCCCTCACCTCGTCCCTGTGCTTTGGGGAGCCGGAGGGACACCCGAGGCCCACGGCCCTGAGACCCTTTTGCAAAAAGCCGGCTTCCCATGGAAACAGTTTTCCTGAGGTGCAGACCCTATCCCAATTGGTTGTGGCAAGGTAAAGCAAATGCCCTCCACTTCTCTGGAAGAAACCACAGTGCCCAGCCATGTTCTAAGCCCTCCCATCCTCCCTGGGCTTCTGGCAGCAGGAGTGAAAAGAGAGGAGCAGAGCACTGGGACCCGTTTGACAAAACCCGGCTTCCCACGGGAAAGTCTTTCTCCACGTGCAGACATTCTCCCAGGTGCCTGGGGCAAGGGGAAGGAAACGCCATACACTGACCTGGAAGAGACCACAGGGCCCAAGCACAGTCTGAACCCTTCCGTCAACCCGGCGGTTTTGCTAGCAGGAGTTCAACCCCAACGAACACAGCCCGGAGACCCCTGGGGCAAAAACGGCTTCCGACGATCAATAGGTGCTTGCTGTGGAACACCTATCCCAAGTGGGGGAAGCCAGCTCAACAAAATGCCACACAACCTGGTGTGAGAAACAACATTGCCTTGGCTTGGTCTAAGCCCCTCAACTCGTCCCTGTGCTTTGGGGAGCCGGAGGGACAGCCGAGGCCCACGACCCTGCGACCCCTTTGCAAAAAGCCGGCTTCCCACGGAAACAGTTTTCCTGAGGTGCAGACCCTATCCCAAGTGGTTGTGGCAAGGTAAAGCAAATGCCCTCCACTTCTCTGGAAGAAACCACAGTGCCCAACCATGTTCTAAGCCCTCCCATCCTCCCTGGGCTTCTGGCAGCAGGAGTGAAAAGAGAGGAGCAGAGCACTGGGACCCGTTTGACAAAACCCGGCTTCCCACGGGAAAGTCTTTCTCCACGTGCAGACATGCTCCCAGGTGCCTGTGGCAAGGGGAAGGAAATGCCATACACTGACCTGGAAGAGACCACAGGGCCCAGGCACAGTCTGAACCCTTCCCTCAACCGGGCGATTTTGCTAGCAGGAGTTCAACCCCAACGAACACAGCCCGGAGACCCCTGCGGCAAAAACGGCTTCCGACGATCAATAGTTGCTTGCTGTGGAACACCTATCCCAAGTGGGGGAAGCCAGCTCAACAAAATGTCACACACCCAGGTGTAAGAAACAACATTGCCCAGGCTTGGTCTAAGCCCCTCACCTCGTCCCTGTGCTTTGGGGAGCCGGAGGGACACCTGAGGCCCACGGCCCTGAGACCTCTTTGCAAAAAGCCGGCTTCCCACCGAAAGAGTTTTCCTGAGGTGCAGACCCTATCCCAAGTGGTTGTGGCAAGGTAAAGCAAATGCCCTCCACTTCTCTGTAAGAAACCACAGTGCCCAGCCATGTTCTAAGCCCTCCCATCCTCCCTGGGCTTCTGGCAGCAGGAGTGAAAAGAGAGGAGCAGAGCACTGGGACCCGTTTGACAAAACCCGGCTTCCCACGGGAAAGTCTTTCTCCACGTGCAGACATGCTCCCAGGTGCCTGTGGCAAGGGGAAGGAAATGCCATACACTGACCTGGAAGAGACCACAGGGCCCAGGCACAGTCTGAACCCTTCCCTCAACCCGGCGGTTTTGCTAGCAGGAGTTCAACCCAAACGAACACAGCCCGGAGACCCCTGGGGCAAAAACGGCTTCCGAGGAACAATAGGTGCTTGCTGTGGAACACCTATCCCAAGTGGGGGAAGCCAGCTCAACAAAATGCCACACACCCAGGTGTAAGAAACAACATTGCCCAGGCACGGTCTAAGCCCCTCACCTCGTCCCTGTGCTTTGGGGAGCCGGAGGGACAGCCGAGGCACACGGCCCTGAGACCCCTTTGCAAAAAGCCGGCTTCCCACGGAGACAGTTTTCCTGAGGTGCACACCCTATCCCAAGTGGTTGTGGCAAGGTAAAGCAAATGCCCTCCACTTCTCTGTAAGAAACCACAGTGCCCAGCCATGTTCTAAGCCCTCCCATCCTCCCTGGGCTTCTGGCAGCAGGAGTGAAAAGAGAGGAGCAGAGCACGGGGACCCGTTTGACAAAAACCGGCTTCCAACGGGAAAGTCTTTCTCCACGTGCAGACATGCTCCCAGGTGCCTGGGGCAAGGGGAAGGAAATGCCATACACTGACCTGGAAGAGACCACAGGGCCCAGGCACAGTCTGAACCCTTCCCTCAACCCGGCGATTTTGCTAGCAGGAGTTCAACCCCAACGAACACAGCCCGGAGACCCCTGGGGCAAAAACGGCTTCCGACGATCAATAGTTGCTTGCTGTGGAACACCTATCCCAAGTGGGGGAAGCCAGCTCAACAAAATGCCACACACCCAGGTGTAATAAACAACATTGCCTAGGCTTGGTCTAAGCCCCTCACCTCGTCCCTGTGCTTTGGGGAGCCGGAAGGACAGCCGAGGCCCACGACCCTGAGACCCCTTTGCAAAAAGCCGGCTTCCCAAGGAAACAGTTTTCCTGAGGTGCAGACCCTATCCCAAGTGGTTGTGGCAAGGTTAGCAAATGCCCTCCACTTCTCTGGAAGAAACCACAGTGCCCAACCATGTTCTAAGCCCTCCCATCCTCCCTGGGCTTCTGGCAGCAGGAGTGAAAAGAGAGGAGCAGAGCACTGGGACCCGTTTGACAAAACCCGGCTTCCCACGGGAAGTCTTTCTCCACGTGCAGACATGCTCCCAGGTGCCTGTGGCAAGGGGAAGGAAATGCCATACACTGACCTGGAAGAGACCACAGGGCGCAAGCACAGTCTGAACCCTTCCCTCAACCCGGCGGTTTTGCTAGCAGGAGTTCAACCCCAACGAACACAGCCCGAAGACCCCTGGGGCAAAAACGGCTTCCGACGATCAATAGGTGCTTGCTGTGGAACATCTATCCCAAGTGGGGGAAGCCAGCTCAACAAAATGCCACACACCCAGGTGTAAGAAACAACATTCCCTTGGCTTGGTCTAAGCCCCTCACCTCGTCCCTGTGCTTTGGGGAGCCGGAGGGACACCCGAGGCCCACGGCCCTGAGGCCCCTTTGCAAAAAGCCGGCTTCCCACGGAAACAGTTTTCCTGAGGTGCAGACCCTATCCCAAGTGGTTTTGGCAAGGTAAAGCAAATGCCCTCCACTTCTCTGGAAGAAACCACAGTGCCCAGCCATGTTCTAAGCCCTCCCATCCTCCCTGGGCTTCTGGCAGCAGGAGTGAAAAGAGAGGAGCAGAGCACTGGGACCCGTTTGACAAAAACCGGCTTCCCACGGGAAAGTCTTTCTCCACGTGCAGACATGCTCCCAGGTGCCTGGGGCAAGGGGAAGGAAATGCCATACACTGACCTGGAAGAGACCACAGGGCCCAGGCACAGTCTGAACCCTTCCCTCAACCGGGCGATTTTGCTAGCAGGAGTTCAACCCCAACGAACACAGCCCGGAGACCCCTGCGGCAAAAACGGCTTCCGACGATCAATAGTTGCTTGCTGTGGAACACCTATCCCAAGTGGGGGAAGCCAGCTCAACAAAATGTCACACACCCAGGTGTAAGAAACAACATTGCCCAGGCTTGGTCTAAGCCCCTCACCTCGTCCCTGTGCTTTGGGGAGCCGGAGGGACAGCCGAGGCCCACGACCCTGAGACCCCTTTGCAAAAAGCCGCCTTCCCAAGGAAACAGTTTTCCTGAGGTGCAGACCCTATCCCAAGTGGTTGTGGCAAGGTAAGCAAATGCCCTCCACTTCTCTGGAAGAAACCACAGTGCCCAACCATGTTCTAAGCCCTCCCATCCTCCCTGGGCTTCTGGCAGCAGGAGTGAAAAGAGAGGAGCAGAGCACTGGGCCCCGTTTGACAAAACCCGGCTTCCCACGGGAAAGTCTTTCTCCACGTGCAGACATGCTCCCAGGTGCCTGTGGCAAAGGGAAAAAAATGCCATACACTGACCTGGAAGAGACCACAGGGCCTAGGCACAGTCTGTACCCTTCCCTCAACCCGGCGGTTTTGCTAGCAGGAGTTCAACCCCAACGAACACAGCCCGGAGACCCCTGGGGCAAAAACGGCTTCCGACGATCAATAGGTGCTTGCTGTGGAACACCTATCCCAAGTGGGGGTAGCCAGCTCAACAAAATGCCACACACTCAGGTGTAAGAAACAACATTGCCCAGGCATGGTCTAAGCCCCTCACCTCGTCCCTGTGCTTTGGGGAGCCGGAGGGACAGCCGAGGCCAACGGCCCTGAGACCCCTTTGCAAAAAGCCGGCTTCCCACGGAAACAGTTTTCCTGAGGTGCAGACCCTATCCCAAGTGGTTGTGGCAAGGTAAAGCAAATGCCCTCCACTTCTCTGGAAGAAACCACAGTGCCCAGCCATGTTCTAAGCCCTCCCATCCTCCCTGGGCTTCTGGCACCAGGAGTGAAAAGAGAGGAGCAGAGCACTGGGACCCGTTTGACAAAAACCGGCTTCCCACGGGAAAGTCTTTCTCCACGTGCAGACATGCTCCCAGGTGCCTGGGGCAAGGGGAAGGAAATGCCATACACTGACCTGGAAGAGACCACAGGGACCAGGCACAGTCTGAACCCTTCCCTCAACCCGGCGGTTTTGCTAGCAGGAGTTCAACCCCAACGAACCCAGCCCGGAGACCCCTGGGGCATAAACGGCTTCCGAGGAACAATAGGTGCTTGCTGTGGAACACCTATCCCAAGTGGGGTAGCCAGCTCAACAAAATGCCACACACCCAGGTGTAAGAAACAACATTGCCTTGGCTTGGTCTAAGACCCTCACCTCGTCCCTGTGCTTCGGGGAGCCGGAGGGACAGCCGAGGCCCACGACCCTGAGACCCCTTTGCAAAAAGCCGGCTTCCCACGGAAACAGTTTTCCTGAGGGGCAGACCCTATCCCAAGTGGTTGTGGCAAGGTAAAGCAAATGCCCTCCACTTCTCTGGAAGAAACCACAGTGCCCAACCATGTTCTAAGCCCTCCCATCCTCCCTGGGCTTCTGGCAGCAGGAGTGAAAAGAGAGGAGCAGAGCACTGGGACCCGTTTGACAAAACCCGGCTTCCCACGGGAAAGTCTTTCTCCACGTGCAGACATGCTCCCAGGTGCCTGGGCAAGGGAAAGGAAACGCCATACACTGACCTGGAAGAGACCACAGGGCCCAGGCACAGTCTGAACCCTTCCCTCAACACGGCGGTTTTGCTAGCAGGAGTTCAACCCCAACGAACACAGCCCGGAGACCCCTGGGGCAAAAACGGCTTCCGACGAACAAGAGGTGCTTGCTGTAGAACACCTATCCCAAGTGGGGGTAGCCAGCTCAACAAAATGCCACACACCCAGGTGTAAGAAACAACATTGCCCTGGCTTGGTCTAAGCCCCTCACCTCGTCCCTGTGCTTTGGGGAGCCGGAGGGACACCTGAGGCCCACGGCCCTGAGACCTCTTTGCAAAAAGCCGGCTTCCCACCGAAAGAGTTTTCCTGAGGTGCAGACCCTATCCCAAGTGGTTGTGGCAAGGTAAAGCAAATGCCCTCCACTTCTCTGTAAGAAACCACAGTGCCCAGCCATGTTCTAAGCCCTCCCATCCTCCCTGGGCTTCTGGCAGCAGGAGTGAAAAGAGAGGAGCAGAGCACTGGGACCCGTTTGACAAAACCGGGCTTCCCACGGGAAAGTCTTTCTCCACGTGCAGACATGCTCCCAGGTGCCTGTGGCAAGGGGAAGGAAATGCCATACACTGACCTGGAAGAGACCACAGGGCCCAGGCACAGTCTGAACCCTTCCCTCAACCCGGCGGTTTTGCTAGCAGGAGTTCAACCCAAACGAACACAGCCCGGAGACCCCTGGGGAAAAAACGGCTTCCGAGGAACAATAGGTGCTTGCTGTGGAACACCTATCCCAAGTGGGGGAAGCCAGCTCAACAAAATGCCACACACCCAGGTGTAAGAAACAACATTGCCCAGGCTTGGTCTAAGCCCCTCACCTCGTCCCTGTGCTTTGGGGAGCCGGAGGGACAGCCGAGGCACACGGCCCTGAGACCCCTTTGCAAAAAGCCGGCTTCCCACGGAGACAGTTTTCCTGAGGTGCACACCCTATCCCAAGTGGTTGTGGCAAGGTAAAGCAAATGCCCTCCACTTCTCTGGAAGAAACCACAGTGCCCAGCCATGTTCTAAGCCCTCCCATCCTCCCTGGGCTTCTGGCAGCAGGAGTGAAAAGAGAGGAGCAGAGAACTGGGACCCGTTTGACAAAACCCGGCTTCCCACGGGAAAGTCTTTCTCCACGTGCAGACATGCTCCCAGGTGCCTGGGGCAAGGGGAAGGAAACGCCATACACTGACCTGGAAGAGACCTCAGGGCCCAAGCACAGTCTGAACCCTTCCCTCAACCCGGCGGTTTTGCTAGCAGGAGTTCAACCCCAACGAACACAGCCCGGAGACCCCTGGGGCAAAAACGGCTTCCAACGATCAATAGGTGCTTGCTGTGGAACACCTATCCCAAGTGGGGGTAGCCAGCTCAACAGAATGCCACACACCCAGGTGTAAGAAACAACATTGCCCAGGCATGGTCTAAGCCCCTCACCTCGTCCCTGTGCTTTGGGGAGCCGGAGGGACAGCCGAGGCCCACGGCCCTGAGACCCCTTTTCAAAAAGCCGGCTTCCCACGGAAACAGTTTTCCTGAGGTGCAGACCCTATCCCAAGTGGTTGTGGCAAGGTAAAGCAAATGCCCTCCACTTCTCTGGAAGAAACCACAGTGCCCAGCCATGTTCTAAGCCCTCCCATCCTCCCTGGGCTTCTGGCAGCAGGAGTGAAAAGAGAGGAGCAGAGCACTGGGACCCGTTTGACAAAACCCGGCTTTCCACGGGAAAGTCTTTCTCCACGTGCAGACATGCTCCCAGGTGCCTGGGGCAAGGGGAAGGAAATGCCATACACTGACCTGGAAGAGACCACAGGGCCCAGGCACAGTCTGAACCCTTCCCTCAACCCTGCGATTTTGCTAGCAGGAGTTCAACCCCAACGAACACAGCCCGGAGACCCCTGGGGCAAAAACGGCTTCCGACGATCAATAGTTTCTTGCTGTGGAACACCTATCCCAAGTGGGGGAAGCCAGCTCAACAAAATGCCACACACCCAGGTGTAAGAAACAACATTGCCCAGGCATGGTCTAAGCCCCTCACCTCGTCCCTGTGCTTTGGGGAGCTGGAGGGACACCCGAGGCACACGGCCCTGAGACCCCTTTGCAAAAAGCCGGTTTCCCACGGAAATAGTTTTCCTGAGGTGCAGACCCTATCCCAAGTGGTTGTGGCAAGGTAAATCAAATGCCCTCCACTTCTCTGGAAGAAACCACAGTGCCCAGCCATGTTCTAAGCCCTCCCATCCTCCCTGGGCTTCTGGCAGCAGGAGTGAAAAGAGAGGAGCAGAGCACTGGGACCCGTTTGACAAAACCCGGCTTCCCACGGGAAAGTCTTTCTCCACGTGCAGACATACTCCCAGTTGCCTGTGGCAAGGGGAAGGAAACGCCATACACTGACCTGGAAGAGACCACAGGGCCCAGGCACAGTCTGAACCCTTCCCTCAACCCGGCGGTTTTGCTAGCAGGAGTTCAACCCAAACGAACACAGCCCGGAGACCCCTGGGGCAAAAACGGCTTCCGAGGAACAATAGGTGCTTGCTGTGGAACACCTATCCCAAGTGGGGGAAGCCAGCTCAACAAAATGCCACACACCCAGGTGTAAGAAACAACATTGCCCAGGCACGGTCTAAGCCCCTCACCTCGTCCCTGTGCTTTGGGGAGCCGGAGGGACAGCCGAGGCACACGGCCCTGAGACCCCTTTGCAAAAAGCCGGCTTCCCACGGAGACAGTTTTCCTGAGGTGCACACCCTATCCCAAGTGGTTGTGGCAAGGTAAAGCAAATGCCCTCCACTTCTCTGTAAGAAACCACAGTGCCCAGCCATGTTCTAAGCCCTCCCATCCTCCCTGGGCTTCTGGCAGCAGGAGTGAAAAGAGAGGAGCAGAGCACTGGGACCCGTTTGACAAAACCCGGCTTCCCACGGGAAAGTCTTTCTCCACGTGCAGACATGCTCCCAGGTGCCTGGGGCAAGGGGAAGGAAACGCCATACACTGACCTGGAGGAGACCTCAGGGCCCAAGCACAGTCTGAACCCTTCCCTCAAACCGGCGGTTTTGCTAGCAGGAGTTCAACCCCAACGAACACAGCCCGGAGACCCCTGGGGCAAAAACGGCTTCCGACGATCAATAGGTGCTTGCTGTGGAACACCTATCCCAAGTGGGGGTAGCCAGCTCAACAGAATGCCACACACTCAGGTGTAAGAAACAACATTGCCCAGGCATGGTCTAAGCCCCTCACCTCGTCCCTGTGCTTTGGGGAGCCGGAGGGACAGCCGAGGCCCACGGCCCTGAGACCCCTTTGCAAAAAGCCGCTTCCCACGGAGACAGTTTTCCTGAGGTGCAGACCCTATCCCAAGTGGTAGTGGCAAGGTAAAGCAAATGCCCTCCACTTCTCTGGAAGAAATCACAGTGCCCAGCCATGTTCTAAGCCCTCCCATCCTCCCTGGGCTTCTGGCAGCAGGAGTGAAAAGAGAGGAGCAGAGCACTGGGACCCGTTTGACAAAACCCGGCTTTCCACGGGAAAGTCTTTCTCCACGTGCAGACATGCTCCCAGGTGCCTGGGGCAAGGGGAAGGAAATGCCATACACTGACCTGGAAGAGACCACAGGGCCCAGGCACAGTCTGAACCCTTCCCTCAACCCGGCGATTTTGCTAGCAGGAGTTCAACCCCAACGAACACAGCCCGGAGACCCCTGGGGCAAAAACGGCTTCCGACGATCAATAGTTTCTTGCTGTGGAACACCTATCCCAAGTGGGGGAAGCCAGCTCAACAAAATGCCACACACCCAGGTGTAAGAAACAACATTGCCCAGGCATGGTCTAAGCCCCTCACCTCGTCCCTGTGCTTTGGGGAGCTGGAGGGACACCCGAGGCACACGGCCCTGAGACCCCTTTGCAAAAAGCCGGTTTCCCACGGAAACAGTTTTCCTGAGGTGCAGACCCTATCCCAAGTGGTTGTGGCAAGGTAAATCAAATGCCCTCCACTTCTCTGGAAGAAACCACAGTGCCCAGCCATGTTCTAAGCCCTTCCATCCTCCCTGGGCTTCTGGCAGCAGGAGTGAAAAGAGAGGAGCAGAGCACTGGGACCCGTTTGACAAAACCCGGCTTCCCACGGGAAAGTCTTTCTCCACGTGCAGACATGCTCCCAGGTGCCTGGGGCAAGGGGAAGGAAATGCCATACACTGACCTGGAAGAGACCACAGGGCCCAAGCACAGTCTGAACCCTTCCCTCAACCCGGCGGTTTTGCTAGCAGGAGTTCAACCCCAACGAACACAGCCCGGAGACCCCTGAGGCAAAAACGGCTTCCAACGATCAATAGGTGCTTGCTGTGGAACACCTATCCCAAGTGGGGGAAGCCAGCTCAACAAAATGCCACACACCCAGGTGTAAGAAACAACATTCCCTTGGCTTGGTCTAAGCCCCTCACCTCGTCCCTGTGCTTTGGGGAGCCGGAGGGACAGCCGAGGCCCACGACCCTGAGACCCCTTTGCAAAAAGCCGGCTTCCCACGGAAACAGTTTTCCTGAGGTGCAGACCCTATCCCAAGTGGTTGTGGCAAGGTAAAGCAAATGCCCTCCACTTCTCTGGAAGAAACCACAGTGCCCAGCCATGTTCTAAGCCCTCCCATCCTCCCTGGGCTTCTGGCAGCAGGAGTGAAAAGAGAGGAGCAGAGCACGCTGACCCGTTTGACAAAAACCGGCTTCCAACGGGAAAGTCTTTCTCCACGTGCAGACATGCTCCCAGGTGCCTGTGGCAAGGGGAAGGGAATGCCATACACTGACCTGGAAGAGACCACAAGGCCTAGGCACAGTCTGAACCGTTCCCTCAACCCGGCGGTTTTGCTAGCAGGGGTTCCACCCCAACGAACACAGCCCGGAGACCCCTGGGGCAAAAACGGCTTCCGACGAACAATAGGTGCTTGCCGTGGAACACCTATCCCAAGGGGGGAAGCCAGCTCAACAAAATGCCATACACCCAGGTGTAAGAAACAACATTGCCTTGGCTTGGTCTAAGCCCCTCACCTCGTCCCTGTGCTTTGGGGAGCCGGAGGGACAGCCGAGGCCCACGGCCCTGAGACCCCTTTGCAAAAAGCCGGCTTCCCACGGAAACAGTTTTCCTGAGGTGCACACCCTATCCCAAGTGGTTGTGGCAAGGTAAAGCAAATGCCCTCCACTTCTCTGGAAGAAACCACAGTGCCCAACCATGTTCTAAGCCCTCCCATCCTCCCTGGGCTTCTGGCAGCAGGAGTGAAAAGAGAGGAGCAGAGCACTGGGAACCGTTTGACAAAACCCGGCTTCCCACGGGAAAGTCTTTCTCCACGTGCAGACATGCTCCCAGGTGCCTGGGCAAGGGGAAGGAAACGCCATACACTGACCTGGAAGAGACCACAGGGCCTAGGCACAGTCTGTACCCTTCCCTCAACCCGGCGGTTTTGCTAGCAGGAGTTCAACCCCAACGAACACAGCCCGGAGACCACTGGGGCAAAAACGGCTTCCTACGATCAATAGGTGCTTGCTGTGGAACACCTATCCCAAGTGGGGGTAGCCAGCTCAACAAAATGCCACACACTCAGGTGTAAGAAACAACATTGCCCAGGCATGGTCTAAGCCCCTCACCTCGTCCCTGTGCTTTGGGGAGCCGGAGGGACAGCCGAGGCCCACGGCCCTGAGACCCCTTTGCAAAAAGCCGGCTTCCCACGGAAACAGTTTTCCTGAGGTGCAGACCCTATCCCAAGTGGTAGTGGCAAGGTAAAGCAAATGCCCTCCACTTCTCTGGAAGAAATCACAGTGCCCAGCCATGTTCTAAGCCCTCCCATCCTCCCTGGGCTTCTGGCAGCAGGAGTGAAAAGAGAGGAGCAGAGCACTGGGACCCGTTTGACAAAACCCGGCTTTCCACGGGAAAGTCTTTCTCCACGTGCAGACATGCTCCCAGGTGCCTGGGGCAAGGGGAAGGAAATGCCATACACTGACCTGGAAGAGACCACAGGGCCCAGGCACAGTCTGAACCCTTCCCTCAACCCGGCGATTTTGCTAGCAGGAGTTCAACCCCAACGAACACAGCCCGGAGACCCCTGGGGCAAAAACGGCTTCCGACGATCAATAGTTTCTTGCTGTGGAACACCTATCCCAAGTGGGGGAAGCCAGCTCAACAAAATGCCACACACCCAGGTGTAAGAAACAACATTGCCCAGGCATGGTCTAAGCCCCTCACCTCGTCCCTGTGCTTTGGGGAGCTGGAGGGACACCCGAGGCACACGGCCCTGAGACCCCTTTGCAAAAAGCCGGTTTCCCACGGAAACAGTTTTCCTGAGGTGCAGACCCTATCCCAAGTGGTTGTGGCAAGGTAAATCAAATGCCCTCCACTTCTCTGGAAGAAACCACAGTGCCCAGCCATGTTCTAAGCCCTTCCATCCTCCCTGGGCTTCTGGCAGCAGGAGTGAAAAGAGAGGAGCAGAGCACTGGGACCCGTTTGACAAAACCCGGCTTCCCACGGGAAAGTCTTTCTCCACGTGCAGACATGCTCCCAGGTGCCTGGGGCAAGGGGAAGGAAATGCCATACACTGACCTGGAAGAGACCACAGGGCCCAAGCACAGTCTGAACCCTTCCCTCAACCCGGCGGTTTTGCTAGCAGGAGTTCAACCCCAACGAACACAGCCCGGAGACCCCTGAGGCAAAAACGGCTTCCAACGATCAATAGGTGCTTGCTGTGGAACACCTATCCCAAGTGGGGGAAGCCAGCTCAACAAAATGCCACACACCCAGGTGTAAGAAACAACATTCCCTTGGCTTGGTCTAAGCCCCTCACCTCGTCCCTGTGCTTTGGGGAGCCGGAGGGACAGCCGAGGCCCACGACCCTGAGACCCCTTTGCAAAAAGCCGGCTTCCCACGGAAACAGTTTTCCTGAGGTGCAGACCCTATCCCAAGTGGTTGTGGCAAGGTAAAGCAAATGCCCTCCACTTCTCTGGAAGAAACCACAGTGCCCAGCCATGTTCTAAGCCCTCCCATCCTCCCTGGGCTTCTGGCAGCAGGAGTGAAAAGAGAGGAGCAGAGCACGCTGACCCGTTTGACAAAAACCGGCTTCCAACGGGAAAGTCTTTCTCCACGTGCAGACATGCTCCCAGGTGCCTGTGGCAAGGGGAAGGGAATGCCATACACTGACCTGGAAGAGACCACAAGGCCTAGGCACAATCTGAACCGTTCCCTCAACCCGGCGGTTTTGCTAGCAGGGGTTCCACCCCAACGAACACAGCCCGGAGACCCCTGGGGCAAAAACGGCTTCCGACGAACAATAGGTGCTTGCCGTGGAACACCTATCCCAAGGGGGGAAGCCAGCTCAACAAAATGCCATACACCCAGGTGTAAGAAACAACATTGCCTTGGCTTGGTCTAAGCCCCTCACCTCGTCCCTGTGCTTTGGGGAGCCGGAGGGACAGCCGAGGCCCACGACCCTGAGACCCCTTTGCAAAAAGCCGGCTTCCCACGGAAACAGTTTTCCTGAGGTGCACACCCTATCCCAAGTGGTTGTGGCAAGGTAAAGCAAATGCCCTCCACTTCTCTGGAAGAAACCACAGTGCCCAACCATGTTCTAAGCCCTCCCATCCTCCCTGGGCTTCTGGCAGCAGGAGTGAAAAGAGAGGAGCAGAGCACTGGGAACCGTTTGACAAAACCCGGCTTCCCACGGGAAAGTCTTTCTCCACGTGCAGACATGCTCCCAGGTGCCTGGGCAAGGGGAAGGAAACGCCATACACTGACCTGGAAGAGACCACAGGGCCTAGGCACAGTCTGTACCCTTCCCTCAACCCGGCGGTTTTGCTAGCAGGAGTTCAACCCCAACGAACACAGCCCGGAGACCACTGGGGCAAAAACGGCTTCCTACGATCAATAGTTGCTTGCTGTGGAACACCTATCCCAAGTGGGGGTAGCCAGCTCAACAAAATGCCACACACTCAGGTGTAAGAAACAACATTGCCCAGGCATGGTCTAAGCCCCTCACCTCGTCCCTGTGCTTTGGGGAGCCGGAGGGACAGCCGAGGCCCACGGCCCTGAGACCCCTTTGCAAAAAGCCGGCTTCCCACGGAAACAGTTTTCCTGAGGTGCAGACCCTATCCCAAATGGTAGTGGCAAGGTAAAGCAAATGCCCTCCACTTCTCTGGAAGAAACCACAGTGCCCAGCCATGTTCTAAGCCCTCCCATCCTCCCTGGGCTTCTGGCACCAGGAGTGAAAAGAGAGGAGCAGAGCACTGGGACCCGTTTGACAAAAACCGGCTTCCCACGGGAAAGTCTTTCTCCACGTTCAGACATGCTCCCAGGTGCCTGGGGCAAGGGGAAGGAAATGCCGTACACTGACCTGGAAGAGACCACAGGGCCCAGGCACAGTCTGAACCCTTCCCTCAACCCGGCGGTTTTGCTAGCAGGAGTTCAACCCCAACGACCCAGCTCGGAGACCTCTGGGGCATAAACGGCTTCCGAGGAACAATAGGTGCTTGCTGTGGAACACCTATCCCAAGTGGGGTAGCCAGCTCAACAAAATGCCACACACCCAGGTGTAAGAAACAACATTGCCTTGGCTTGGTCTAAGACCCTCACCTCGTCCCTGTGCTTTGGGGAGCGGGAGGGACAGCCGAGGCCTACGACCCTGAGTCCCCTTTGCAAAAAGCCGGCTTCCCACCGAAAGAGTTTTCCTGAGGTGCAGACCCTATCCCAAGTGGTTGTGGCAAGGTAAAGCAAATGCCCTCCACTTCTCTGTAAGAAACCACAGTGCCCAGCCATGTTCTAAGCCCTCCCATCCTCCCTGGGCTTCTGGCAGCAGGAGTGAAAAGAGAGGAGCAGAGCACTGGGACCCGTTTGATAAAACCCGGCTTCCCACGGGAAAGTCTTTCTCCACGTGCAGACATGCTCCCAGGTGCCTGTGGCAAGGGGAAGGAAATGCCATACACTGACCTGGAAGAGACCACAGGGCGCAAGCACAGTCTGAACCCTTCCCTCAACCCGGCGGTTTTGCTCGCAGGAGTTCAACCCCAACGAACATAGCCCGGAGACCCCTGGGGCAAAAACGGCTTCCGACGATCAATAGGTGCTTGCTGTGGAACACCTATCCCAAGTGGGGGAAGCCAGCTCAACAAAATGCCACACAGCCAGGTGTAAGAAACAACATTGCCCAGGCACGGTCTAAGCCCCTCACCTCGTCCCTGTGCTTTGGGGAGCGGGAGGGACAGCCGAGGCACACGGCCCTGAGACCCCTTTGCAAAAAGCCGGCTTCCCACGGAGACAGTTTTCCTGAGGTGCACACCCTATCCCAAGTGGTTGTGGCAAGGTAAAGCAAATGCCCTCCACTTCTCTGGAAGAAACCACAGTGCCCAACCATGTTCTAAGCCCTCCCATCCTCCCTGGGCTTCTGGCAGCAGGAGTGAAAAGAGAGGAGCAGAGCACTGGGACCCGTTTGACAAAACCCGGCTTCCCACGGGAAAGTCTTTCTCCACGTGCAGACATGCTCCCAGGTGCCTGGGCAAGGGGAAGGAAACGCCATACACTGACCTGGAAGAGACCACAGGGCCCAGGCACAGTCTGAACCCTTCCCTCAACCCGGCGGTTTTGCTAGCAGGAGTTCAACCCCAACGAACACAGCCCGGAGACCCCTGGGGCAAAAACGGCTTCCGACGATCAATAGTTGCTTGCTGTGGAACACCTATACCAAGTGGGGGAAGCCAGCTCAACAAAATGCCACACACCCAGGTGTAAGAAACAACATTGCCCAGGCTTGGTCTAAGCCCCTCACCTCGTCCCTGTGCTTTGGGGAGACGGAGGGACAGCCGAGGCCCACGACCCTGAGACCCCTTTGCAAAAAGCCGGCTTCCCAAGGAAACAGTTTTCCTGAGGTGCAGACCCTATCCCAAGTGGTTGTGGCAAGGTAAGCAAATGCCCTCCACTTCTCTGGAAGAAACCACAGTGCCCAACCATGTTCTAAGCCCTCCCATCCTCCCTGGGCTTCTGGCAGCAGGAGTGAAAAGAGAGGAGCAGAGCACTGGGACCCGTTTGACAAAAACCGGCTTCCAACGGGAAAGTCTTTCTCCACGTGCAGACATGCTCCCAGGTGCCTGTGGCAAGGGGAAGGGAATGCCATACACTGACCTGGAAGAGACCACAGGGCCCAGGCACAGTCTGAACCCTTCCCTCAACCCGGCGGTTTTGCTAGCAGGAGTTCAACCCCAACGAACATAGCCCGGAGACCCCTGGGGCAAAAACGGCTTCCGACGAACAATAGGTGCTTGCTGTGGAACACCTATCCCAAGTGGGGGTAGCCAGCTCAACAAAATGCCACACACCCAGGTGTAAGAAACAACATTGCCCAGGCATGGTCTAAGCCCCTCACCTCGTCCCTGTGCTTTGGGGAGCCGGAGGGACAGCCGAGGCACACGGCCCTGAGACCCCTTTGCAAAAAGCCGGCTTCCCACGGAGACAGTTTTCCTGAGGTGCAGACCCTATCCCAAGTGGTTGTGGCAAGGTAAAGCAAATGCCCTCCACTTCTCTGGAAGAAACCACAGTGCCCAGCCATGTTCTAAGCCCTCCCATCCTCCCTGGGCTTCTGGCAGCAGGAGTGAAAAGAGAGGAGCAGAGCACTGGGACCCGTTTGACAAAACCCGGCTTCCCACGGGAAAGTCTTTCTCCACGTGCAGACATGCTCCCAGGTGCCTGGGGCAAGGGGAAGGAAACGCCATACACTGACCTGGAAGAGACCACAGGGCCCAAGCACAGTCTGAACCCTTCCCTCAACCCGGCGGTTTTGCTAGCAGGAGTTCAACCCCAACGAACACAGCCCGGAGACCCCTGAGGCAAAAACGGCTTCCAACGATCAATAGGTGCTTGCTGTGGAACACCTATCCCAAGTGGGGGAAGCCAGCTCAACAAAATGCCACACACCCAGGTGTAAGAAACAACATTCCCTTGGCTTGGTCTAAGCCCCTCACCTCGTCCCTGTGCTTTGGGGAGCCGGAGGGACAGCCGAGGCCCACGACCCTGAGACCCCTTTGCAAAAAGCCGGCTTCCCACGGAAACAGTTTTCCTGAGGTGCAGACCCTATCCCAAGTGGTTGTGGCAAGGTAAAGCAAATGCCCTCCACTTCTCTGGAAGAAACCACAGTGCCCAGCCATGTTCTAAGCCCTCCCATCCTCCCTGGGCTTCTGGCAGCAGGAGTGAAAAGAGAGGAGCAGAGCACGGGGACCCGTTTGACAAAAACCGGCTTCCAACGGGAAAGTCTTTCTCCACGTGCAGACATGCTCCCAGGTGCCTGTGGCAAGGGGAAGGGAATGCCATACACTGACCTGGAAGAGACCACAAGGCCTAGGCACAGTCTGAACCGTTCCCTCAACCCGGAGGTTTTGCTAGCAGGGGTTCCACCCCAACGAACACAGCCCGGAGACCCCTGGGGCAAAAACGGCTTCCGACGAACAATAGGTGCTTGCCGTGGAACACCTATCCCAAGGGGGGAAGCCAGCTCAACAAAATGCCATACACCCAGGTGTAAGAAACAACATTGCCTTGGCTTGGTCTAAGCCCCTCACCTCGTCCCTGTGCTTTGGGGAGCCGGAGGGACAGCCGAGGCCCACGACCCTGAGACCCCTTTGCAAAAAGCCGGCTTCCCACGGAAACAGTTTTCCTGAGGTGCACACCCTATCCCAAGTGGTTGTGGCAAGGTAAAGCAAATGCCCTCCACTTCTCTGGAAGAAACCACAGTGCCCAACCATGTTCTAAGCCCTCCCATCCTCCCTGGGCTTCTGGCAGCAGGAGTGAAAAGAGAGGAGCAGAGCACTGGGAACCGTTTGACAAAACCCGGCTTCCCACGGGAAAGTCTTTCTCCACGTGCAGACATGCTCCCAGGTGCCTGGGCAAGGGGAAGGAAACGCCATACACTGACCTGGAAGAGACCACAGGGCCTAGGCACAGTCTGTACCCTTCCCTCAACCCGGCGGTTTTGCTAGCAGGAGTTCAACCCCAACGAACACAGCCCGGAGACCACTGGGGCAAAAACGGCTTCCTACGATCAATAGGTGCTTGCTGTGGAACACCTATCCCAAGTGGGGGTAGCCAGCTCAACAAAATGCCACACACTCAGGTGTAAGAAACAACATTGCCCAGGCATGGTCTAAGCCCCTCACCTCGTCCCTGTGCTTTGGGGAGCCGGAGGGACAGCCGAGGCCCACGGCCCTGAGACCCCTTTGCAAAAAGCCGGCTTCCCACGGAAACAGTTTTCCTGAGGTGCAGACCCTATCCCAAATGGTAGTGGCAAGGTAAAGCAAATGCCCTCCACTTCTCTGGAAGAAACCACAGTGCCCAGCCATGTTCTAAGCCCTCCCATCCTCCCTGGGCTTCTGGCACCAGGAGTGAAAAGAGAGGAGCAGAGCACTGGGACCCGTTTGACAAAAACCGGCTTCCCACGGGAAAGTCTTTCTCCACGTGCAGACATGCTCCCAGGTGCCTGGGGCAAGGGGAAGGAAATGCCGTACACTGACCTGGAAGAGACCACAGGGCCCAGGCACAGTCTGAACCCTTCCCTCAACCCGGCGGTTTTGCTAGCAGGAGTTCAACCCCAACGACCCAGCTCGGAGACCTCTGGGGCATAAACGGCTTCCGAGGAACAATAGGTGCTTGCTGTGGAACACCTATCCCAAGTGGGGTAGCCAGCTCAACAAAATGCCACACACCCAGGTGTAAGAAACAACATTGCCTTGGCTTGGTCTAAGACCCTCACCTCGTCCCTGTGCTTTGGGGAGCGGGAGGGACAGCCGAGGCCTACGACCCTGAGTCCCCTTTGCAAAAAGCCGGCTTCCCACCGAAAGAGTTTTCCTGAGGTGCAGACCCTATCCCAAGTGGTTGTGGCAAGGTAAAGCAAATGCCCTCCACTTCTCTGGAAGAAACCACAGTGCCCAGCCATGTTCTAAGCCCTCCCATCCTCCCTGGGCTTCTGGCAGCAGGAGTGAAAAGAGAGGAGCAGAGCACTGGGACCCGTTTGATAAAACCCGGCTTCCCACGGGAAAGTCTTTCTCCACGTGCAGACATGCTCCCAGGTGCCTGTGGCAAGGGGAAGGAAATGCCATACACTGACCTGGAAGAGACCACAGGGCGCAAGCACAGTCTGAACCCTTCCCTCAACCCGGCGGTTTTGCTCGCAGGAGTTCAACCCCAACGAACATAGCCCGGAGACCCCTGGGGCAAAAACGGCTTCCGACGATCAATAGGTGCTTGCTGTGGAACACCTATCCCAAGTGGGGGAAGCCAGCTCAACAAAATGCCACACAGCCAGGTGTAAGAAACAACATTGCCCAGGCACGGTCTAAGCCCCTCACCTCGTCCCTGTGCTTTGGGGAGCGGGAGGGACAGCCGAGGCACACGGCCCTGAGACCCCTTTGCAAAAAGCCGGCTTCCCACGGAGACAGTTTTCCTGAGGTGCACACCCTATCCCAAGTGGTTGTGGCAAGGTAAAGCAAATGCCCTCCACTTCTCTGGAAGAAACCACAGTGCCCAACCATGTTCTAAGCCCTCCCATCCTCCCTGGGCTTCTGGCAGCAGGAGTGAAAAGAGAGGAGCAGAGCACTGGGACCCGTTTGACAAAACCCGGCTTCCCACGGGAAAGTCTTTCTCCACGTGCAGACATGCTCCCAGGTGCCTGGGGCAAGGGGAAGGAAACGCCATACACTGACCTGGAAGAGACCACAGGGCCCAGGCACAGTCTGAACCCTTCCCTCAACCCGGCGGTTTTGCTAGCAGGAGTTCAACCCCAACGAACACAGCCCGGAGACCCCTGGGGCAAAAACGGCTTCCGACGATCAATAGTTGCTTGCTGTGGAACACCTATACCAAGTGGGGGAAGCCAGCTCAACAAAATGCCACACACCCAGGTGTAAGAAACAACATTGCCCAGGCTTGGTCTAAGCCCCTCACCTCGTCCCTGTGCTTTGGGGAGACGGAGGGACAGCCGAGGCCCACGACCCTGAGACCCCTTTGCAAAAAGCCGGCTTCCCAAGGAAACAGTTTTCCTGAGGTGCAGACCCTATCCCAAGTGGTTGTGGCAAGGTAAGCAAATGCCCTCCACTTCTCTGGAAGAAACCACAGTGCCCAACCATGTTCTAAGCCCTCCCATCCTCCCTGGGCTTCTGGCAGCAGGAGTGAAAAGAGAGGAGCAGAGCACGGGGACCCGTTTGACAAAAACCGGCTTCCAACGGGAAAGTCTTTCTCCACGTGCAGACATGCTCCCAGGTGCCTGTGGCAAGGGGAAGGGAATGCCATACACTGACCTGGAAGAGACCACAGGGCCCAGGCACAGTCTGAACCCTTCCCTCAACCCGGCGGTTTTGCTAGCAGGAGTTCAACCCCAACGAACATAGCCCGGAGACCCCTGGGGCAAAAACGGCTTCCGACGAACAATAGGTGCTTGCTGTGGAACACCTATCCCAAGTGGGGGTAGCCAGCTCAACAAAATGCCACACACCCAGGTGTAAGAAACAACATTGCCCAGGCATGGTCTAAGCCCCTCACCTCGTCCCTGTGCTTTGGGGAGCCGGAGGGACAGCCGAGGCACACGGCCCTGAGACCCCTTTGCAAAAAGCCGGCTTCCCACGGAGACAGTTTTCCTGAGGTGCAGACCCTATCCCAAGTGGTTGTGGCAAGGTAAAGCAAATGCCCTCCACTTCTCTGGAAGAAACCACAGTGCCCAGCCATGTTCTAAGCCCTCCCATCCTCCCTGGGCTTCTGGCAGCAGGAGTGAAAAGAGAGGAGCAGAGCACTGGGACCCGTTTGACAAAACCCGGCTTCCCACGGGAAAGTCTTTCTCCACGTGCAGACATGCTCCCAGGTGCCTGGGGCAAGGGGAAGGAAACGCCATACACTGACCTGGAAGAGACCACAGGGCCCAAGCACAGTCTGAACCCTTCCCTCAACCCGGCGGTTTTGCTAGCAGGAGTTCAACCCCAACGAACACAGCCCGGAGACCCCTGAGGCAAAAACGGCTTCCAACGATCAATAGGTGCTTGCTGTGGAACACCTATCCCAAGTGGGGGAAGCCAGCTCAACAAAATGCCACACACCCAGGTGTAAGAAACAACATTCCCTTGGCTTGGTCTAAGCCCCTCACCTCGTCCCTGTGCTTTGGGGAGCCGGAGGGACAGCCGAGGCCCACGACCCTGAGACCCCTTTGCAAAAAGCCGGCTTCCCACGGAAACAGTTTTCCTGAGGTGCAGACCCTATCCCAAGTGGTTGTGGCAAGGTAAAGCAAATGCCCTCCACTTCTCTGGAAGAAACCACAGTGCCCAGCCATGTTCTAAGCCCTCCCATCCTCCCTGGGCTTCTGGCAGCAGGAGTGAAAAGAGAGGAGCAGAGCACGGGGACCCGTTTGACAAAAACCGGCTTCCAACGGGAAAGTCTTTCTCCACGTGCAGACATGCTCCCAGGTGCCTGTGGCAAGGGGAAGGGAATGCCATACACTGACCTGGAAGAGACCACAAGGCCTAGGCACAGTCTGAACCGTTCCCTCAACCCGGAGGTTTTGCTAGCAGGGGTTCCACCCCAACGAACACAGCCCGGAGACCCCTGGGGCAAAAACGGCTTCCGACGAACAATAGGTGCTTGCCGTGGAACACCTATCCCAAGGGGGGAAGCCAGCTCAACAAAATGCCATACACCCAGGTGTAAGAAACAACATTGCCTTGGCTTGGTCTAAGCCCCTCACCTCGTCCCTGTGCTTTGGGGAGCCGGAGGGACAGCCGAGGCCCACGACCCTGAGACCCCTTTGCAAAAAGCCGGCTTCCCACGGAAACAGTTTTCCTGAGGTGCACACCCTATCCCAAGTGGTTGTGGCAAGGTAAAGCAAATGCCCTCCACTTCTCTGGAAGAAACCACAGTGCCCAACCATGTTCTAAGCCCTCCCATCCTCCCTGGGCTTCTGGCAGCAGGAGTGAAAAGAGAGGAGCAGAGCACTGGGACCCGTTTGACAAAACCCGGCTTCCCACGGGAAAGTCTTTCTCCACGTGCAGACATGCTCCCAGGTGCCTGGGGAAGGGGAAGGAAACGCCATACACTGACCTGGAAGAGACCACAGGGCCTAGGCACAGTCTGTACCCTTCCCTCAACCCGGCGGTTTTGCTAGCAGGAGTTCAACCCCAACGAACACAGCCCGGAGACCACTGGGGCAAAAACGGCTTCCTACGATCAATAGGTGCTTGCTGTGGAACACCTATCCCAAGTGGGGGTAGCCAGCTCAACAAAATGCCACACACTCAGGTGTAAGAAACAACATTGCCCAGGCATGGTCTAAGCCCCTCACCTCGTCCCTGTGCTTTGGGGAGCCGGAGGGACAGCCGAGGCCCACGGCCCTGAGACCCCTTTGCAAAAAGCCGGCTTCCCACGGAAACAGTTTTCCTGAGGTGCAGACCCTATCCCAAATGGTAGTGGCAAGGTAAAGCAAATGCCCTCCACTTCTCTGGAAGAAACCACAGTGCCCAGCCATGTTCTAAGCCCTCCCATCCTCCCTGGGCTTCTGGCACCAGGAGTGAAAAGAGAGGAGCAGAGCACTGGGACCCGTTTGACAAAAACCGGCTTCCCACGGGAAAGTCTTTCTCCACGTGCATACATGCTCCCAGGTGCCTGGGGCAAGGGGAAGGAAATGCCGTACACTGACCTGGAAGAGACCACAGGGCCCAGGCACAGTCTGAACCCTTCCCTCAACCCGGCGGTTTTGCTAGCAGGAGTTCAACCCCAACGACCCAGCTCGGAGACCTCTGGGGCATAAACGGCTTCCGAGGAACAATAGGTGCTTGCTGTGGAACACCTATCCCAAGTGGGGTAGCCAGCTCAACAAAATGCCACACACCCAGGTGTAAGAAACAACATTGCCTTGGCTTGGTCTAAGACCCTCACCTCGTCCCTGTGCTTTGGGGAGCGGGAGGGACAGCCGAGGCCTACGACCCTGAGTCCCCTTTGCAAAAAGCCGGCTTCCCACCGAAAGAGTTTTCCTGAGGTGCAGACCCTATCCCAAGTGGTTGTGGCAAGGTAAAGCAAATGCCCTCCACTTCTCTGGAAGAAACCACAGTGCCCAGCCATGTTCTAAGCCCTCCCATCCTCCCTGGGCTTCTGGCAGCAGGAGTGAAAAGAGAGGAGCAGAGCACTGGGACCCGTTTGATAAAACCCGGCTTCCCACGGGAAAGTCTTTCTCCACGTGCAGACATGCTCCCAGGTGCCTGTGGCAAGGGGAAGGAAATGCCATACACTGACCTGGAAGAGACCACAGGGCGCAAGCACAGTCTGAACCCTTCCGTCAACCCGGCGGTTTTGCTCGCAGGAGTTCAACCCCAACGAACATAGCCCGGGGACCCCTGGGGCAAAAACGGCTTCCGACGATCAATAGGTGCTTGCTGTGGAACACCTATCCCAAGTGGGGGAAGCCAGCTCAACAAAATGCCACACAGCCAGGTGTAAGAAACAACATTGCCCAGGCACGGTCTAAGCCCCTCACCTCGTCCCTGTGCTTTGGGGAGCCGGAGGGACAGCCGAGGCACACGACCCTGAGACCCCTTTGCAAAAAGCCGGCTTCCCACGGAGACAGTTTTCCTGAGGTGCACACCCTATCCCAAGTGGTTGTGGCAAGGTAAAGCAAATGCCCTCCACTTCTCTGGAAGAAACCACAGTGCCCAACCATGTTCTAAGCCCTCCCATCCTCCCTGGGCTTCTGGCAGCAGGAGTGAAAAGAGAGGAGCAGAGCACTGGGACCCGTTTGACAAAACCCGGCTTCCCACGGGAAAGTCTTTCTCCACGTGCAGACATGCTCCCAGGTGCCTGGGCAAGGGGAAGGAAACGCCATACACTGACCTGGAAGAGACCACAGGGCCCAGGCACAGTCTGAACCCTTCCCTCAACCCGGCGGTTTTGCTAGCAGGAGTTCAACCCCAACGAACACAGCCCGGAGACCCCTGGGGCAAAAACGGCTTCCGACGATCAATAGTTGCTTGCTGTGGAACACCTATACCAAGTGGGGGAAGCCAGCTCAACAAAATGCCACACACCCAGGTGTAAGAAACAACATTGCCCAGGCTTGGTCTAAGCCCCTCGCCTCGTCCCTGTGCTTTGGGGAGACGGAGGGACAGCCGAGGCCCACGACCCTGAGACCCCTTTGCAAAAAGCCGGCTTCCCACGGAAACAGTTTTCCTGAGGTGCAGACCCTATCCCAAGTGGTTGTGGCAAGGTAAGCAAATGCCCTCCACTTCTCTGGAAGAAACCACAGTGCCCAACCATGTTCTAAGCCCTCCCATCCTCCCTGGGCTTCTGGCAGCAGGAGTGAAAAGAGAGGAGCAGAGCACGGGGACCCGTTTGACAAAAACCGGCTTCCAACGGGAAAGTCTTTCTCCACGTGCAGACATGCTCCCAGGTGCCTGTGGCAAGGGGAAGGGAATGCCATACACTGACCTGGAAGAGACCACAGGGCCCAGGCACAGTCTGAACCCTTCCCTCAACCCGGCGGTTTTGCTAGCAGGAGTTCAACCCCAACGAACATAGCCCGGAGACCCCTGGGGCAAAAACGGCTTCCGACGAACAATAGGTGCTTGCTGTGGAACACCTATCCCAAGTGGGGGTAGCCAGCTCAACAAAATGCCACACACCCAGGTGTAAGAAACAACATTGCCCAGGCATGGTCTAAGCCCCTCACCTCGTCCCTGTGCTTTGGGGAGCCGGAGGGACAGCCGAGGCACACGGCCCTGAGACCCCTTTGCAAAAAGCCGGATTCCCACGGAGACAGTTTTCCTGAGGTGCAGACCCTATCCCAAGTGGTTGTGGCAAGGTAAAGCAAATGCCCTCCACTTCTCTGGAAGAAACCACAGTGCCCAGCCATGTTCTAAGCCCTCCCATCCTCCCTGGGCTTCTGGCAGCAGGAGTGAAAAGAGAGGAGCAGAGCACTGGGACCCGTTTGACAAAACCCGGCTTTCCACGGGAAAGTCTTTCTCCACGTGCAGACATGCTCCCAGGTGCCTGGGGCAAGGGGAAGGAAATGCCATACACTGACCTGGAAGAGACCACAGGGCCCAGGCACAGTCTGAACCCTTCCCTCAACCCGGCGATTTTGCTAGCAGGAGTTCAACCCCAATGAACACAGCCCGGAGACCCCTGGGGCAAAAACGGCTTCCGACGATCAATAGTTTCTTGCTGTGGAACACCTATCCCAAGAGGGGGAAGCCAGCTCAACGAAATGCCACACACCCAGGTGTAAGAAACAACATTGCCTTGGCTTGGTCTAAGCCCCTCACCTCGTCCCTGTGCTTTGGGGAGCCGGAGGGACAGCCGAGGCCCACGACCCTGAGACCCCTTTGCAAAAAGCCGGCTTCCCACGGAAACAGTTTTCCTGAGGTGCAGACCCTATCCCAAGTGGTTGTGGCAAGGTAAAGCAAATGCCCTCCACTTCTCTGGAAGAAACCACAGTGCCCAACCATGTTCTAAGCCCTCCCATCCTCCCTGGGCTTCTGGCAGCAGGAGTGAAAAGATAGGAGCAGAGCACTGGGACCCGTTTGACAAAACCCGGCTTCCCACGGGAACGTCTTTCTCCGCGTGCAGACATGCTCCCAGGTGCCTGGGGCAAGGGGAAGGAAATGCCATACACTGACCTGGAAGAGACCACAGGGCCCAGGCACAGTCTGAACCCTTCCCTCAACCCGGCGGTTTTGCTCGCAGGAGTTCAACCCCAACGAACATAGCCCGGAGACCCCTGGGGCAAAAACGGCTTCCGACGATCAATAGGTGCTTGCTGTGGAACACCTATCCCAAGTGGGGGAAGCCAGCTCAACAAAATGCCACACAGCCAGGTGTAAGAAACAACATTGCCCAGGCACGGTCTAAGCCCCTCACCTCGTCCCTGTGCTTTGGGGAGCGGGAGGGACAGCCGAGGCACACGGCCCTGAGACCCCTTTGCAAAAAGCCGGCTTCCCACGGAGACAGTTTTCCTGAGGTGCACACCCTATCCCAAGTGGTTGTGGCAAGGTAAAGCAAATGCCCTCCACTTCTCTGGAAGAAACCACAGTGCCCAACCATGTTCTAAGCCCTCCCATCCTCCCTGGGCTTCTGGCAGCAGGAGTGAAAAGAGAGGAGCAGAGCACTGGGACCCGTTTGACAAAACCCGGCTTCCCACGGGAAAGTCTTTCTCCACGTGCAGACATGCTCCCAGGTGCCTGGGCAAGGGGAAGGAAACGCCATACACTGACCTGGAAGAGACCACAGGGCCCAGGCACAGTCTGAACCCTTCCCTCAACCCGGCGGTTTTGCTAGCAGGAGTTCAACCCCAACGAACACAGCCCGGAGACCCCTGGGGCAAAAACGGCTTCCGACGATCAATAGTTGCTTGCTGTGGAACACCTATACCAAGTGGGGGAAGCCAGCTCAACAAAATGCCACACACCCAGGTGTAAGAAACAACATTGCCCAGGGTTGGTCTAAGCCCCTCACCTCGTCCCTGTGCTTTGGGGAGACGGAGGGACAGCCGAGGCCCACGACCCTGAGACCCCTTTGCAAAAAGCCGGCTTCCCAAGGAAACAGTTTTCCTGAGGTGCAGACCCTATCCCAAGTGGTTGTGGCAAGGTAAGCAAATGCCCTCCACTTCTCTGGAAGAAACCACAGTGCCCAACCATGTTCTAAGCCCTCCCATCCTCCCTGGGCTTCTGGCAGCAGGAGTGAAAAGAGAGGAGCAGAGCACTGGGACCCGTTTGACAAAAACCGGCTTCCAACGGGAAAGTCTTTCTCCACGTGCAGACATGCTCCCAGGTGCCTGTGGCAAGGGGAAGGGAATGCCATACACTGACCTGGAAGAGACCACAGGGCCCAGGCACAGTCTGAACCCTTCCCTCAACCCGGCGGTTTTGCTAGCAGGAGTTCAACCCCAACGAACATAGCCCGGAGACCCCTGGGGCAAAAACGGCTTCCGACGAACAATAGGTGCTTGCTGTGGAACACCTATCCCAAGTGGGGGTAGCCAGCTCAACAAAATACCACACACCCAGGTGTAAGAAACAACATTGCCCAGGCATGGTCTAAGCCCCTCACCTCGTCCCTGTGCTTTGGGGAGCCGGAGGGACAGCCGAGGCACACGGCCCTGAGACCCCTTTGCAAAAAGCCGGCTTCCCACGGAGACAGTTTTCCTGAGGTGCAGACCCTATCCCAAGTGGTTGTGGCAAGGTAAAGCAAATGCCCTCCACTTCTCTGGAAGAAACCACAGTGCCCAGCCATGTTCTAAGCCCTCCCATCCTCCCTGGGCTTCTGGCAGCAGGAGTGAAAAGAGAGGAGCAGAGCACTGGGACCCGTTTGACAAAACCCGGCTTCCCACGGGAAAGTCTTTCTCCACGTGCAGACATGCTCCCAGGTGCCTGGGGCAAGGGGAAGGAAACGCCATACACTGACCTGGAAGAGACCACAGGGCCCAAGCACAGTCTGAACCCTTCCCTCAACCCGGCGGTTTTGCTAGCAGGAGTTCAACCCCAACGAACACAGCCCGGAGACCCCTGAGGCAAAAACGGCTTCCAACGATCAATAGGTGCTTGCTGTGGAACACCTATCCCAAGTGGGGGAAGCCAGCTCAACAAAATGCCACACACCCAGGTGTAAGAAACAACATTCCCTTGGCTTGGTCTAAGCCCCTCACCTCGTCCCTGTGCTTTGGGGAGCCGGAGGGACAGCCGAGGCCCACGACCCTGAGACCCCTTTGCAAAAAGCCGGCTTCCCACGGAAACAGTTTTCCTGAGGTGCAGACCCTATCCCAAGTGGTTGTGGCAAGGTAAAGCAAATGCCCTCCACTTCTCTGGAAGAAACCACAGTGCCCAGCCATGTTCTAAGCCCTCCCATCCTCCCTGGGCTTCTGGCAGCAGGAGTGAAAAGAGAGGAGCAGAGCACGGGGACCCGTTTGACAAAAACCGGCTTCCAACGGGAAAGTCTTTCTCCACGTGCAGACATGCTCCCAGGTGCCTGTGGCAAGGGGAAGGGAATGCCATACACTGACCTGGAAGAGACCACAAGGCCTAGGCACAGTCTGAACCGTTCCCTCAACCCGGAGGTTTTGCTAGCAGGGGTTCCACCCCAACGAACACAGCCCGGAGACCCCTGGGGCAAAAACGGCTTCCGACGAACAATAGGTGCTTGCCGTGGAACACCTATCCCAAGGGGGGAAGCCAGCTCAACAAAATGCCATACACCCAGGTGTAAGAAACAACATTGCCTTGGCTTGGTCTAAGCCCCTCACCTCGTCCCTGTGCTTTGGGGAGCCGGAGGGACAGCCGAGGCCCACGACCCTGAGACCCCTTTGCAAAAAGCCGGCTTCCCACGGAAACAGTTTTCCTGAGGTGCACACCCTATCCCAAGTGGTTGTGGCAAGGTAAAGCAAATGCCCTCCACTTCTCTGGAAGAAACCACAGTGCCCAACCATGTTCTAAGCCCTCCCATCCTCCCTGGGCTTCTGGCAGCAGGAGTGAAAAGAGAGGAGCAGAGCACTGGGAACCGTTTGACAAAACCCGGCTTCCCACGGGAAAGTCTTTCTCCACGTGCAGACATGCTCCCAGGTGCCTGGGCAAGGGGAAGGAAACGCCATACACTGACCTGGAAGAGACCACAGGGCCTAGGCACAGTCTGTACCCTTCCCTCAACCCGGCGGTTTTGCTAGCAGGAGTTCAACCCCAACGAACACAGCCCGGAGACCACTGGGGCAAAAACGGCTTCCTACGATCAATAGGTGCTTGCTGTGGAACACCTATCCCAAGTGGGGGTAGCCAGCTCAACAAAATGCCACACACTCAGGTGTAAGAAACAACATTGCCCAGGCATGGTCTAAGCCCCTCACCTCGTCCCTGTGCTTTGGGGAGCCGGAGGGACAGCCGAGGCCCACGGCCCTGAGACCCCTTTGCAAAAAGCCGGCTTCCCACGGAAACAGTTTTCCTGAGGTGCAGACCCTATCCCAAATGGTAGTGGCAAGGTAAAGCAAATGCCCTCCACTTCTCTGGAAGAAACCACAGTGCCCAGCCATGTTCTAAGCCCTCCCATCCTCCCTGGGCTTCTGGCACCAGGAGTGAAAAGAGAGGAGCAGAGCACTGGGACCCGTTTGACAAAAACCGGCTTCCCACGGGAAAGTCTTTCTCCACGTGCAGACATGCTCCCAGGTGCCTGGGGCAAGGGGAAGGAAATGCCGTACACTGACCTGGAAGAGACCACAGGGCCCAGGCACAGTCTGAACCCTTCCCTCAACCCGGCGGTTTTGCTAGCAGGAGTTCAACCCCAACGACCCAGCTCGGAGACCTCTGGGGCATAAACGGCTTCCGAGGAACAATAGGTGCTTGCTGTGGAACACCTATCCCAAGTGGGGTAGCCAGCTCAACAAAATGCCACACACCCAGGTGTAAGAAACAACATTGCCTTGGCTTGGTCTAAGACCCTCACCTCGTCCCTGTGCTTTGGGGAGCGGGAGGGACAGCCGAGGCCTACGACCCTGAGTCCCCTTTGCAAAAAGCCGGCTTCCCACCGAAAGAGTTTTCCTGAGGTGCAGACCCTATCCCAAGTGGTTGTGGCAAGGTAAAGCAAATGCCCTCCACTTCTCTGGAAGAAACCACAGTGCCCAGCCATGTTCTAAGCCCTCCCATCCTCCCTGGGCTTCTGGCAGCAGGAGTGAAAAGAGAGGAGCAGAGCACTGGGACCCGTTTGATAAAACCCGGCTTCCCACGGGAAAGTCTTTCTCCACGTGCAGACATGCTCCCAGGTGCCTGTGGCAAGGGGAAGGAAATGCCATACACTGACCTGGAAGAGACCACAGGGCGCAAGCACAGTCTGAACCCTTCCCTCAACCCGGCGGTTTTGCTCGCAGGAGTTCAACCCCAACGAACATAGCCCGGAGACCCCTGGGGCAAAAACGGCTTCCGACGATCAATAGGTGCTTGCTGTGGAACACCTATCCCAAGTGGGGGAAGCCAGCTCAACAAAATGCCACACAGCCAGGTGTAAGAAACAACATTGCCCAGGCACGGTCTAAGCCCCTCACCTCGTCCCTGTGCTTTGGGGAGCGGGAGGGACAGCCGAGGCACACGGCCCTGAGACCCCTTTGCAAAAAGCCGGCTTCCCACGGAGACAGTTTTCCTGAGGTGCACACCCTATCCCAAGTGGTTGTGGCAAGGTAAAGCAAATGCCCTCCACTTCTCTGGAAGAAACCACAGTGCCCAACCATGTTCTAAGCCCTCCCATCCTCCCTGGGCTTCTGGCAGCAGGAGTGAAAAGAGAGGAGCAGAGCACTGGGACCCGTTTGACAAAACCCGGCTTCCCACGGGAAAGTCTTTCTCCACGTGCAGACATGCTCCCAGGTGCCTGGGGCAAGGGGAAGGAAACGCCATACACTGACCTGGAAGAGACCACAGGGCCCAGGCACAGTCTGAACCCTTCCCTCAACCCGGCGGTTTTGCTCGCAGGAGTTCAACCCCAACGAACACAGCCCGGAGACCCCTGGGGCAAAAACGGCTTCCGACGATCAATAGTTGCTTGCTGTGGAACACCTATACCAAGTGGGGGAAGCCAGCTCAACAAAATGCCACACACCCAGGTGTAAGAAACAACATTGCCCAGGCTTGGTCTAAGCCCCTCACCTCGTCCCTGTGCTTTGGGGAGACGGAGGGACAGCCGAGGCCCACGACCCTGAGACCCCTTTGCAAAAAGCCGGCTTCCCAAGGAAACAGTTTTCCTGAGGTGCAGACCCTATCCCAAGTGGTTGTGGCAAGGTAAGCAAATGCCCTCCACTTCTCTGGAAGAAACCACAGTGCCCAACCATGTTCTAAGCCCTCCCATCCTCCCTGGGCTTCTGGCAGCAGGAGTGAAAAGAGAGGAGCAGAGCACGGGGACCCGTTTGACAAAAACCGGCTTCCAACGGGAAAGTCTTTCTCCACGTGCAGACATGCTCCCAGGTGCCTGTGGCAAGGGGAAGGGAATGCCATACACTGACCTGGAAGAGACCACAGGGCCCAGGCACAGTCTGAACCCTTCCCTCAACCCGGCGGTTTTGCTAGCAGGAGTTCAACCCCAACGAACATAGCCCGGAGACCCCTGGGGCAAAAACGGCTTCCGACGAACAATAGGTGCTTGCTGTGGAACACCTATCCCAAGTGGGGGTAGCCAGCTCAACAAAATACCACACACCCAGGTGTAAGAAACAACATTGCCCAGGCATGGTCTAAGCCCCTCACCTCGTCCCTGTGCTTTGGGGAGCCGGAGGGACAGCCGAGGCACACGGCCCTGAGACCCCTTTGCAAAAAGCCGGCTTCCCACGGAGACAGTTTTCCTGAGGTGCAGACCCTATCCCAAGTGGTTGTGGCAAGGTAAAGCAAATGCCCTCCACTTCTCTGGAAGAAACCACAGTGCCCAGCCATGTTCTAAGCCCTCCCATCCTCCCTGGGCTTCTGGCAGCAGGAGTGAAAAGAGAGGAGCAGAGCACTGGGACCCGTTTGACAAAACCCGGCTTCCCACGGGAAAGTCTTTCTCCACGTGCAGACATGCTCCCAGGTGCCTGGGGCAAGGGGAAGGAAACGCCATACACTGACCTGGAAGAGACCACAGGGCCCAAGCACAGTCTGAACCCTTCCCTCAACCCGGCGGTTTTGCTAGCAGGAGTTCAACCCCAACGAACACAGCCCGGAGACCCCTGAGGCAAAAACGGCTTCCAACGATCAATAGGTGCTTGCTGTGGAACACCTATCCCAAGTGGGGGAAGCCAGCTCAACAAAATGCCACACACCCAGGTGTAAGAAACAACATTCCCTTGGCTTGGTCTAAGCCCCTCACCTCGTCCCTGTGCTTTGGGGAGCCGGAGGGACAGCCGAGGCCCACGACCCTGAGACCCCTTTGCAAAAAGCCGGCTTCCCACGGAAACAGTTTTCCTGAGGTGCAGACCCTATCCCAAGTGGTTGTGGCAAGGTAAAGCAAATGCCCTCCACTTCTCTGGAAGAAACCACAGTGCCCAGCCATGTTCTAAGCCCTCCCATCCTCCCTGGGCTTCTGGCAGCAGGAGTGAAAAGAGAGGAGCAGAGCACGGGGACCCGTTTGACAAAAACCGGCTTCCAACGGGAAAGTCTTTCTCCACGTGCAGACATGCTCCCAGGTGCCTGTGGCAAGGGGAAGGGAATGCCATACACTGACCTGGAAGAGACCACAAGGCCTAGGCACAGTCTGAACCGTTCCCTCAACCCGGAGGTTTTGCTAGCAGGGGTTCCACCCCAACGAACACAGCCCGGAGACCCCTGGGGCAAAAACGGCTTCCGACGAACAATAGGTGCTTGCCGTGGAACACCTATCCCAAGGGGGGAAGCCAGCTCAACAAAATGCCATACACCCAGGTGTAAGAAACAACATTGCCTTGGCTTGGTCTAAGCCCCTCACCTCGTCCCTGTGCTTTGGGGAGCCGGAGGGACAGCCGAGGCCCACGACCCTGAGACCCCTTTGCAAAAAGCCGGCTTCCCACGGAAACAGTTTTCCTGAGGTGCACACCCTATCCCAAGTGGTTGTGGCAAGGTAAAGCAAATGCCCTCCACTTCTCTGGAAGAAACCACAGTGCCCAACCATGTTCTAAGCCCTCCCATCCTCCCTGGGCTTCTGGCAGCAGGAGTGAAAAGAGAGGAGCAGAGCACTGGGACCCGTTTGACAAAACCCGGCTTCCCACGGGAAAGTCTTTCTCCACGTGCAGACATGCTCCCAGGTGCCTGGGGAAGGGGAAGGAAACGCCATACACTGACCTGGAAGAGACCACAGGGCCTAGGCACAGTCTGTACCCTTCCCTCAACCCGGCGGTTTTGCTAGCAGGAGTTCAACCCCAACGAACACAGCCCGGAGACCACTGGGGCAAAAACGGCTTCCTACGATCAATAGGTGCTTGCTGTGGAACACCTATCCCAAGTGGGGGTAGCCAGCTCAACAAAATGCCACACACTCAGGTGTAAGAAACAACATTGCCCAGGCATGGTCTAAGCCCCTCACCTCGTCCCTGTGCTTTGGGGAGCCGGAGGGACAGCCGAGGCCCACGGCCCTGAGACCCCTTTGCAAAAAGCCGGCTTCCCACGGAAACAGTTTTCCTGAGGTGCAGACCCTATCCCAAATGGTAGTGGCAAGGTAAAGCAAATGCCCTCCACTTCTCTGGAAGAAACCACAGTGCCCAGCCATGTTCTAAGCCCTCCCATCCTCCCTGGGCTTCTGGCACCAGGAGTGAAAAGAGAGGAGCAGAGCACTGGGACCCGTTTGACAAAAACCGGCTTCCCACGGGAAAGTCTTTCTCCACGTGCATACATGCTCCCAGGTGCCTGGGGCAAGGGGAAGGAAATGCCGTACACTGACCTGGAAGAGACCACAGGGCCCAGGCACAGTCTGAACCCTTCCCTCAACCCGGCGGTTTTGCTAGCAGGAGTTCAACCCCAACGACCCAGCTCGGAGACCTCTGGGGCATAAACGGCTTCCGAGGAACAATAGGTGCTTGCTGTGGAACACCTATCCCAAGTGGGGTAGCCAGCTCAACAAAATGCCACACACCCAGGTGTAAGAAACAACATTGCCTTGGCTTGGTCTAAGACCCTCACCTCGTCCCTGTGCTTTGGGGAGCGGGAGGGACAGCCGAGGCCTACGACCCTGAGTCCCCTTTGCAAAAAGCCGGCTTCCCACCGAAAGAGTTTTCCTGAGGTGCAGACCCTATCCCAAGTGGTTGTGGCAAGGTAAAGCAAATGCCCTCCACTTCTCTGGAAGAAACCACAGTGCCCAGCCATGTTCTAAGCCCTCCCATCCTCCCTGGGCTTCTGGCAGCAGGAGTGAAAAGAGAGGAGCAGAGCACTGGGACCCGTTTGATAAAACCCGGCTTCCCACGGGAAAGTCTTTCTCCACGTGCAGACATGCTCCCAGGTGCCTGTGGCAAGGGGAAGGAAATGCCATACACTGACCTGGAAGAGACCACAGGGCGCAAGCACAGTCTGAACCCTTCCGTCAACCCGGCGGTTTTGCTCGCAGGAGTTCAACCCCAACGAACATAGCCCGGGGACCCCTGGGGCAAAAACGGCTTCCGACGATCAATAGGTGCTTGCTGTGGAACACCTATCCCAAGTGGGGGAAGCCAGCTCAACAAAATGCCACACAGCCAGGTGTAAGAAACAACATTGCCCAGGCACGGTCTAAGCCCCTCACCTCGTCCCTGTGCTTTGGGGAGCCGGAGGGACAGCCGAGGCACACGACCCTGAGACCCCTTTGCAAAAAGCCGGCTTCCCACGGAGACAGTTTTCCTGAGGTGCACACCCTATCCCAAGTGGTTGTGGCAAGGTAAAGCAAATGCCCTCCACTTCTCTGGAAGAAACCACAGTGCCCAACCATGTTCTAAGCCCTCCCATCCTCCCTGGGCTTCTGGCAGCAGGAGTGAAAAGAGAGGAGCAGAGCACTGGGACCCGTTTGACAAAACCCGGCTTCCCACGGGAAAGTCTTTCTCCACGTGCAGACATGCTCCCAGGTGCCTGGGCAAGGGGAAGGAAACGCCATACACTGACCTGGAAGAGACCACAGGGCCCAGGCACAGTCTGAACCCTTCCCTCAACCCGGCGGTTTTGCTAGCAGGAGTTCAACCCCAACGAACACAGCCCGGAGACCCCTGGGGCAAAAACGGCTTCCGACGATCAATAGTTGCTTGCTGTGGAACACCTATACCAAGTGGGGGAAGCCAGCTCAACAAAATGCCACACACCCAGGTGTAAGAAACAACATTGCCCAGGCTTGGTCTAAGCCCCTCACCTCGTCCCTGTGCTTTGGGGAGACGGAGGGACAGCCGAGGCCCACGACCCTGAGACCCCTTTGCAAAAAGCCGGCTTCCCACGGAAACAGTTTTCCTGAGGTGCAGACCCTATCCCAAGTGGTTGTGGCAAGGTAAGCAAATGCCCTCCACTTCTCTGGAAGAAACCACAGTGCCCAACCATGTTCTAAGCCCTCCCATCCTCCCTGGGCTTCTGGCAGCAGGAGTGAAAAGAGAGGAGCAGAGCACGGGGACCCGTTTGACAAAAACCGGCTTCCAACGGGAAAGTCTTTCTCCACGTGCAGACATGCTCCCAGGTGCCTGTGGCAAGGGGAAGGGAATGCCATACACTGACCTGGAAGAGACCACAGGGCCCAGGCACAGTCTGAACCCTTCCCTCAACCCGGCGGTTTTGCTAGCAGGAGTTCAACCCCAACGAACATAGCCCGGAGACCCCTGGGGCAAAAACGGCTTCCGACGAACAATAGGTGCTTGCTGTGGAACACCTATCCCAAGTGGGGGTAGCCAGCTCAACAAAATGCCACACACCCAGGTGTAAGAAACAACATTGCCCAGGCATGGTCTAAGCCCCTCACCTCGTCCCTGTGCTTTGGGGAGCCGGAGGGACAGCCGAGGCACACGGCCCTGAGACCCCTTTGCAAAAAGCCGGATTCCCACGGAGACAGTTTTCCTGAGGTGCAGACCCTATCCCAAGTGGTTGTGGCAAGGTAAAGCAAATGCCCTCCACTTCTCTGGAAGAAACCACAGTGCCCAGCCATGTTCTAAGCCCTCCCATCCTCCCTGGGCTTCTGGCAGCAGGAGTGAAAAGAGAGGAGCAGAGCACTGGGACCCGTTTGACAAAACCCGGCTTTCCACGGGAAAGTCTTTCTCCACGTGCAGACATGCTCCCAGGTGCCTGGGGCAAGGGGAAGGAAATGCCATACACTGACCTGGAAGAGACCACAGGGCCCAGGCACAGTCTGAACCCTTCCCTCAACCCGGCGATTTTGCTAGCAGGAGTTCAACCCCAATGAACACAGCCCGGAGACCCCTGGGGCAAAAACGGCTTCCGACGATCAATAGTTTCTTGCTGTGGAACACCTATCCCAAGAGGGGGAAGCCAGCTCAACAAAATGCCACACACCCAGGTGTAAGAAACAACATTGCCTTGGCTTGGTCTAAGCCCCTCACCTCGTCCCTGTGCTTTGGGGAGCCGGAGGGACAGCCGAGGCCCACGACCCTGAGACCCCTTTGCAAAAAGCCGGCTTCCCACGGAAACAGTTTTCCTGAGGTGCAGACCCTATCCCAAGTGGTTGTGGCAAGGTAAAGCAAATGCCCTCCACTTCTCTGGAAGAAACCACAGTGCCCAACCATGTTCTAAGCCCTCCCATCCTCCCTGGGCTTCTGGCAGCAGGAGTGAAAAGATAGGAGCAGAGCACTGGGACCCGTTTGACAAAACCCGGCTTCCCACGGGAACGTCTTTCTCCGCGTGCAGACATGCTCCCAGGTGCCTGGGGCAAGGGGAAGGAAATGCCATACACTGACCTGGAAGAGACCACAGGGCCCAGGCACAGTCTGAACCCTTCCCTCAACCCGGCGGTTTTGCTAGCAGGACTTCAACCCAAACGAACACAGCCCGGAGACCCCTGGGGCAAAATCGGCTTCCGACGATCAATAGGTGCTTGCTGTGGAACACCTATCCCAAGTGGGGGAAGCCAGCTCAACAAAATGCCACACACCCAGGTGTAAGAAACAACATTGCCCAGGCACGGTCTAAGCCCCTCACCTCGTCCCTGTGCTTTGGGGAGCCGGAGGGACAGCCGAGGCACACGGCCCTGAGACCCCTTTGCAAAAAGCCGGCTTCCCACGGAGACAGTTTTCCTGAGGTGCACACCCTATCCCAAGTTGTTGTGGCAAGGTAAAGCAAATGCCCTCCACTTCTCTGTAAGAAACCACAGTGCCCAGCCATGTTCTAAACCCTCCCATCCTCCCTGGGCTTCTGGCAGCAGGAGTGAAAAGAGAGGAGCAGAGCACGGGGACCCGTTTGACAAAAACCGGCTTCCAACGGGAAAGTCTTTCTCCACGTGCAGACATGCTCCCAGGTGCCTGTGGCAAGGGGAAGGGAATGCCATACACTGACCTGGAAGAGACCACAGCCCCCAGGCACAGTCTGAACCCTTCCGTCAACCCGGCGGTTTTGCTAGCAGGAGTTCAACCCCAACGAACATAGCCCGGAGACCCCTGGGGCAAAAACGGCTTCCGACGAACAATAGGTGCTTGCTGATGAACACCTATCCCAAGTGGGGGTAGCCAGCTCAACAAAATGCCACAAACCCAGGTGTAAGAAACAACATTGCCCAGGCATGGTCTAAGCCCCTCACCTCGTCCCTGTGCTTTGGGGAGCCGGAGGGACAGCCGAGGCACACGGCCCTGAGACCCCTTTGCAAAAAGCCGGATTCCCACGGAGACAGTTTTCCTGAGGTGCAGACCCTATCCCAAGTGGTTGTGGCAAGGTAAAGCAAATGCCCTCCACTTCTCTGGAAGAAACCACAGTGCCCAGCCATGTTCTAAGCCCTCCCATCCTCCCTGGGCTTCTGGCAGCAGGAGTGAAAAGAGAGGAGCAGAGCACTGGGACCCGTTTGACAAAACCCGGCTTTCCACGGGAAAGTCTTTCTCCACGTGCAGACATGCTCCCAGGTGCCTGGGGCAAGGGGAAGGAAATGCCATACACTGACCTGGAAGAGACCACAGGGCCCAGGCACAGTCTGAACCCTTCCCTCAACCCGGCGATTTTGCTAGCAGGAGTTCAACCCCAATGAACACAGCCCGGAGACCCCTGGGGCAAAAACGGCTTCCGACGATCAATAGTTTCTTGCTGTGGAACACCTATCCCAAGTGGGGGAAGCCAGCTCAACAAAATGCCACACACCCAGGTGTAAGAAAAAACATTGCCTTGGCTTGGTCTAAGCCCCTCACCTCGTCCCTGTGCTTTGGGGAGCCGGAGGGACAGCCGAGGCCCACGACCCTGAGACCCCTTTGCAAAAAGCCGGCTTCCCACGGAAACAGTTTTCCTGAGGTGCAGACCCTATCCCAAGTGGTTGTGGCAAGGTAAAGCAAATGCCCTCCACTTCTCTGGAAGAAACCACAGTGCCCAACCATGTTCTAAGCCCTCCCATCCTCCCTGGGCTTCTGGCAGCAGGAGTGAAAAGATAGGAGCAGAGCACTGGGACCCGTTTGACAAAACCCGGCTTCCCACGGGAAAGTCTTTCTCCGCGTGCAGACATGCTCCCAGGTGCCTGGGGCAAGGGGAAGGAAATGCCATACACTGACCTGGAAGAGACCACAGGGCCCAGGCACAGTCTGAACCCTTCCCTCAACCCGGCGGTTTTGCTAGCAGGACTTCAACCCAAACGAACACAGCCCGGAGACCCCTGGGGCAAAATCGGCTTCCGACGATCAATAGGTGCTTGCTGTGGAACACCTATCCCAAGTGGGGGAAGCCAGCTCAACAAAATGCCACACACCCAGGTGTAAGAAACAACATTGCCCAGGCACGGTCTAAGCCCCTCACCTCGTCCCTGTGCTTTGGGGAGCCGGAGGGACAGCCGAGGCACACGGCCCTGAGACCCCTTTGCAAAAAGCCGGCTTCCCACGGAGACAGTTTTCCTGAGGTGCACACCCTATCCCAAGTTGTTGTGGCAAGGTAAAGCAAATGCCCTCCACTTCTCTGTAAGAAACCACAGTGCCCAGCCATGTTCTAAACCCTCCCATCCTCCCTGGGCTTCTGGCAGCAGGAGTGAAAAGAGAGGAGCAGAGCACGGGGACCCGTTTGACAAAAACCGGCTTCCAACGGGAAAGTCTTTCTCCACGTGCAGACATGCTCCCAGGTGCCTGTGGCAAGGGGAAGGGAATGCCATACACTGACCTGGAAGAGACCACAGCCCCCAGGCACAGTCTGAACCCTTCCCTCAACCCGGCGGTTTTGCTAGCAGGAGTTCAACCCCAACGAACATAGCCCGGAGACCCCTGGGGCAAAAACGGCTTCCGACGAACAATAGGTGCTTGCTGATGAACACCTATCCCAAGTGAGGGTAGCCAGCTCAACAAAATGCCACAAACCCAGGTGTAAGAAACAACATTGCCCAGGCATGGTCTAAGCCCCTCACCTCGTCCCTGTGCTTTGGGGAGCCGGAGGAACAGCCGAGGCACACGGCCCTGAGACCCCTTTGCAAAAAGCCGGCTTCCCACGGAGGCAGTTTTCCTGAGGTGCACACCCTATCCCAAGTGGTTGTGGCAAGGTAAAGCAAATGCCCTCCACTTCTCTGGAAGAAACCACAGTGCCCAGCCATGTTCTAAGCCCTCCCATCCTCCCTGGGCTTCTGGCAGCAGGAGTGAAAAGAGAGGAGCAGAGCACTGGGACCCGTTTGACAAAACCCGGCTTTCCACGGGAAAGTCTTTCTCCACGTGCAGACATGCTCCCAGGTGCCTGGGGCAAGGGGAAGGAAATGCCATACACTGAACTGGAAGAGACCACAGGGCCCAGGCACAGTCTGAACCCTTCCCTCAACCCGGCGATTTTGCTAGCAGGAGTTCAACCCCAACGAACACAGCCCGGAGACCCCTGGGGCAAAAACGGCTTCCGACGATCAATAGGTGCTTGCTGTGGAACACCTATACCAAGTGGGGGAAGCCAGCTCAACAAAATGCCACACACCCATGTGTAAGAAACAACATTGCCCAGGCTTGGTCTAAGCCCCTCACCTCGTCCCTGTGCTTTGGGGAGCCGGAGGGACAGCCGAGGCCCACGACCCTGAGACCCCTTTGCAAAAAGCCGGCTTCCCAAGGAAACAGTTTTCCTGAGGTGCAGACCCTATCCCAAGTGGTTGTGGCAAGGTAAGCAAATGCCCTCCACTTCTCTGGAAGAAACCACAGTGCCCAACCATGTTCTAAGCCCTCCCATCCTCCCTGGGCTTCTGGCAGCAGGAGTGAAAAGAGAGGAGCAGAGCACTGGGACCCGTTTGACAAAACCCGGCTTCCCACGGGAAAGTCTTTCTCCACGTGCAGACATGCTCCCAGGTGCCTGTGGCAAGGGGAAAGAAATGCCATACACTGACCTGGAAGAGACCACAGGGCCTAGGCACAGTCTGAACCCTTCCCTCAACCCGGCGGTTTTGCTAGCAGGGGTTCCACCCCAACGAACACAGCCCGGAGACCCCTGAGGCAAAAACGGCTTCCGACGATCAATAGGTGCTTGCTGTGGAACACCTATCCCAAGTGGGGGAAGCCAGCTCAACAAAATGCCACACACCCAGGTGTAAGAAACAACATTGCCTTGGCTTGGTCTAAGCCCCTCACCTCGTCCCTGTGCTTTGGGGAGCCGGAGGGACAGCCGAGGCCCACGACCCTGAGACCCCTTTGCAAAAAGCCGGCTTCCCAAGGAAACAGTTTTCCTGAGGTGCAGACCCTATCCCAAGTGGTTGTGGCAAGGTAAAGCAAATGCCCTCCACTTCTCTGGAAGAAACCACAGTGCCCAACCATGTTCTAAGCCCTCCCATCCTCCCTGGGCTTCTGGCAGCAGGAGTGAAAAGAGAGGAGCAGAGCACTGGGACCCGTTTGACAAAACCCGGCTTCCCACGGGAAAGTCTTTCTCCACGTGCAGACATGCTCCCAGGTGCCTGGGCAAGGGGAAGGAAACGCCATACACTGACCTGGAAGAGACCACAGGGCCCAGGCACAGTCTGAACCCTTCCCTCAACCCGGCGGTTTTGCTAGCAGGAGTTCAACCCCAACGAACACAGCCCGGAGACCCCTGGGGCAAAAACGGCTTCCGACGATCAATAGTTGCTTGCTGTGGAACATCTATACCAAGTGGGGGAAGCCAGCTCAACAAAATGCCACACACCCAGGTGTAAGAAACAACATTGCCCAGGCTTGGTCTAAGCCCCTCACCTCGTCCCTGTGCTTTGGGGAGACGGAGGGACAGCCGAGGCCCACGACCCTGAGACCCCTTTGCAAAAAGCCGGCTTCCCAAGGAAACAGTTTTCCTGAGGTGCAGACCCTATCCCAAGTGGTTGTGGCAAGGTAAGCAAATGCCCTCCACTTCTCTGGAAGAAACCACAGTGCCCAGCCATGTTCTAAGCCCTCCCATCCTCCCTGGGCTTCTGGCAGCAGGAGTGAAAAGAGAGGAGCAGAGCACTGGGACCCGTTTGACAAAAACCGGCTTCCAACGGGAAAGTCTTTCTCCACGTGCAGACATGCTCCCAGGTGCCTGTGGCAAGGGGAAGGGAATGCCATACACTGACCTGGAAGAGAACACAGGGCCCAGGCACAGTCTGAACCCTTCCCTCAACCCGGCGGTTTTGCTAGCAGGAGTTCAACCCCAACGAATATAGCCCGGAGACCCCTGGGGCAAAAACGGCTTCCGACGAACAATAGGTGCTTGCTGTGGAACACCTATCCCAAGTGCGGGTAGCCAGCTCAACAAAATGCCACACACCCAGGTGTAAGAAACAAGAATGCCCAGGCATGGTCTAAGCCCCTCACCTCGTCCCTGTGCTTTGGGGAGCCGGAGGGACAGCCGAGGCACACGGCCCTGAGACCCCTTTGCAAAAAGCCGGCTTCCCACGGAGACAGTTTTCCTGAGGTGCAGACCCTATCCCAAGTGGTTGTGGCAAGGTAAAGCAAATGCCCTCCACTTCTCTGGAAGAAACCACAGTGCCCAGCCATGTTCTAAGCCCTCCCATCCTCCCTGGGCTTCTGGCAGCAGGAGTGAAAAGAGAGGAGCAGAGCCCTGGGACCCGTTTGACAAAACCCGGCTTTCCACGGGAAAGTCTTTCTCCACGTGCAGACATGCTCCCAGGTGCCTGGGGCAAGGGGAAGGAAATGCCATACACTGACCTGGAAGAGACCACAGGGCCCAGGCACAGTCTGAACCCTTCCCTCAACCCGGCGATTTTGCTAGCAGGAGTTCAACCCCAACGAACACAGCCCGGAGACCCCTGGGGCAAAAACGGCTTCCGACGATCAATAGTTTCTTGCTGTGGAACACCTATCCCAAGTGGGGGTAGCCAGCTCAACAAAATGCCACACACCCAGGTGTAAGAAACAACATTGCCCAGGCATGGTCTAAGCCCCTCACCTCGTCCCTGTGCTTTGGGGAGCTGGAGGGACACCCGAGGCACACGGCCCTGAGACCCCTTTGCAAAAAGCCGGCTTCCCACGGAAACAGTTTTCCTGAGGTGCAGACCCTATCCCAAGTGGTTGTGGCAAGGTAAATCAAATGCCCTCCACTTCTCTGGAAGAAACCACAGTGCCCAGCCATGTTCTAAGCCCTTCCATCCTCCCTGGGCTTCTGGCAGCAGGAGTGAAAAGAGAGGAGCAGAGCACTGGGACCCGTTTGACAAAACCCGGCTTCCCACGGGAAAGTCTTTCTCCACGTGCAGACATGCTCCCAGGTGCCTGGGGCAAGGGGAAGGAAACGCCATACACTGACCTGGAAGAGACCACAGGGCCCAAGCACAGTCTGAACCCTTCCCTCAACCCGGCGGTTTTGCTAGCAGGAGTTCAACCCCAACGAACACAGCCCGGAGACCCCTGGGGCAAAAACAGCTTCCGACGATCAATAGGTGCTTGCTGTGGAACACCTATCCCAAGTGGGGGAAGCCAGCTCAACAAAATGCCACACACCCAAGTGTAAGAAACAACATTGCCCTGACGGTCTAAGCCCCTCACCTCGTCCCTGTGCTTTGGGGAGCCGGAGGGACACCCGAGGCCCACGGCCCTGAGACCCCTTTGCAAAAAGCCGGCTTCCCATGGAAACAGTTTTCCTGAGGTGCAGACCCTATCCCAATTGGTTGTGGCAAGGTAAAGCAAATGCCCTCCACTTCTCTGGAAGAAACCACAGTGCCCAGCCATGTTCTAAGCCCTCCCATCCTCCCTGGGCTTCTGGCAGCAGGAGTGAAAAGAGAGGAGCAGAGCACTGGGACCCGTTTGACAAAACCCGGCTTCCCACGGGAAAGTCTTTCTCCACGTGCAGACATTCTCCCAGGTGCCTGGGGCAAGGGGAAGGAAACGCCATACACTGACCTGGAAGAGACCACAGGGCCCAAGCACAGTCTGAACCCTTCCGTCAACCCGGCGGTTTTGCTAGCAGGAGTTCAACCCCAACGAACACAGCCCGGAGACCCCTGGGGCAAAAACGGCTTCCGACGATCAATAGGTGCTTGCTGTGGAACACCTATCCCAAGTGGGGGAAGCCAGCTCAACAAAATGCCACACAACCTGGTGTGAGAAACAACATTGCCTTGGCTTGGTCTAAGCCCCTCAACTCGTCCCTGTGCTTTGGGGAGCCGGAGGGACAGCCGAGGCCCACGACCCTGCGACCCCTTTGCAAAAAGCCGGCTTCCCACGGAAACAGTTTTCCTGAGGTGCAGACCCTATCCCAAGTGGTTGTGGCAAGGTAAAGCAAATGCCCTCCACTTCTCTGGAAGAAACCACAGTGCCCAACCATGTTCTAAGCCCTCCCATCCTCCCTGGGCTTCTGGCAGCAGGAGTGAAAAGAGAGGAGCAGAGCACTGGGACCCGTTTGACAAAACCTGGCTTCCCACGGGAAAGTCTTTCTCCACGTGCAGACATGCTCCCAGGTGCCTGTGGCAAGGGGAAGGAAATGCCATACACTGACCTGGAAGAGACCACAGGGCCCAGGCACAGTCTGAACCCTTCCCTCAACCGGGCGATTTTGCTAGCAGGAGTTCAACCCCAACGAACACAGCCCGGAGACCCCTGGGGCAAAAACGGCTTCCGAGGAACAATAGGTGCTTGCTGTGGAACACCTATCCCAAGTGGGGGAAGCCAGCTCAACAAAATGCCACACACCCAGGTGTAAGAAACAACATTGCCCAGGCACGGTCTAAGCCCCTCACCTCGTCCCTGTGCTTTGGGGAGCCGGAGGGACAGCCGAGGCACACGGCCCTGAGACCCCTTTGCAAAAAGCCGGCTTCCCACGGAGACAGTTTTCCTGAGGTGCACACCCTATCCCAAGTGGTTGTGGCAAGGTAAAGCAAATGCCCTCCACTTCTCTGTAAGAAACCACAGTGCCCAGCCATGTTCTAAGCCCTCCCATCCTCCCTGGGCTTCTGGCAGCAGGAGTGAAAAGAGAGGAGCAGAGCACGGGGACCCGTTTGACAAAAACCGGCTTCCAACGGGAAGTCTTTCTCCACGTGCAGACATGCTCCCAGGTGCCTGGGGCAAGGGGAAGGAAATGCCATACACTGACCTGGAAGAGACCACAGGGCCCAGGCACAGTCTGAACCCTTCCCTCAACCCGGCGGTTTTGCTAGCAGGAGTTCAACCCCAACGAACACAGCCCGAAGACCCCTGGGGCAAAAACGGCTTCCGACGATCAATAGGTGCTTGCTGTGGAACATCTATCCCAAGTGGGGGAAGCCAGCTCAACAAAATGCCACACACCCAGGTGTAAGAAACAACATTGCCCTGGCTTGGTCTAAGCCCCTCACCTCGTCCCTGTGCTTTGGGGAGCCGGAGGGACACCCGAGGCCCACGGCCCTGAGGCCCCTTTGCAAAAAGCCGGCTTCCCACGGAAACAGTTTTCCTGAGGTGCAGACCCTATCCCAAGTGGTTTTGGCAAGGTAAAGCAAATGCCCTCCACTTCTCTGGAAGAAACCACAGTGCCCAGCCATGTTCTAAGCCCTCCCATCCTCCCTGGGCTTCTGGCAGCAGGAGTGAAAAGAGAGGAGCAGAGCACTGGGACCCGTTTGACAAAACCCGGCTTCCCACGGGAAAGTCTTTCTCCACGTGCAGACATGCTCCCAGGTGCCTGGGGCAAGGGGAAGGAAACGCCATACACTGACCTGGAAGAGACCTCAGGGCCCAGGCACAGTCTGAACCCTTCCCTCAACCCGGCGGTTTTGCTAGCAGGAGTTCAACCCCAACGAACACAGCCCGGAGACCCCTGGGGCAAAAACGGCTTCCGACGATCAATAGGTGCTTGCTGTGGAACACCTATCCCAAGTGGGGGTAGCCAGCTCAACAGAATGCCACACACTCAGGTGTAAGAAACAACATTGCCCAGGCATGGTCTAAGCCCCTCACCTCGTCCCTGTGCTTTGGGGAGCCGGAGGGACAGCCGAGGCCCACGGCCCTGAGACCCCTTTGCAAAAAGCCGGCTTCCCACGGAAACAGTTTTCCTGAGGTGCAGACCCTATCCCAAGTGGTTGTGGCAAGGTAAAGCAAATGCCCTCCACTTCTCTGGAAGAAACCACAGTGCCCAGCCATGTTCTAAGCCCTCCCATCCTCCCTGGGCTTCTGGCAGCAGGAGTGAAAAGAGAGGAGCAGAGCACTGGGACCCGTTTGACAAAACCCGGCTTCCCACGGGAAAGTCTTTCTCCACGTGCAGACATGCTCCCAGGTGCCTGTGGCAAGGGGAAGGAAATGCCATACACTGACCTGGAAGAGACCACAGGGCCCAGGCACAGTCTGAACCCTTCCCTCAACCGGGCGATTTTGCTAGCAGGAGTTCAACCCCAACGAACACAGCCCGGAGACCCCTGCGGCAAAAACGGCTTCCGACGATCAATAGTTGCTTGCTGTGGAACACCTATCCCAAGTGGGGGAAGCCAGCTCAAAAAATGTCACACACCCAGGTGTAAGAAACAACATTGCCCAGGCTTGGTCTAAGCCCCTCACCTCGTCCCTGTGCTTTGGGGAGCCGGAGGGACAGCCGAGGCCCACGACCCTGAGACCCCTTTGCAAAAAGCCGCCTTCCCAAGGAAACAGTTTTCCTGAGGTGCAGACCCTATCCCAAGTGGTTGTGGCAAGGTAAGCAAATGCCCTCCACTTCTCTGGAAGAAACCACAGTGCCCAGCCATGTTCTAAGCCCTCCCATCCTCCCTGGGCTTCTGGCAGCAGGAGTGAAAAGAGAGGAGCAGAGCACTGGGCCCCGTTTGACAAAACCCGGCTTCCCACGGGAAAGTCTTTCTCCACGTGCAGACATGCTCCCAGGTGCCTGTGGCAAAGGGAAAAAAATGCCATACACTGACCTGGAAGAGACCACAGGGCCTAGGCACAGTCAGTACCCTTCCCTCAACCCGGCGGTTTTGCTAGCAGGAGTTCAACCCCAACGAACACAGCCCGGAGACCCCTGGGGCAAAAACGGCTTCCGACGATCAATAGGTGCTTGCTGTGGAACACCTATCCCAAGTGGGGGTAGCCAGCTCAACAAAATGCCACACACTCAGGTGTAAGAAACAACATTGCCCAGGCATGGTCTAAGCCCCTCACCTCGTCCCTGTGCTTCGGGGAGACGGAGGGACAGCCGAGGCCCACGACCCTGAGACCCCTTTGCAAAAAGCCGGCTTCCCACGGAAACAGTTTTCCTGAGGGGCAGACCCTATCCCAAGTGGTTGTGGCAAGGTAAAGCAAATGCCCTCCACTTCTCTGGAAGAAACCACAGTGCCCAACCATGTTCTAAGCCCTCCCATCCTCCCTGGGCTTCTGGCAGCAGGAGTGAAAAGAGAGGAGCAGAGCACTGGGACCCGTTTGACAAAACCCGGCTTCCCACGGGAAAGTCTTTCTCCACGTGCAGACATGCTCCCAGGTGCCTGGGCAAGGGGAAGGAAACGCCATACACTGACCTGGAAGAGACCACAGGGCCCAGGCACAGTCTGAACCCTTCCCTCAACACGGCGGTTTTGCTAGCAGGAGTTCAACCCCAACGAACACAGCCCGGAGACCCCTGGGGCAAAAACGGCTTCCGACGGACAATAGGTGCTTGCTGTAGAACACCTATCCCAAGTGGGGGTAGCCAGCTCAACAAAATGCCACACACCCAGGTGTAAGAAACAACATTGCCCTGGCTTGGTCTAAGCCCCTCACCTCGTCCCTGTGCTTTGGGGAGCCGGAGGGACACCTGAGGCCCACGGCCCTGAGACCTCTTTGCAAAAAGCCGGCTTCCCACCGAAAGAGTTTTCCTGAGGTGCAGACCCTATCCCAAGTGGTTGTGGCAAGGTAAAGCAAATGCCCTCCACTTCTCTGTAAGAAACCACAGTGCCCAGCCATGTTCTAAGCCCTCCCATCCTCCCTGGGCTTCTGGCAGCAGGAGTGAAAAGAGAGGAGCAGAGAACTGGGACCCGTTTGACAAAACCCGGCTTCCCACGGGAAAGTCTTTCTCCACGTGCAGACATGCTCCCAGGTGCCTGGGGCAAGGGGAAGGAAACGCCATACACTGACCTGGAAGAGACCTCAGGGCCCAAGCACAGTCTGAACCCTTCCCTCAACCCGGCGGTTTTGCTAGCAGGAGTTCAACCCCAACGAACACAGCCCGGAGACCCCTGGGGCAAAAACGGCTTCCAACGATCAATAGGTGCTTGCTGTGGAACACCTATCCCAAGTGGGGGTAGCCAGCTCAACAGAATGCCACACACCCAGGTGTAAGAAACAACATTGCCCAGGCATGGTCTAAGCCCCTCACCTCGTCCCTGTGCTTTGGGGAGCCGGAGGGACAGCCGAGGCCCACGGCCCTGAGACCCCTTTTCAAAAAGCCGGCTTCCCACGGAAACAGTTTTCCTGAGGTGCAGACCCTATCCCAAGTGGTTGTGGCAAGGTAAAGCAAATGCCCTCCACTTCTCTGGAAGAAACCACAGTGCCCAGCCATGTTCTAAGCCCTCCCATCCTCCCTGGGCTTCTGGCAGCAGGAGTGAAAAGAGAGGAGCAGAGCACTGGGACCCGTTTGACAAAACCCGGCTTTCCACGGGAAAGTCTTTCTCCACGTGCAGACATGCTCCCAGGTGCCTGGGGCAAGGGGAAGGAAATGCCATACACTGACCTGGAAGAGACCACAGGGCCCAGGCACAGTCTGAACCCTTCCCTCAACCCGGCGATTTTGCTAGCAGGAGTTCAACCCCAACGAACACAGCCCGGAGACCCCTGGGGCAAAAACGGCTTCCGACGATCAATAGTTTCTTGCTGTGGAACACCTATCCCAAGTGGGGGAAGCCAGCTCAACAAAATGCCACACACCCAGGTGTAAGAAACAACATTGCCCAGGCATGGTCTAAGCCCCTCACCTCGTCCCTGTGCTTTGGGGAGCTGGAGGGACACCCGAGGCACACGGCCCTGAGACCCCTTTGCAAAAAGCCGGTTTCCCACGGAAATAGTTTTCCTGAGGTGCAGACCCTATCCCAAGTGGTTGTGGCAAGGTAAAGCAAATGCCCTCCACTTCTCTGGAAGAAACCACAGTGCCCAGCCATGTTCTAAGCCCTCCCATCCTCCCTGGGCTTCTGGCAGCAGGAGTGAAAAGAGAGGAGCAGAGCACTGGGACCCGTTTGACAAAACCCGGCTTCCCACGGGAAAGTCTTTCTCCACGTGCAGACATACTCCCAGTTGCCTGTGGCAAGGGGAAGGAAACGCCATACACTGACCTGGAAGAGACCACAGGGCCCAGGCACAGTCTGAACCCTTCCCTCAACCCGGCGGTTTTGCTAGCAGGAGTTCAACCCAAACGAACACAGCCCGGAGACCCCTGGGGCAAAAACGGCTTCCGAGGAACAATAGGTGCTTGCTGTGGAACACCTATCCCAAGTGGGGGAAGCCAGCTCAACAAAATGCCACACACCCAGGTGTAAGAAACAACATTGCCCAGGCACGGTCTAAGCCCCTCACCTCGTCCCTGTGCTTTGGGGAGCCGGAGGGACAGCCGAGGCACACGGCCCTGAGACCCCTTTGCAAAAAGCCGGCTTCCCACGGAGACAGTTTTCCTGAGGTGCACACCCTATCCCAAGTGGTTGTGGCAAGGTAAAGCAAATGCCCTCCACTTCTCTGTAAGAAACCACAGTGCCCAGCCATGTTCTAAGCCCTCCCATCCTCCCTGGGCTTCTGGCAGCAGGAGTGAAAAGAGAGGAGCAGAGCACTGGGACCCGTTTGACAAAACCCGGCTTCCCACGGGAAAGTCTTTCTCCACGTGCAGACATGCTCCCAGGTGCCTGGGGCAAGGGGAAGGAAACGCCATACACTGACCTGGAAGAGACCTCAGGTCCCAAGCACAGTCTGAACCCTTCCCTCAACCCGGCGGTTTTGCTAGCAGGAGTTCAACCCCAACGAACACAGCCCGGAGACCCCTGCGGCAAAAACGGCTTCCGACGATCAATAGTTGCTTGCTGTGGAACACCTATCCCAAGTGGGGGAAGCCAGCTCAACAAAATGTCACACACCCAGGTGTAAGAAACAACATTGCCCAGGCTTGGTCTAAGCCCCTCACCTCGTCCCTGTGCTTTGGGGAGCCGGAGGGACAGCCGAGGCCCACGACCCTGAGACCCCTTTGCAAAAAGCCGCCTTCCCAAGGAAACAGTTTTCCTGAGGTGCAGACCCTATCCCAAGTGGTTGTGGCAAGGTAAAGCAAATGCCCTCCACTTCTCTGGAAGAAACCACAGTGCCCAACCATGTTCTAAGCCCTCCCATCCTCCCTGGGCTTCTGGCAGCAGGAGTGAAAAGAGAGGAGCAGAGCACTGGGCCCCGTTTGACAAAACCCGGCTTCCCACGGGAAAGTCTTTCTCCACGTGCAGACATGCTCCCAGGTGCCTGTGGCAAGGGGAAAGAAATGCCATACACTGACCTGGAAGAGACCACAGGGCCTAGGCACAGTCTGTACCCTTCCCTCAACCCGGCGGTTTTGCTAGCAGGAGTTCAACCCCAATGAACACAGCCCGGAGACCCCTGGGGCAAAAACGGCTTCCGACGATCAATAGGTGCTTGCTGTGGAACACCTATCCCAAGTGGGGGTAGCCAGCTCAACAAAATGCCACACACTCAGGTGTAAGAAACAACATTGCCCAGGCATGGTCTAAGCCCCTCACCTCGTCCCTGTGCTTTGGGGAGCCGGAGGGACAGCCGAGGCCCACGGCCCTGAGACCCCTTTGCAAAAAGCCGGCTTCCCACGGAAACAGTTTTCCTGAGGTGCAGACCCTATCCCAAGTGGTTGTGGCAAGGTAAAGCAAATGCCCTCCACTTCTCTGGAAGAAACCACAGTGCCCAGCCATGTTCTAAGCCCTCCCATCCTCCCTGGGCTTCTGGCAGCAGGAGTGAAAAGAGAGGAGCAGAGCACTGGGACCCGTTTGACAAAACCCGGCATTCCACGGGAAAGTCTTTCTCCACGTGCAGACATGCTCCCAGGTGCCTGGGGCAAGGGGAAGGAAATGCCATACACTGACCTGGAAGAGACCACAGGGCCCAGGCACAGTCTGAACCCTTCCCTCAACCTGGCGATTTTGCTAGCAGGAGTTCAACCCCAACGAACACAGCCCGGAGACCCCTGGGGCAAAAACGGCTTCCGACGATCAATAGTTGCTTGCTGTGGAACACCTATCCCAAGAGGGGGAAGCCAGCTCAACAAAATGCCACACACCCAGGTGTAAGAAACAACATTGCCCAGGCTTGGTCTAAGCCCTTCACCTCGTCCCTGTGCTTTGGGGAGCCGGAGGGACAGCCGAGGCCCACGACCCTGAGACCCCTTTGCAAAAAGCCGCCTTCCCAAGGAAACAGTTTTCCTGAGGTGCAGACCCTATCCCAAGTGGTTGTGGCAAGGTAAGCAAATGCCCTCCACTTCTCTGGAAGAAACCACAGTGCCCAACCATGTTCTAAGCCCTCCCATCCTCCCTGGGCTTCTGGCAGCAGGAGTGAAAAGAGAGGAGCAGAGCACTGGGACCCGTTTGACAAAACCCGGCTTCCCACGGGAAAGTCTTTCTCCACGTGCAGACATGCTCCCAGGTGCCTGGAGCAAGGGGAAGGAAACGCCATACACTGACTTGGAAGAGACCTCAGGGCCCAAGCACAGTCTGAACCCTTCCCTCAACCCGGCCGTTTTGCTAGCAGGAGTTCAACCCCAACGAACACAGCCCGGAGACCCCTGGGGCAAAAACGGCTTCCGACGATCAATAGGTGCTTGCTGTGGAACACCTATCCCAAGTGGGGGTAGCCAGCTCAACAGAATGCCACACACTCAGGTGTAAGAAACAACATTGCCCAGGCATGGTCTAAGCCCCTCACCTCGTCCCTGTGCTTTGGGGAGCCGGAGGGACAGCCGAGGCCCACGGCCCTGAGACCCCTTTGCAAAAAGCCGGCTTCCCACGGAAACAGTTTTCCTGAGGTGCAGACCCTATCCCAAGTGGTTGTGGCAAGGTAAAGCAAATGCCCTCCACTTCTCTGGAAGAAACCACAGTGCCCAGCCATGTTCTAAGCCCTCCCATCCTCCCTGGGCTTCTGGCAGCAGGAGTGAAAAGAGAGGAGCAGAGCACTGGGACCCGTTTGACAAAACCCGGCTTCCCACGGGAAAGTCTTTCTCCACGTGCAGACATGCTCCCAGGTGCCTGTGGCAAGGGGAAGGAAATGCCATACACTGACCTGGAAGAGACCACAGGGCCCAGGCACAGTCTGAACCCTTCCCTCAACCGGGCGATTTTGCTAGCAGGAGTTCAACCCCAACGAACACAGGCCGGAGACACCTGCGGCAAAAACGGCTTCCGACGATCAATAGTTGCTTGCTGTGGAACACCTATCCCAAGTGGGGGAAGCCAGCTCAACAAAATGTCACACACCCAGGTGTAAGAAACAACATTGCCCAGGCTTGGTCTAAGCCCCTCACCTCGTCCCTGTGCTTTGGGGAGCCGGAGGGACAGCCGAGGCCCACGACCCTGAGACTCCTTTGCAAAAAGCCGCCTTCCCAAGGAAACAGTTTTCCTGAGGTGCACACCCTATCCCAAGTGGTTGTGGCAAGGTAAAGCAAATGCCCTCCACTTCTCTGGAAGAAACCACAGTGCCCAACCATGTTCTAAGCCCTCCCATCCTCCCTGGGCTTCTGGCAGCAGGAGTGAAAAGAGAGGAGCAGAGCACTGGGACCCGTTTGACAAAACCCGGCTTCCCACGGGAAAGTCTTTCTCCACGTGCAGACATGCTCCCAGGTGCCTGTGGCAAGGGGAAGGAAATGCCATACACTGACCTGGAAGAGACCACAGGGCCCAGGCACAGTCTGAACCCTTCCCTCAACCGGGCGATTTTGCTAGCAGGAGTTCAACCCCAACGAACACAGCCCGGAGACCCCTGCGGCAAAAACGGCTTCCGACGATCAATAGTTGCTTGCTGTGGAACACCTATCCCAAGTGGGGGAAGCCAGCTCAACAAAATGTCACACACCCAGGTGTAAGAAACAACATTGCCCAGGCTTGGTCTAAGCCCCTCACCTCGTCCCTGTGCTTTGGGGAGCCGGAGGGACAGCCGAGGCCCACGGCCCTGAGACCCCTTTGCAAAAAGCCGGCTTCCCACGGAAACAGTTTTCCTGAGGTGCAGACCCTATCCCAAGTGGTTGTGGCAAGGTAAAGCAAATGCCCTCCACTTCTCTGGAAGAAACCACAGTGCCCAGCCATGTTCTAAGCCCTCCCATCCTCCCTGGGCTTCTGGCAGCAGGAGTGAAAAGAGAGGAGCAGAGCACTGGGACCCGTTTGACAAAAACCGGCTTCCCACGGGAAAGTCTTTCTCCACGTGCAGACATGCTCCCAGGTGCCTGTGGCAAGGGGAAGGAAATGCCATACACTGACCTGGAAGAGACCACAGGGCCCAGGCACAGTCTGAACCCTTCCCTCAACCCGGCGGATTTGCTAGCAGGAGTTCAACCCCAACGAACCCAGCCCGGAGACCCCTGGGGCATAAACGGCTTCCGAGGAACAATAGGTGCTTGCTGTGGAACACCTATCCCAAGTGGGGTAGCCAGCTCAACAAAATGCCACACACCCAGGTGTAAGAAACAACATTGCCTTGGCTTGGTCTAAGACCCTCACCTCGTCCCTGTGCTTCGGGGAGCCGGAGGGACAGCCGAGGCCCACGACCCTGAGACCCCTTTGCAAAAAGCCGGCTTCCCACGGAAACAGTTTTCCTGAGGGGCAGACCCTATCCCAAGTGGTTGTGGCAAGGTAAAGCAAATGCCCTCCACTTCTCTGGAAGAAACCACAGTGCCCAACCATGTTCTAAGCCCTCCCATCCTCCCTGGGCATCTGGCAGCAGGAGTGAAAAGAGAGGAGCAGAGCACTGGGACCCGTTTGACAAAACCCGGCTTCCAACGGGAAAGTCTTTCTCCACGTGCAGACATGCTCCCAGGTGCCTGGGCAAGGGGAAGGAAACGCCATACACTGACCTGGAAGAGACCACAGGGCCCAGGCACAGTCTGAACCCTTCCCTCAACACGGCGGTTTTGCTAGCAGGAGTTCAACCCCAACGAACACAGCCCGGAGACCCCTGGGGCAAAATCGGCTTCCGACGGACAATAGGTGCTTGCTGTAGAACACCTATCCCAAGTGGGGGTAGCCAGCTCAACAAAATGCCACACACCCAGGTGTAAGAAACAACATTGCCCTGACTTGGTCTAAGCCCCTCACCTCGTCCCTGTGCTTTGGGGAGCCGGAGGGACACCTGAGGCCCACGGCCCTGAGACCTCTTTGCAAAAAGCCGGCTTCCCACCGAAAGAGTTTTCCTGAGGTGCAGACCCTATCCCAAGTGGTTGTGGCAAGGTAAAGCAAATGCCCTCCACTTCTCTGGAAGAAACCACAGTGCCCAGCCATGTTCTAAGCCCTCCCATCCTCCCTGGGCTTCTGGCAGCAGGAGTGAAAAGAGAGGAGCAGAGCACTGGGACCCGTTTGACAAAACCCGGCTTTCCACGGGAAAGTCTTTCTCCACGTGCAGACATGCTCCCAGGTGCCTGGGGCAAGGGGAAGGAAATGCCATACACTGACCTGGAAGAGACCACAGGGCCCAGGCACAGTCTGAACCCTTCCCTCAACCCGGCGATTTTGCTAGCAGGAGTTCAACCCCAACGAACACAGCCCGGAGACCCCTGGGGCAAAAACGGCTTCCGATGATCAATAGTTGCTTGCTGTGGAACACCTATCCCAAGTGGGGGAAGCCAGCTCAACAAAATGCCACACACCCAGGTGTAATAAACAACATTGCCTAGGCTTGGTCTAAGCCCCTCACCTCGTCCCTGTGCTTTGGGGAGCCGGAAGGACAGCTGAGGCCCACGACCCTGAGGCCCCTTTGCAAAAAGCCGGCTTCCCAAGGAAACAGTTTTCCTGAGGTGCAGACCCTATCCCAAGTGGTTGTGGCAAGGTAAGCAAATGCCCTCCACTTCTCTGGAAGAAACCACAGTGCCCAACCATGTTCTAAGCCCTCCCATCCTCCCTGGGCTTCTGGCAGCAGGAGTGAAAAGAGAGGAGCAGAGCACTGGGACCCGTTTGACAAAACCCGGCTTCCCACGGGAAGTCTTTCTCCACGTGCAGACATGCTCCCAGGTGCCTGTGGCAAGGGGAAGGAAATGCCATACACTGACCTGGAAGAGACCACAGGGCGCAAGCACAGTCTGAACCCTTCCCTCAACCCGGCGGTTTTTCTAGCAGGAGATCAACCCCAACGAAAACAGCCCGGAGACCCCTGGGGCAAAAACGGCTTCCGACGATCAATAGGTGCTTGCTGTGGAACACCTATCCCAAGTGGGGGAAGCCAGCTCAACAAAATGCCACACACCCAGGTGTAAGAAACAACATTGCCCTGACTTGGTCTAAGCCCCTCACCTCGTCCCTGTGCTTTGGGGAGCCGGAGGGACACCCGAGGCCCACGACCCTGAGACCCCTTTGCAAAAAGCCGGCTTCCCACGGAAACAGTTTTCCTGAGGTGCAGACCCTATCCCAAGTGGTTTTGGCAAGGTAAAGCAAATGCCCTCCACTTCTCTGGAAGAAACCACAGTGCCCAGCCATGTTCTAAGCCCTCCCATCCTCCCTGGGCTTCTGGCAGCAGGAGTGAAAAGAGAGGAGCAGAGCACTGGGACCCGTTTGACAAAACCCGGCTTCCCACGGGAAAGTCTTTCTCCACGTGCAGACATGCTCCCAGGTGCCTGGGGCAAGGGGAAGGAAATGCCATACACTGACCTGGAAGAGACCACAGGGCCCAGGCACAGTGTGAACCCTTCCCTCAACCCGGCGCTTTTGCGAGCAGGAGTTCAACCCCAACGAACACAGCCCGGAGACCCCTGGATCCAAAAGGGCTTCCGACGAACAATAGGTGCTTGCTGTGGAACACCTATCCCAAGTGGGGGTAGCCAGCTCAACAAAATGCCACACACCCAGGTGTAAGAAACAACAATGCCCAGGCATGGTCTAAGCCCCTCACCTCGTCCCTGTGCTTTGGGGAGCCGGAGGGACTGCCGAGGCACACGGCCCTGAGACCCCTTTGAAAAAAGCCGGCTTCCCAAGGAAACAGTTTTCCTGAGGTGCAGACCCTATCCCAAGTGGTTGTGGCAATGTAAAGCAAATGCCCTCCACTTCTCTGGAAGAAACCACAGTGCCCAGCCATGTTCTAAGCCCTCCCATCCTCCCTGGGCTTCTGGCAGCAGGAGTGAAAAGAGAGGAGCAGAGCACTGGGACCCGTTTGACAAAACCCGGCTTCCCACGGGAAAGTCTTTGTCCACGTGCAGACATGCTCCCAGATGCCTGGGCAAGGGGAAGGAAACGCCATACACTGACCTGGAAGAGACCACAGGGCCCAGGCACAGTCTGAAGCCTTCCCTCAACCCGGCGGTTTTGCTAGCAGGAGTTCAACCCCAACGAACACAGCCCGGAGACCCCTGAGGCAAAAACGGCTTCCGACGAACAATAGGCGCTTGCTGTGGAAAACCAATCCCAAGTGGGGGTAGCCAGCTCAACAAAATGCCACACACCCAGGTGTAAGAAACAACATTGCCCAGGCATGGTCTAAGCCCCTCACCTCGTCCCTGTGCTTTGGGGAGCTGGAGGGACACCCGAGGCACACGGCCCTGAGACCCCTTTGCAAAAAGCCGGCTTCCCACGGAAACAGTTTTCCTGAGGTGCAGACCCTATCCCAAGTGGTTGTGGCAAGGTAAAGCAAATGCCCTCCACTTCTCTGGAAGAAACCACAGTGCCCAGCCATGTTCTAAGCCCTCCCATCCTCCCTGGGCTTCTGGCAGCAGGAGTGAAAAGAGAGGAGCAGAGCACGGGGACCCGTTTGACAAAAACCGGCATCCAACGGGAAAGTCTTTCTCCACGTGCAGACATGCTCCCAGGTGCCTGTGGCAAGGGGAAGGGAATGCCATACACTGACCTGGAAGAGACCACAGGGCCCAGGCACAGTCTGAACCCTTCCCTCAACCCGGCGGTTTTGCTAGCAGGAGTTCAACCCCAACGAACACAGCCTGGAGACCCCTGAGGCAAAAACGGCTTCCGACGAACAATAGGCGCTTGCTGTGGAAAACCAATCCCAAGTGGGGGTAGCCAGCTCAACAAAATGCCACACACCCAGGTGTAAGAAACAACATTGCCCAGGCATGGTCTAAGCCCCTCACCTCGTCCCTGTGCTTTGGGGAGCTGGAGGGACACCCGAGGCACACGGCCCTGAGACCCCTTTGCAAAAAGCCGGCTTCCCACGGAAACAGTTTTCCTGAGGTGCAGACCCTATCCCAAGTGGTTGTGGCAAGGTAAAGCAAATGCCCTCCACTTCTCTGGAAGAAACCACAGTGCCCAGCCAGGTTCTAAGCCATCCCATCCTCCCTGGGCTTCTGGCAGCAGGAGTGAAAAGAGAGGAGCAGAGCACTGGGACCCGTTTGACAAAACCCGGCTTCCCACGGGAAAGTCTTTCTCCGCGTGCAGACATGCTCCCAGGTGCCTGGGGCAAGGGGAAGGAAATGCCATACACTGACCTGGAAGAGACCACAGGGCCCAGGCACAGTGTGAACCCTTCCCTCAACCCGGCGGTTTTGCTAGCAGGAGTTCAACCCCAACGAACACAGCCCGGAGACCCCTGGGGCAAAAACGGCTTCCGACGATCAATAGGTGCTTGCTGTGGAACACCTATCCCAAGTGGGGGAAGCCAGCTCGACAAAATGCCACACAGCCAGGTGTAAGAAACAACATTGCCCTGACTTGGTCTAAGCCCCTCACCTCGTCCCTGTGCTTTGGGGAGCCGGAGGGACACCCGAGGCCCACGGCCCTGAGACCCCTTTTCAAAAAGCCGGCTTCCCACGGAAACAGTTTTCCTGAGGTGCAGACCCTATCCCAAGTGGTTTTGGCAAGGTAAAGCAAATGCCCTCCACTTCTCAGGAAGAAACCACAGTGCCCAGCCATGTTCTAAGCCCTCCCATCCTCCCTGGGCTTCTGGCAGCAGGAGTGAAAAGAGAGGAGCAGAGCACGGGGACCCGTTTGACAAAACCCGGCTTCCCACGGGAAAGTCTTTCTCCACGTGCAGACATGCTCCCAGGTGCCTGTGGCAAGGGGAAAGAAATGCCATACACTGACCTGGAAGAGACCACAGGGCCTAGGCACAGTCTGAACCGTTCCCTCAACCCGGCGGTTTTGCTAGCAGGAGTTCCACCCCAACGAACACAGCCCGGAGACCCATGAGGCAAAAACGGCTTCCGACGATCAATAGGTGCTTGCTGTGGAACACCTATCCCAAGTGGGGGAAGCCAGCTCAACAAAATGCCACACACCCAGGTGTAAGAAACAACATTGCCTTGGCTTGGTCTAAGCCCCTCACCTCGTCCCTGTGCTTTGGGGAGCCGGAGGGACAGCCGAGGCCCACGACCCTGAGACCCCTTTGCAAAAAGCCGGCTTCCCACGGAAACAGTTTTCCTGAGGTGCAGACCCTATCCCAAGTGGTTGTGGCAAGGTAAAGCAAATGCCCTCCACTTCTCTGGAAGAAACCACAGTGCCCAACCATGTTCTAAGCCCTCCCATCCTCCCTGGGCTTCTGGCAGCAGGAGTGAAAAGAGAGGAGCAGAGCACTGGGACCCGTTTGACAAAACCCGGCTTCCCACGGGAAAGTCTTTCTCCACGTGCAGACATGCTCCCAGGTGCCTGGGCAAGGGGAAGGAAACGCCATACACTGACCTGGAAGAGACCACAGGGCCCAGGCACAGTCTGAACCCTTCCCTCAACCCGGCGGTTTTGCTAGCAGGAGTTCCACCCCAACGAACACAGCCCGGAGACCCCTGGGGCAAAAACGGCTTCCGACGATCAATAGGTGCTTGCTGTGGAACACCTATCCCAAGTGGGGGAAGCCAGCTCAACAAAATGCCACACACCCAGGTGTAAGAAACAACAATGCCCAGGCATGGTCTAAGCCCCTCACCTCGTCCCTGTGCTTTGGGGAGCCGGAGGGACAGCCGAGGCACACGGCCCTGAGACCCCTTTGCAAAAAGCCGGCTTCCCAAGGAAACAGTTTTCCTGAGGTGCAGACCCTATCCCAAGTGGTTGTGGCAATGTAAAGCAAATGCCCTCCACTTCTCTGGAAGAAACCACAGTGCCCAGCCATGTTCTAAGCCCTCCCATCCTCCCTGGGCTTCTGGCAGCAGGAGTGAAAAGAGAGGAGCAGAGCACTGGGACCCGTTTGACAAAACCCGGCTTCCCACGGGAAAGTCTTTGTCCACGTGCAGACATGCTCCCAGATGCCTGGGCAAGGGGAAGGAAACGCCATACACTGACCTGGAAGAGACCACAGGGCCCAGGCACAGTCTGAAGCCTTCCCTCAACCCGGCGGTTTTGCTAGCAGGAGTTCAACCCCAACGAACACAGCCCGGAGACCCCTGAGGCAAAAACGGCTTCCGACGAACAATAGGCGCTTGCTGTGGAAAACCAATCCCAAGTGGGGGTAGCCAGCTCAACAAAATGCCACACACTCAGGTGTAAGAAACAACATTGCCCAGGCATGGTCTAAGCCCCTCACCTCGTCCCTGTGCTTTGGGGAGCTGGAGGGACACCCGAGGCACACGGCCCTGAGACCCCTTTGCAAAAAGCCGGCTTCCCACGGAAACAGTTTTCCTGAGGTGCAGACCCTATCCCAAGTGGTTGTGGCAAGGTAAAGCAAATGCCCTCCACTTCTCTGGAAGAAACCACAGTGCCCAACCATGTTCTAAGCCCTTCCATCCTCCCTGGGCTTCTGGCAGCAGGAGTGAAAAGAGAGGAGCAGAGCACTGGGACCCGTTTGACAAAACCCGGCTTCCCACGGGAAAGTCTTTCTCCACGTGCAGACATGCTCCCAGGTGCCTGGGGCAAGGGGAAGGAAACGCCATACACTGACCTGGAAGAGACCACAGGGCCCAGGCACAGTGTGAACCCTTCCCTCAACCCGGCGGTTTTGCGAGCAGGAGTTCAACCCCAACGAACACAGCCCGGAGACCCCTGGATCCAAAAGGGCTTCCGACGAACAATAGGTGCTTGCTGTGGAACACCTATCCCAAGTGGGGGTAGCCAGCTCAACAAAATGCCACACAACCAGGTGTAAGAAACAACAATGCCCAGGCATGGTCTAAGCCCCTCACCTCGTCCCTGTGCTTTGGGGAGCCAGAGGGACAGCCGAGGCACACTGCCCTGAGACCCCTTTGCAAAAAGCCGGCTTCCCAAGGAAACAGTTTTCCTGAGGTGCAGACCCTATCCCAAGTGGTTGTGGCAATGTAAAGCAAATGCCCTCCACTTCTCTGGAAGAAACCACAGTGCCCAGCCATGTTCTAAGCCCTCCCATCCTCCCTGGGCTTCTGGCAGCAGGAGTGAAAAGAGAGGAGCAGAGCACTGGGACCCGTTTGACAAAACCCGGCTTCCCACGGGAAAGTCTTTCTCCACGTGCAGACATGCTCCCAGGTGCCTGGGGCAAGGGGAAGGAAATGCCATACACTGACCTGGAAGAGACCACAGGGCCCAGGAACAGTCTGAACCCTTCCCTCAACCCGGCGGTTTTGCTAGCAGGAGTTCAACCCAAACGAACACAGCCCGGAGACCCCTGGGGCAAAAACGGCTTCCGACGATCAATAGGTGCTTGCTGTGGAACACCTATCCCAAGTGGGGGAAGCCAGCTCAACAAAATGCCACACACCCAGGTGTAAGAAACAACATTGCCCAGGCACGGTCTAAGCCCCTCACCTCGTCCCTGTGCTTTGGGGAGCCGGAGGGACAGCCGAGGCACACGGCCCTGAGACCCCTTTGCAAAAAGCCGGCTTCCCACGGAGACAGTTTTCCTGAGGTGCAGACCCTATCCCAAGTGGTTGTGGCAAGGTAAGCAAATGCCCTCCACTTCTCTGGAAGAAACCACAGTGCCCAACCATGTTCTAAGCCCTCCCATCCTCCCTGGGCTTCTGGCAGCAGGAGTGAAAAGAGAGGAGCAGAGCACTGGGACCCGTTTGACAAAACCCGGCTTCCCACGGGAAAGTCTTTCTCCACGTGCAGACATGCTCCCAGGTGCCTGGGGCAAGGGGAAGGAAACGCCATACACTGACCTGGAAGAGACCACAGGGCCCAAGCACAGTCTGAACCCTTCCCTCAACCCGGCGGTTTTGCTAGCAGGAGTTCAACCCCAACGAACACAGCCCGGAGACCCCTGGGGCAAAAACGGCTTCCGACGATCAATAGGTGCTTGCTGTGGAACACCTATCCCAAGTGGGGGAAGCCAGCTCAACAAAATGCCACACAGCCAGGTGTAAGAAACAACATTGCCCTGACTTGGTCTAAGCCCCTCACCTCGTCCCTGTGCTTTGGGGAGCCGGAGGGACACCCGAGGCCCACGGCCCTGAGACCCCTTTGCAAAAAGCCGGCTTCCCACGGAAACAGTTTTCCTGAGGTGCAGACCCTATCCCAAGTGGTTTTGGCAAGGTAAAGCAAATGCCCTCCACTTCTCAGGAAGAAACCACAGTGCCCAGCCATGTTCTAAGCCCTCCCATCCTCCCTGGGCTTCTGGCAGCAGGAGTGAAAAGAGAGGAGCAGAGCACTGGGATCCGTTTCACAAAACCCGGCTTCCCACGGGAAAGTCTTTCTCCGCGTGCAGACATGCTCCCAGGTGCCTGGGGCAAGGGGAAGGAAATGCCATACACTGACCTGGAAGAGACCACAGGGCCCAGGCACAGTCTGAACCCATCCCTCAACCCGGCGATTTTGCTAGCAGGAGTTCAACCCCAACGAACACAGCCCGGAGACCCCTGGATCCAAAAGGGCTTCCGACGAACAATAGGTGCTTGCTGTGGAACACCTATCCCAAGTGGGGGTAGCCAGCTGAACAAAATGCCACACACCCAGGTGTAAGAAACAAGAATGCCCAGGCATGGTCTAAGCCCCTCACCTCGTCCCTGTGCTTTGGGGAGCCGGAGGGACAGCCGAGGCACACGGCCCTGAGACCCCTTTGCAAAAAGCCTGCTTCCCAAGGAAACAGTTTTCCTGAGGTGCAGACCCTATCCCAAGTGGTTGTGGCAAGGTAAGCAAATGCCCTCCACTTCTCTGTAAGAAACCACAGTGCCCAACCATGTTCTAAGCCCTCCCATCCTCCCTGGGCTTCTGGCAGCAGGAGTGAAAAGAGAGGAGCAGAGCACTGGGACCCGTTTGACAAAACCCGGCTTCCCACGGGAAAGTCTTTCTCCACGTGCAGACATGCTCCCAGGTGCCTGTGGCAAGGGGAAAGAAATGCCATACACTGACCTGGAAGAGACCACAGGGCCTAGGCACAGTCTGAACCGTTCCCTCAACCCGGCGGTTTTGCTAGCAGGAGTTCCACCCCAACGAACACAGCCCGGAGACCCATGAGGCAAAAACGGCTTCCGACGATCAATAGGTGCTTGCTGTGGAACACCTATCCCAAGTGGGGGAAGCCAGCTCAACAAAATGCCACACACCCAGGTGTAAGAAACAACATTGCCTTGGCTTGGTCTAAGCCCCTCACCTCGTCCCTGTGCTTTGGGGAGCCGGAGGGACAGCCGAGGCCCACGACCCTGAGACCCCTTTGCAAAAAGCCGGCTTCCCAAGGAAACAGTTTTCCTGAGGTGCAGACCCTATCCCAAGTGGTTGTGGCAAGGTAAAGCAAATGCCCTCCACTTCTCTGGAAGAAACCACAGTGCCCAACCATGTTCTAAGCCCTCCCATCCTCCCTGGGCTTCTGGCAGCAGGAGTGAAAAGAGAGGAGCAGAGCACTGGGACCCGTTTGACAAAACCCGGCTTCCCACGGGAAAGTCTTTCTCCACGTGCAGACATGCTCCCAGGTGCCTGGGCAAGGGGAAGGAAAAGCCATACACTGACCTGGAAGAGACCACAGGGCCCAGGCACAGTCTGAACCCTTCCCTCAACCCGGCAGTTTTGCTAGCAGGAGTTCAACCCCAACGAACACAGCCCGGAGACCCCTGGAGCAAAAACGGCTTCCGACGATCAATAGGTGCTTGCTGTGGAACACCTATACCAAGTGGGGGAAGCGAGCTCAACAAAATGCCACACACCCAGGTGTAAGAAACAACATTGCCCAGGCTTGGTCTAAGCCCCTCACCTCGTCCCTGTGCTTTGGGGAGCCGGAGGGTCAGCCGAGGCCCACGGCCCTGAGACCCCTTTGCAAAAAGCCGGCTTCCCAAGGAAACAGTTTTCCTGATGTGCAGACCCTATCCCAAGTGGTTGTGGCAAGGTAAGCAAATGCCCTCCACTTCTCTGGAAGAAACCACAGTGCCCAACCATGTTCTAAACCCTCCCATCCTCCCTGGGCTTCTGGCAGCAGGAGTGAAAAGAGAGGAGCAGAGCACTGGGACCCGTTTGACAAAACCCGGCTTCCCACGGGAAAGTCTTTCTCCGCGTGCAGACATGCTCCCAGGTGCCTGGGGCAAGGGGAAGGAAATGCCATACACTGACCTGGAAGAGACCACAATGCCCAGGCACAGTCTGAACCCTTCCCTCAACCCGGCGGTATTGCTAGCAGGACTTCAACCCAAACGAACACAGCCCGGAGACCCTTGGGGCAAAAACGGCTTCCGACGATCAATAGGTGCTTGCTGTGGAACACCTATCCCAAGTGGGGGAAGCCAGCTCAACAAAATGCCACACACCCAGGTGTAAGAAACAACATTACCCAGGCACGGTCTAAGCCCCTCACCTCGTCCCTGTGCTTTGGGGAGCCGGAGGGACAGCAGAGGCACACGGCCCTGAGACCCCTTTGCAAAAAGCCGGCTTCCCACGGAGACAGTTTTCCTGAGGTGCACACCCTATCACAAGTTGTTGTGGCAAGGTAAAGCAAATGCCCTCCACTTCTCTGGAAGAAACCAGAGTGCCCAGCCATGTTCTAAACCCTCCCATCCTCCCTGGGCTTCTGGCAGCAGGAGTGAAAAGAGAGGAGCAGAGCACGGGGACCCGTTTGACCAAAACCGGCTTCCAACGGGAAAGTCTTTCTCCACGTGCAGACATGCTCCCAGGTGCCTGTGGCAAGGGGAAGGGAATGCCATACACTGACCTGGAAGAGACCACAGGGCCCAGGCACAGTCTGAACCGTTCCCTCAACCCGGCGGTTTTGCTAGCAGGAGTTCCACCCCAACGAACACAGCCCGGAGACCCCTGAGGCAAAAACGGCTTCCAACGATCAATAGGTGCTTGCTGTGGAACACCTATCCCAAGTGGGGGAAGCCAGCTCAACAAAATGCCACACACCCAGGTGTAAGAAACAACATTGCCCAGGCACGGTCTAAGCCCCTCACCTCGTCCCTGTGCTTTGGGGAGCCGGAGGGACAGCCGAGGCACACGGCCCTGAGACCCCTTTGCAAAAAGCCGGCTTCCCACGGAGACAGTTTTCCTGAGGTGCACACCCTATCCCAAGTGGTTGTGGCAAGGTAAAGCAAATGCCCTCCACTTCTCTGGAAGAAACCACAGTGCCCAGCCATGTTCTAAGCCCTCCCATCCTCCCTGGGCTTCTGGCAGCAGGAGTGAAAAGAGAGGAGCAGAGCACTGGGACCCGTTTGACAAAACCCGGCTTCCCACGGGAAAGTCTTTCTCCACGTGCAGACATGCTCCCAGGTGCCTGGGGCAAGGGGAAGGAAACGCCATACACTGACCTGGAAGAGACCTCAGGGCCCAAGCACAGTCTGAACCCTTCCCTCAACCCGGCGGTTTTGCTAGCAGGAGTTCAACCCCAACGAACACAGCCCGGAGACCCCTGGGGCAAAAACGGCTTCCGACGATCAATAGGTGCTTGCTGTGGAACACCTATCCCAAGTGGGGGTAGCCAGCTCAACAAAATGTCACACACCCAGGTGTAAGAAACAACATTGCCCAGGCTTGGTCTAAGCCCCTCACCTCGTCCCTGTGCTTTGGGGAGCCGGAGGGACAGCCGAGGCCCACGACCCTGAGACCCCTTTGCAAAAAGCCGCCTTCCCAAGAAAACAGTTTTCCTGAGGTGCAGACCCTATCCCAAGTGGTTGTGGCAAGGTAAAGCAAATGCCCTCCACTTCTCTGGAAGAAACCACAGTGCCCAACCATGTTCTAAGCCCTCCCATCCTCCCTGGGCTTCTGGCACCAGGAGTGAAAAGAGAGGAGCAGAGCACTGGGACCCGTTTGACAAAACCCGGCTTCCCACGGGAAAGTCTTTCTCCACGTGCAGACATGCTCCCAGGTGCCTGTGGCAAGGGGAAGGAAATGCCATACACTGACCTGGAAGAGACCACAGGGCCCAGGCACAGTCTGAACCCTTCCCTCAACCGGGCGATTTTGCTAGCAGGAGTTCAACCCCAACGAACACAGCCCGGAGACCCCTGCGGCAAAAACGGCTTCCGACGATCAATAGTTGCTTGCTGTGGAACACCTATCCCAAGTGGGGGAAGCCAGCTCAACAAAATGTCACACACCCAGGTGTAAGAAACAACATTGCCCAGGCTTGGTCTAAGCCCCTCACCTCGTCCCTGTGCTTTGGGGAGCCGGAGGGACAGCCGAGGCCCACGACCCTGAGACCCCTTTGCAAAAAGCCGCCTTCCCAAGGAAACAGTTTTCCTGAGGTGCAGACCCTATCCCAAGTGGTTGTGGCAAGGTAAGCAAATGCCCTCCACTTCTCTGGAAGAAACCACAGTGCCCAACCATGTTCTAAGTCCTCCCATCCTCCCTGGGCTTCTGGCAGCAGGAGTGAAAAGAGAGGAGCAGAGCACTGGGCCCCGTTTGACAAAACCCGGCTTCCCACGGGAAAGTCTTTCTCCACGTGCAGACATGCTCCCAGGTGCCTGTGGCAAGGGGAAAGAAATGCCATACACTGACCTGGAAGAGACCACAGGGCCTAGGCACAGTCTGTACCCTTCCCTCAACCCGGCGGTTTTGCTAGCAGGAGTTCAACCCCAACGAACACAGCCCGGAGACCCCTGGGGCAAAAACGGCTTCCGACGATCAATAGGTGCTTGCTGTGGAACACCTATCCCAAGTGGGTGTAGCCAGCTTAACAAAATGCCACACACTCAGGTGTAAGAAACAACATTGCCCAGGCATGGTCTAAGCCCCTCACCTCGTCCCTGTGCTTTGGGGAGCCGGAGGGACAGCCGAGGCCCACGGCCCTGAGACCCCTTTGCAAAAAGCCGGCTTCCCACGGAAACAGTTTTCCTGAGGGGCAGACCCTCTCCCAAGTGGTTGTGGCAAGGTAAAGCAAATGCCCTCCACTTCTCTGGAAGAAACCACAGTGCCCAACCATGTTCTAAGCCCTCCCATCCTCCCTGGGCTTCTGGCAGCAGGAGTGAAAAGAGAGGAGCAGAGCACTGGGACCCGTTTGACAAAACCCGGCTTCCCACGGGAAAGTCTTTCTCCACGTGCAGACATGCTCCCAGGTGCCTGGGCAAGGGGAAGGAAACGCCATACACTGACCTGGAAGAGACCACAGGGCCTAGGCACAGTCTGAACCCTTCCCTCAACCCGGCGATTTTGCTAGCAGGAGTTCAACCCCAACGAACACAGCCCGGAGACCCCTGGGGCAAAAACGGCTTCCGACGATCAATAGTTGCTTGCTGTGGAACACCTATCCCAAGTGGGGGAAGCCAGCTCAAAAAATGCCACACACCCAGGTGTAATAAACAACATTGCCTAGGCTTGGTCTAAGCCCCTCACCTCGTCCCTGTGCTTTGGGGAGCCGGAGGGACACCCGAGGCCCACGACCCTGAGACCCCTTTGCAAAAAGCCGGCTTCCCACGGAAACAGTTTTCCTGAGGTGCAGACCCTATCCCAAGTGGTTTTGGCAAGGTAAAGCAAATGCCCTCCACTTCTCTGGAAGAAACCACAGTGCCCAGCCATGTTCTAAGCCCTCCCATCCTCCCTGGGCTTCTGGCAGCAGGAGTGAAAAGAGAGGAGCAGAGCACTGGGACCCGTTTGACAAAACCCGGCTTCCCACGGGAAAGTCTTTCTCCACGTGCAGACATGCTCCCAGGTGCCTGGGGCAAGGGGAAGGAAATGCCATACACTGACCTGGAAGAGACCACAGGGCCCAGGCACAGTGTGAACCCTTCCCTCAACCCGGCGGTTTTGCGAGCAGGAGTTCAACCCCAACGAACACAGCCCGGAGACCCCTGGATCCAAAAGGGCTTCCGACGAACAATAGGTGCTTGCTGTGGAACACCTATCCCAAGTGGGGGTAGCCAGCTCAACAAAATGCCACACACCCAGGTGTAAGAAACAACAATGCCCAGGCATGGTCTAAGCCCCTCACCTCGTCCCTGTGCTTTGGGGAGCCGGAGGGACAGCCGAGGCACACGGCCCTGAGACCCCTTTGCAAAAAGCCGGCTTCCCAAGGAAACAGTTTTCCTGAGGTGCAGACCCTATCCCAAGTGGTTGTGGCAATGTAAAGCAAATGCCCTCCACTTCTCTGGAAGAAACCACAGTGCCCAGCCATGTTCTAAGCCCTCCCATCCTCCCTGGGCTTCTGGCAGCAGGAGTGAAAAGAGAGGAGCAGAGCACTGGGACCCGTTTGACAAAACACGGCTTCCCACGGGAAAGTCTTTCTCCACGTGCAGACATGCTCCCAGGTGCCTGGGGCAAGGGGAAGGAAACGCCATACACTGACCTGGAAGAGACCTCAGGGCCCAAGCACAGTCTGAACCCTTCCCTCAACCCGGCGGTTTTGCTAGCAGGAGTTCAACCCCAACGAACACAGCCCGGAGAGCCCTGGGGCAAAAACGGCTTCCGACGATCAATAGGTGCTTGCTGTGGAACACCTATCCCAAGTGGGGGTAGCCAGCTCAACAGAATGCCACACACTCAGGTGTAAGAAACAACATTGCCCAGGCATGGTCTAAGCCCCTCACCTCGTCCCTGTGCTTTGGGGAGCCGGAGGGACAGCCGAGGCCCACGGCCCTGAGACCCCTTTGCAAAAAGCCGGCTTCCCACGGAAACAGTTTTCCTGAGGTGCAGACCCTCTCCCAAGTGGTTGTGGCAAGGTAAAGCAAATGCCCTCCACTTCTCTGGAAGAAACCACAGTGCCCAGCCATGTTCTAAGCCCTCCCATCCTCCCTGGGCTTCTGGCACCAGGAGTGAAAAGAGAGGAGCAGAGCACTGGGACCCGTTTGACAAAAACCGGCTTCCCACGGGAAAGTCTTTCTCCACGTGCAGACATGCTCCCAGGTGCCTGTGGCAAGGGGAAGGAAATGCCATACACTGACCTGGAAGAGACCACAGGGCCCAGGCACAGTCTGAACCCTTCCCTCAACCCGGCGGTTTTGCTAGCAGGAGTTCAACCCCAACGAACACAGCCCGGAGACCCCTGGGGCAAAAACGGCTTCCGACGATCAATAGGTGCTTGCTGTGGAACACCTATCCCAAGTGGGGGAAGCCAGCTCAACAAAATGCCACACACCCAGGTGTAAGAAACAACATTGCCCAGGCACGGTCTAAGCCCCTCACCTCGTCCCTGTGCTTTGGGGAGCCGGAGGGACAGCCGAGGCACACGGCCCTGAGACTCCTTTGCAAAAAGCCGGCTTCCCACGGAGACAGTTTTCCTGAGGTGCAGACCCTATCCCAGGTGGTTGTGGCAAGGTAAGCAAATGCCCTCCACTTCTCTGGAAGAAACCACAGTGCCCAACCATGTTCTAAGCCCTCCCATCCTCCCTGGGCTTCTGGCAGCAGGAGTGAAAAGAGAGGAGCAGAGCACTGGGACCCGTTTGACAAAACCCGGCTTCCCACGGGAAAGTCTTTCTCCACGTGCAGACATGCTCCCAGGTGCCTGGGGCAAGGGGAAGGAAACGCCATACACTGACCTGGAAGAGACCACAGGGCCCAAGCACAGTCTGAACCCTTCCCTCAACCCGGCGGTTTTGCTAGCAGGAGTTCAACCCCAACGAACACAGCCCGGAGACCCCTGGGGCAAAAACGGCTTCCGACGATCAATAGGTGCTTGCTGTGGAACACCTATCCCAAGTGGGGGAAGCCAGCTCAACAAAATGCCACACAGCCAGGTGTAAGAAACAACATTGCCCTGACTTGGTCTAAGCCCCTCACCTCGTCCCTGTGCTTTGGGGAGCCGGAGGGACACCCGAGGCCCACGGCCCTGAGACCCCTTTGCAAAAAGCCGGCTTCCCACGGAAACAGTTTTCCTGAGGTGCAGACCCTCTCCCAAGTGGTTTTGGCAAGGTAAAGCAAATGCCCTCCACTTCTCTGGAAGAAACCACAGTGCCCAGCCATGTTCTAAGCCCTCCCATCCTCCCTGGGCTTCTGGCAGCAGGAGTGAAAAGAGAGGAGCAGAGCACTGGGATCCGTTTCACAAAACCCGGCTTCCCACGGGAAAGTCTTTCTCCGCGTGCAGACATGCTCCCAGGTGCCTGGGGCAAGGGGAAGGAAATGCCATACACTGACCTGGAAGAGACCACAGGGCCCAGGCACAGTCTGAACCCTTCCCTCAACCCGGCGATTTTGCTAGCAGGAGTTCAACCCCAACGAACACAGCCCGGAGACCCCTGGATCCAAAAGGGCTTCCGACGAACAATAGGTGCTTGCTGTGGAACACCTATCCCAAGTGGGGGTAGCCAGCTGAACAAAATGCCACACACCCAGGTGTAAGAAACAAGAATGCCCAGGCATGGTCTAAGCCCCTCACCTCGTCCCTGTGCTTTGGGGAGCCGGAGGGACAGCCGAGGCACACGGCCCTGAGACCCCTTTGCAAAAAGCCTGCTTCCCAAGGAAACAGTTTTCCTGAGGTGCAGACCCTATCCCAAGTGGTTGTGGCAAGGTAAGCAAATGCCCTCCACTTCTCTGTAAGAAACCACAGTGCCCAACCATGTTCTAAGCCCTCCCATCCTCCCTGGGCTTCTGGCAGCAGGAGTGAAAAGAGAGGAGCAGAGCACTGGGACCCGTTTGACAAAACCCGGCTTCCCACGGGAAAGTCTTTCTCCACGTGCAGACATGCTCCCAGGTGCCTGTGGCAAGGGGAAAGAAATGCCATACACTGACCTGGAAGAGACCACAGGGCCTAGGCACAGTCTGAACCGTTCCCTCAACCCGGCGGTTTTGCTAGCAGGAGTTCCACCCCAACGAACATAGCCCGGAGACCCATGAGGCAAAAACGGCTTCCGACGATCAATAGGTGCTTGCTGTGGAACACCTATCCCAAGTGGGGGAAGCCAGCTCAACAAAATGCCACACACCCAGGTGTAAGAAACAACATTGCCTTGGCTTGGTCTAAGCCCCTCACCTCGTCCCTGTGCTTTGGGGAGCCGGAGGGACAGCCGAGGCCCACGACCCTGAGACCCCTTTGCAAAAAGCCGGCTTCCCAAGGAAACAGTTTTCCTGAGGTGCAGACCCTATCCCAAGTGGTTGTGGCAAGGTAAAGCAAATGCCCTCCACTTCTCTGGAAGAAACCACAGTGCCCAACCATGTTCTAAGCCCTCCCATCCTCCCTGGGCTTCTGGCAGCAGGAGTGAAAAGAGAGGAGCAGAGCACTGGGACCCGTTTGACAAAACCCGGCTTCCCACGGGAAAGTCTTTCTCCGCGTGCAGACATGCTCCCAGGTGCCTGGGCAAGGGGAAGGAAACGCCATACACTGACCTGGAAGAGACCACAGGGCCCAGGCACAGTCTGAACACTTCCCTCAACCCGGCGGTTTTGCTAGCAGGAGTTCAACCCCAACGAACACAGCCCGGAGACCCCTGGAGCAAAAACGGCTTCCGACGATCAATAGGTGCTTGCTGTGGAACACCTATACCAAGTGGGGGAAGCGAGCTCAACAAAATGCCACACACCCAGGTGTAAGAAACAACATTGCCCAGGCTTGGTCTAAGCCCCTCACCTCGTCCCTGTGCTTTGGGGAGCCGGAGGGTCAGCCGAGGCCCACGGCCCTGAGACCCCTTTGCAAAAAGCCGGCTTCCCAAGGAAACAGTTTTCCTGATGTGCAGACCCTATCCCAAGTGGTTGTGGCAAGGTAAGCAAATGCCCTCCACTTCTCTGGAAGAAACCACAGTGCCCAACCATGTTCTAAACCCTCCCATCCTCCCTGGGCTTCTGGCAGCAGGAGTGAAAAGAGAGGAGCAGAGCACTGGGACCCGTTTGACAAAACCCGGCTTCCCACGGGAAAGTCTTTCTCCGCGTGCAGACATGCTCCCAGGTGCCTGGGGCAAGGGGAAGGAAATGCCATACACTGACCTGGAAGAGACCACAGGGCCCAGGCACAGTCTGAACCCTTCCCTCAACCCGGCGGTATTGCTAGCAGGACTTCAACCCAAACGAACACAGCCCGGAGACCCTTGGGGCAAAAACGGCTTCCGACGATCAATAGGTGCTTGCTGTGGAACACCTATCCCAAGTGGGGGAAGCCAGCTCAACAAAATGCCACACACCCAGGTGTAAGAAACAACATTGCCTTGGCTTGGTCTAAGCCCCTCACCTCGTCCCTGTGCTTTGGGGAGCCGGAGGGACAGCCGAGGCCCACGACCCTGAGACCCCTTTGCAAAAAGCCGGCTTCCCACGGAAACAGTTTTCCTGAGGTGCAGACCCTATCCCAAGTGGTTGTGGCAAGGTAAAGCAAATGCCCTCCACTTCTCTGGAAGAAACCACAGTGCCCAACCATGTTCTAAGCCCTCCCATCCTCCCTGGGCTTCTGGCAGCAGGAGTGAAAAGAGAGGAGCAGAGCACTGGGACCCGTTTGACAAAACCCGGCTTCCCACGGGAAAGTCTTTCTCCACGTGCAGACATGCTCCCAGGTGCCTGGGGCAAGGGGAAGGAAATGCCATACACTGACCTGGAAGAGACCACAGGGCCCAGGCACAGTGTGAACCCTTCCCTCAACCCGGCGGTTTTGCTAGCAGGACTTCAACCCAAACGAACACAGCCCGGAGACCCCTGGGGCAAAAACGGCTTCCGACGATCAATAGGTGCTTGCTGTGGAACACCTATCCCAAGTGGGGGAAGCCAGCTCAACAAAATGCCACACACCCAGGTGTAAGAAACAACATTGCCCAGGCACGGTCTAAGCCCCTCACCTCGTCCCTGTGCTTTGGGGAGCCGGAGGGACAGCCGAGGCACACGGCCCTGAGACCCCTTTGCAAAAAGCCGGCTTCCCACGGAGACAGTTTTCCTGAGGTGCACACCCTATCCCAAGTTGTTGTGGCAAGGTAAAGCAAATGCCCTCCACTTCTCTGTAAGAAACCACAGTGCCCAGCCATGTTCTCTACCCTCCCATCCTCCCTGGGCTTCTGGCAGCAGGAGTGAAAAGAGAGGAGCAGAGCACGGGGACCCGTTTGACAAAAACCGGCTTCCAACGGGAAAGTCTTTCTCCACGTGCAGACATGCTCCCAGGTGCCTGTGGCAAGGGGAAGGGAATGCCATACACTGACCTGGAAGAGACCACAGGGCCCAGGCACAGTCTGAACCGTTCCCTCAACCCGGCGGTTTTGCTAGCAGGAGTTCCACCCCAACGAACATAGCCCGGAGACCCCTGGGTCCAAAACGGCTTCCGACGAACAATAGGTGCTTGCTGATGAACACCTATCCCAAGTGGGGGTAGCCAGCTCAACAAAATGCCACAAACCCAGGTGTAAGAAACAACATTGCCCAGGCATGGTCTAAGCCCCTCACCTCGTCCAGTGCTTTGGGGAGCCGGAGGGACAGCCGAGGCACACGGCCCTGAGACCCCTTTGCAAAAAGCCGGCTTCCCACGGAGGCAGTTTTCCTGAGGTGCACACCCTATCCCAAGTGGTTGTGGCAAGGTAAAGCAAATGCCCTCCACTTCTCTGGAAGAAACCACAGTGCCCAACCATGTTCTAAGCCCTCCCATCCTCCCTGGGCTTCTGGCAGCAGGAGTGAAAAGAGAGGAGCAGAGCACTGGGACCCGTTTGACAAAACCCAGCTTCCCACGGGAAAGTCTTTCTCCACGTGCAGACATGCTCCCAGGTGCCTGGGCAAGGGGAAGGAAACGCCATACACTGACCTGGAAGAGACCACAGGGCCCAGGCACAGTCTGAACCCTTCCCTCAACCCGGCGGTTTTGCTAGCAGGAGTTCAACCCCAACGAACACAGCCCGGAGACCCCTGGGGCAAAAACGGCTTCCGACGATCAATAGGTGCTTGCTGTGGAACACCTATACCAAGTGGGGGAAGCCAGCTCAACAAAATGCCACACACCCAGGTGTAAGAAACAACATTGCCCAGGCTTGGTCTAAGCCCCTCACCTCGTCCCTGTGCTTTGGGGAGACGGAGGGACAGCCGAGGCCCACGACCCTGAGACCCCTTTGCAAAAAGCCGGCTTCCCAAGGAAACAGTTTTCCTGAGGTGCAGACCCTATCCCAAGTGGTTGTGGCAAGGTAAGTAAATGCCCTCCACTTCTCTGGAAGAAACCACAGTGCCCAACCATGTTCTAAGCCCTCCCATCCTCCCTGGGCTTCTGGCAGCAGGAGTGAAAAGAGAGGAGCAGAGCACGGGGACCCGTTTGACAAAAACCGGCTTCCAACGGGAAAGTCTTTCTCCACGTGCAGACATGCTCCCAGGTGCCTGTGGCAAGGGGAAGGGAATGCCATACACTGACCTGGAAGAGACCACAGGGCCCAGGCACAGTCTGAACCCTTCCCTCAACCGGGCGATTTTGCTAGCAGGAGTTCAACCCCAACGAACACAGCCCGGAGACCCCTGCGGCAAAAACGGCTTCCGACGATCAATAGTTGCTTGCTGTGGAACACCTATCCCAAGTGGGGGAAGCCAGCTCAACAAAATGTCACACACCCAGGTGTAAGAAACAACATTGCCCAGGCTTGGTCTAAGCCCCTCACCTCGTCCCTGTGCTTTGGGGAGCCGGAGGGACAGCCGAGGCCCACGACCCTGAGACCCCTTTGCAAAAAGCCGCCTTCCCAAGAAAACAGTTTTCCTGAGGTGCAGACCCTATCCCAAGTGGTTGTGGCAAGGTAAAGCAAATGCCCTCCACTTCTCTGGAAGAAACCACAGTGCCCAACCATGTTCTAAGCCCTCCCATCCTCCCTGGGCTTCTGGCAGCAGGAGTGAAAAGAGAGGAGCAGAGCACTGGGACCCGTTTGACAAAACCCGGCTTCCCACGGGAAAGTCTTTCTCCACGTGCAGACATGCTCCCAGGTGCCTGTGGCAAGGGGAAGGAAATGCCATACACTGACCTGGAAGAGACCACAGGGCCCAGGCACAGTCTGAACCCTTCCCTCAACCGGGCGATTTTGCTAGCAGGAGTTCAACCCCAACGAACACATCCCGGAGACCCCTGCGGCAAAAACGGCTTCCGACGATCAATAGTTGCTTGCTGTGGAACACCTATCCCAAGTGGGGGAAGCCAGCTCAACAAAATGTCACACACCCAGGTGTAAGAAACAACATTGCCCAGGCTTGGTCTAAGCCCCTCACCTCGTCCCTGTGCTTTGGGGAGCCGGAGGGACAGCCGAGGCCCACGACCCTGAGACCCCTTTGCAAAAAGCCGCCTTCCCAAGGAAACAGTTTTCCTGAGGTGCAGACCCTATCCCAAGTGGTTGTGGCAAGGTAAGCAAATGCCCTCCACTTCTCTGGAAGAAACCACAGTGCCCAACCATGTTCTAAGTCCTCCCATCCTCCCTGGGCTTCTGGCAGCAGGAGTGAAAAGAGAGGAGCAGAGCACTGGGCCCCGTTTGACAAAACCCGGCTTCCCACGGGAAAGTCTTTCTCCACGTGCAGACATGCTCCCAGGTGCCTGTGGCAAGGGGAAAGAAATGCCATACACTGACCTGGAAGAGACCACAGGGCCTAGGCACAGTCTGTACCCTTCCCTCAACCCGGCGGTTTTGCTAGCAGGAGTTCAACCCCAACGAACACAGCCCGGAGACCCCTGGGGCAAAAACGGCTTCCGACGATCAATAGGTGCTTGCTGTGGAACACCTATCCCAAGTGGGTGTAGCCAGCTTAACAAAATGCCACACACTCAGGTGTAAGAAACAACATTGCCCAGGCATGGTCTAAGCCCCTCACCTCGTCCCTGTGCTTTGGGGAGCCGGAGGGACAGCCGAGGCCCACGGCCCTGAGACCCCTTTGCAAAAAGCCGGCTTCCCACGGAAACAGTTTTCCTGAGGGGCAGACCCTCTCCCAAGTGGTTGTGGCAAGGTAAAGCAAATGCCCTCCACTTCTCTGGAAGAAACCACAGTGCCCAACCATGTTCTAAGCCCTCCCATCCTCCCTGGGCTTCTGGCAGCAGGAGTGAAAAGAGAGGATCAGAGCACTGGGACCCGTTTGACAAAACCCGGCTTCCCACGGGAAAGTCTTTCTCCACGTGCAGACATGCTCCCAGGTGCCTGGGCAAGGGGAAGGAAACGCCATACACTGACCTGGAAGAGACCACAGGGCCCAGGCACAGTCTGAACCCTTCCCTCAACCCGGCGATTTTGCTAGCAGGAGTTCAACCCCAACGAACACAGCCCGGAGACCCCTGGGGCAAAAACGGCTTCCGACGATCAATAGTTGCTTGCTGTGGAACACCTATCCCAAGTGGGGGAAGCCAGCTCAAAAAATGCCACACACCCAGGTGTAATAAACAACATTGCCTAGGCTTGGTCTAAGCCCCTCACCTCGTCCCTGTGCTTTGGGGAGCCGGAGGGACACCCGAGGCCCACGACCCTGAGACCCCTTTGCAAAAAGCCGGCTTCCCACGGAAACAGTTTTCCTGAGGTGCAGACCCTATCCCAAGTGGTTTTGGCAAGGTAAAGCAAATGCCCTCCACTTCTCTGGAAGAAACCACAGTGCCCAGCCATGTTCTAAGCCCTCCCATCCTCCCTGGGCTTCTGGCAGCAGGAGTGAAAAGAGAGGAGCAGAGCACTGGGACCCGTTTGACAAAACCCGGCTTCCCACGGGAAAGTCTTTCTCCACGTGCAGACATGCTCCCAGGTGCCTGGGGCAAGGGGAAGGAAATGCCATACACTGACCTGGAAGAGACCACAGGGCCCAGGCACAGTGTGAACCCTTCCCTCAACCCGGCGGTTTTGCGAGCAGGAGTTCAACCCCAACGAACACAGCCCGGAGACCCCTGGATCCAAAAGGGCTTCCGACGAACAATAGGTGCTTGCTGTGGAACACCTATCCCAAGTGGGGGTAGCCAGCTCAACAAAATGCCACACACCCAGGTGTAAGAAACAACAATGCCCAGGCATGGTCTAAGCCCCTCACCTCGTCCCTGTGCTTTGGGGAGCCGGAGGGACAGCCGAGGCACACGGCCCTGAGACCCCTTTGCAAAAAGCCGGCTTCCCAAGGAAACAGTTTTCCTGAGGTGCAGACCCTATCCCAAGTGGTTGTGGCAATGTAAAGCAAATGCCCTCCACTTCTCTGGAAGAAACCACAGTGCCCAGCCATGTTCTAAGCCCTCCCATCCTCCCTGGGCTTCTGGCAGCAGGAGTGAAAAGAGAGGAGCAGAGCACTGGGACCCGTTTGACAAAACACGGCTTCCCACGGGAAAGTCTTTCTCCACGTGCAGACATGCTCCCAGGTGCCTGGGGCAAGGGGAAGGAAACGCCATACACTGACCTGGAAGAGACCTCAGGGCCCAAGCACAGTCTGAACCCTTCCCTCAACCCGGCGGTTTTGCTAGCAGGAGTTCAACCCCAACGAACACAGCCCGGAGAGCCCTGGGGCAAAAACGGCTTCCGACGATCAATAGGTGCTTGCTGTGGAACACCTATCCCAAGTGGGGGTAGCCAGCTCAACAGAATGCCACACACTCAGGTGTAAGAAACAACATTGCCCAGGCATGGTCTAAGCCCCTCACCTCGTCCCTGTGCTTTGGGGAGCCGGAGGGACAGCCGAGGCCCACGGCCCTGAGACCCCTTTGCAAAAAGCCGGCTTCCCACGGAAACAGTTTTCCTGAGGTGCAGACCCTATCCCAAGTGGTTGTGGCAAGGTAAAGCAAATGCCCTCCACTTCTCTGGAAGAAACCACAGTGCCCAGCCATGTTCTAAGCCCTCCCATCCTCCCTGGGCTTCTGGCACCAGGAGTGAAAAGAGAGGAGCAGAGCACTGGGACCCGTTTGACAAAAACCGGCTTCCCACGGGAAAGTCTTTCTCCACGTGCAGACATGCTCCCAGGTGCCTGTGGCAAGGGGAAGGAAATGCCATACACTGACCTGGAAGAGACCACAGGGCCCAGGCACAGTCTGAACCCTTCCCTCAACCCGGCGGTTTTGCTAGCAGGAGTTCAACCCCAACGAACACAGCCCGGAGACCCCTGGGGCAAAAACGGCTTCCGACGATCAATAGGTGCTTGCTGTGGAACACCTATCCCAAGTGGGGGAAGCCAGCTCAACAAAATGCCACACACCCAGGTGTAAGAAACAACATTGCCCAGGCACGGTCTAAGCCCCTCACCTCGTCCCTGTGCTTTGGGGAGCCGGAGGGACAGCCGAGGCACACGGCCCTGAGACCCCTTTGCAAAAAGCCGGCTTCCCACGGAGACAGTTTTCCTGAGGTGCAGACCCTATCCCAGGTGGTTGTGGCAAGGTAAGCAAATGCCCTCCACTTCTCTGGAAGAAACCACAGTGCCCAACCATGTTCTAAGCCCTCCCATCCTCCCTGGGCTTCTGGCAGCAGGAGTGAAAAGAGAGGAGCAGAGCACTGGGACCCGTTTGACAAAACCCGGCTTCCCACGGGAAAGTCTTTCTCCACGTGCAGACATGCTCCCAGGTGCCTGGGGCAAGGGGAAGGAAACGCCATACACTGACCTGGAAGAGACCACAGGGCCCAAGCACAGTCTGAACCCTTCCCTCAACCCGGCGGTTTTGCTAGCAGGAGTTCAACCCCAACGAACACAGCCCGGAGACCCCTGGGGCAAAAACGGCTTCCGACGATCAATAGGTGCTTGCTGTGGAACACCTATCCCAAGTGGGGGAAGCCAGCTCAACAAAATGCCACACAGCCAGGTGTAAGAAACAACATTGCCCTGACTTGGTCTAAGCCCCTCACCTCGTCCCTGTGCTTTGGGGAGCCGGAGGGACACCCGAGGCCCACGGCCCTGAGACCCCTTTGCAAAAAGCCGGCTTCCCACGGAAACAGTTTTCCTGAGGTGCAGACCCTCTCCCAAGTGGTTTTGGCAAGGTAAAGCAAATGCCCTCCACTTCTCTGGAAGAAACCACAGTGCCCAGCCATGTTCTAAGCCCTCCCATCCTCCCTGGGCTTCTGGCAGCAGGAGTGAAAAGAGAGGAGCAGAGCACTGGTATCCGTTTCACAAAACCCGGCTTCCCACGGGAAAGTCTTTCTCCGCGTGCAGACATGCTCCCAGGTGCCTGGGGCAAGGGGAAGGAAATGCCATACACTGACCTGGAAGAGACCACAGGGCCCAGGCACAGTCTGAACCCTTCCCTCAACCCGGCGATTTTGCTAGCAGGAGTTCAACCCCAACGAACACAGCCCGGAGACCCCTGGATCCAAAAGGGCTTCCGACGAACAATAGGTGCTTGCTGTGGAACACCTATCCCAAGTGGGGGTAGCCAGCTGAACAAAATGCCACACACCCAGGTGTAAGAAACAAGAATGCCCAGGCATGGTCTAAGCCCCTCACCTCGTCCCTGTGCTTTGGGGAGCCGGAGGGACAGCCGAGGCACACGGCCCTGAGACCCCTTTGCAAAAAGCCTGCTTCCCAAGGAAACAGTTTTCCTGAGGTGCAGACCCTATCCCAAGTGGTTGTGGCAAGGTAAGCAAATGCCCTCCACTTCTCTGTAAGAAACCACAGTGCCCAACCATGTTCTAAGCCCTCCCATCCTCCCTGGGCTTCTGGCAGCAGGAGTGAAAAGAGAGGAGCAGAGCACTGGGACCCGTTTGACAAAACCCGGCTTCCCACGGGAAAGTCTTTCTCCACGTGCAGACATGCTCCCAGGTGCCTGTGGCAAGGGGAAAGAAATGCCATACACTGACCTGGAAGAGACCACAGGGCCTAGGCACAGTCTGAACCGTTCCCTCAACCCGGCGGTTTTGCTAGCAGGAGTTCCACCCCAACGAACATAGCCCGGAGACCCATGAGGCAAAAACGGCTTCCGACGATCAATAGGTGCTTGCTGTGGAACACCTATCCCAAGTGGGGGAAGCCAGCTCAACAAAATGCCACACACCCAGGTGTAAGAAACAACATTGCCTTGGCTTGGTCTAAGCCCCTCACCTCGTCCCTGTGCTTTGGGGAGCCGGAGGGACAGCCGAGGCCCACGACCCTGAGACCCCTTTGCAAAAAGCCGGCTTCCCACGGAAACAGTTTTCCTGAGGTGCAGACCCTATCCCAAGTGGTTGTGGCAAGGTAAAGCAAATGCCCTCCACTTCTCTGGAAGAAACCACAGTGCCCAACCATGTTCTAAGCCCTCCCATCCTCCCTGGGCTTCTGGCAGCAGGAGTGAAAAGAGAGGAGCAGAGCACTGGGACCCGTTTGACAAAACCCGGCTTCCCACGGGAAAGTCTTTCTCCACGTGCAGACATGCTCCCAGGTGCCTGGGCAAGGGGATGGAAACGCCATACACTGACCTGGAAGAGACCACAGGGCCCAGGCACAGTCTGAACCCTTCCCTCAACCCGGCGGTTTTGCTAGCAGGAGTTCAACCCCAACGAACACAGCCCGGAGACCCCTGGGGCAAAAACGGCTTCCGACGAACAATAGGTGCTTGCTGTAGAACACCTATCCCAAGTGGGGGTAGCCAGCTCAACAAAATGCCACACACCCAGGTGTAAAAAACAACATTGCCCTGGCTTGGTCTAAGCCCCTCACCTCGTCCCTGTGCTTTGGGGAGCCGGAGGGACACCTGAGGCCCACGGCCCTGAGACCCCTTTGCAAAAAGCCGGCTTCCCACCGAAAGAGTTTTCCTGAGGTGCAGACCCTATCCCAAGTGGTTGTGGCAAGGTAAAGCAAATGCCCTCCACTTCTCTGGAAGAAACCACAGTACCCAGCCATGTTCTAAGCCCTCCCATCCTCCCTGGGCTTCTGGCAGCAGGAGTGAAAAGAGAGGAGCAGAGCACGGGGACCCGTTTGACAAAAACCGGCATCCAACGGGAAAGTCTTTCTCCACGTGCAGACATGCTCCCAGGTGCCTGTGGCAAGGGGAAGGGAATGCCATACACTGACCTGGAAGAGACCACAGGGCCCAGGCACAGTCTGAACCCTTCCCTCAACCCGGCGGTTTTGCTAGCAGGAGTTCAACCCCAACGAACACAGCCCGGAGACCCCTGAGGCAAAAACGGCTTCCGACGAACAATAGCCGCTTGCTGTAGAAAACCAATCCCAAGTGGGGGTAGCCAGCTCAACAAAATGCCACACACCCAGGTGTAAGAAACAACATTGCCCAGGCATGGTCTAAGCCCCTCACCTCGTCCCTGTGCTTTGGGGAGCTGGAGGGACACCCGAGGCACACGGCCCTGAGACCCCTTTGCAAAAAGCCGGCTTCCCACGGAAACAGTTTTCCTGAGGTGCAGACCCTATCCCAAGTGGTTGTGGCAAGGTAAAGCAAATGCCCTCCACTTCTCTGGAAGAAACCACAGTGCCCAGCCATGTTCTAAGCCCTTCCATCCTCCCTGGGCTTCTGGCAGCAGGAGTGAAAAGAGAGGAGCAGAGCACTGGGACCAGTTTGACAAAACCCGGCTTTCCACGGGAAAGTCTTTCTCCACGTGCAGACATGCTCCCAGGTGCCTGGGGCAAGGGGAAGGAAACGCCATACACTGACCTGGAAGAGACCACAGGCCGCAAGCACAGTCTGAACCCTTCCCTCAACCCGGCGGTTTTGCTAGCAGGAGTTCAACCCCAACGAAAACAGCCCGGAGACCCCTGGGGCAAAAACGGCTTCCGACGATCAATAGGTGCTTGCTGTGGAACACCTATCCCAAGTGGCGAAGCCAGCTCAACAAAATGCCACACACCCAGGTGTAAGAAACAACATTGCCCTGGCTTGGTCTAAGCCCCTCACCTCGTCCCTGTGCTTTGGGGAGCCGGAGGGACACCCGAGGCCCACGGCCCTGAGGCCCCTTTGCAAAAAGCCGGCTTCCCACGGAAACAGTTTTCCTGAGGTGCAGACCCTATCCCAAGTGGTTGTGGCAAGGTAAAGCAAATGCCCTCCACTTCTCTGTAAGAAACCACAGTGCCCATCGAGGTTCTAAGCCCTCCCATCCTCCCTGGGCTTCTGGCAGCAGGAGTGAAAAGAGAGGAGCAGAGCACTGGGACCCGTTTGACAAAACCCGGCTTCCCACGGGAAAGTCTTTCTCCGCGTGCAGACATGCTCCCAGGTGCCTGGGGCAAGGGGAAGGAAATGCCATACACTGACCTGGAAGAGACCACAGGGCCCAGGCACAGTGTGAACCCTTCCCTCAACCCGGCGGTTTTGCGAGCAGGAGTTCAACCCCAACGAACACAGCCCGGAGACCCCTGGATCCAAAAGGGCTTCCGACGAACAATAGGTGCTTGCTGTGGAACACCTATCCCAAGTGGGGGTAGCCAGCTCAACAAAATGCCACACACCCAGGTGTAAGAAACAACAATGCCCAGGCATGGTCTAAGCCCCTCACCTCGTCCCTGTGCTTTGGGGAGCCGGAGGGACAGCCGAGGCACACGGCCCTGAGACCCCTTTGCAAAAAGCCGGCTTCCCAAGGAAACAGTTTTCCTGAGGTGCAGACCCTATCCCAAGTGGTTGTGGCAATGTAAAGCAAATGCCCTCCACTTCTCTGGAAGAAACCACAGTGCCCAGCCATGTTCTAAGCCCTCCCATCCTCCCTGGGCTTCTGGCAGCAGGAGTGAAAAGAGAGGAGCAGAGCACTGGGACCCGTTTGACAAAACCCGGCTTCCCACGGGAAAGTCTTTCTCCACGTGCAGACATGCTCCCAGGTGCCTGGGGCAAGGGGAAGGAAATGCCATACACTGACCTGGAAGAGACCACAGGGCCCAGGAACAGTCTGAACCCTTCCCTCAACCCGGCGGTTTTGCTAGCAGGAGTTCAACCCAAACGAACACAGCCCGGAGACCCCTGGGGCAAAAACGGCTTCCGACGATCAATAGGTGCTTGCTGTGGAACACCTATCCCAAGTGGGGGAAGCCAGCTCAACAAAATGCCACACACCCAGGTGTAAGAAACAACATTGCCCAGGCACGGTCTAAGCCCCTCACCTCGTCCCTGTGCTTTGGGGAGCCGGAGGGACAGCCGAGGCACACGGCCCTGAGACCCCTTTGCAAAAAGCCGGCTTCCCACGGAGACAGTTTTCCTGAGGTGCAGACCCTATCCCAGGTGGTTGTGGCAAGGTAAGCAAATGCCCTCCACTTCTCTGGAAGAAACCACAGTGCCCAACCATGTTCTAAGCCCTCCCATCCTCCCTGGGCTTCTGGCAGCAGGAGTGAAAAGAGAGGAGCAGAGCACTGGGACCCGTTTGACAAAACCCGGCTTCCCACGGGAAAGTCTTTGTCCACGTGCAGACATGCTCCCAGGTGCCTGGGGCAAGGGGAAGGAAACGCCATACACTGACCTGGAAGAGACCACAGGGCCCAAGCACAGTCTGAACCCTTCCCTCAACCCGGCGGTTTTGCTAGCAGGAGTTCAACCCCAACGAACACAGCCCGGAGACCCCTGGGGCAAAAACGGCTTCCGACGATCAATAGGTGCTTGCTGTGGAACACCTATCCCAAGTGGGGGAAGCCAGCTCAACAAAATGCCACACAGCCAGGTGTAAGAAACAACATTGCCCTGACTTGGTCTAAGCCCCTCACCTCGTCCCTGTGCTTTGGGGAGCCGGAGGGACACCCGAGGCCCACGGCCCTGAGACCCCTTTGCAAAAAGCCGGCTTCCCACGGAAACAGTTTTCCTGAGGTGCAGACCCTATCCCAAGTGGTTTTGGCAAGGTAAAGCAAATGCCCTCCACTTCTCAGGAAGAAACCACAGTGCCCAGCCATGTTCTAAGCCCTCCCATCCTCCCTGGGCTTCTGGCAGCAGGAGTGAAAAGAGAGGAGCAGAGCACTGGGATCCGTTTCACAAAACCCGGCTTCCCACTGGAAAGTCTTTCTCCGCGTGCAGACATGCTCCCAGGTGCCTGGGGCAAGGGGAAGGAAATGCCATACACTGACCTGGAAGAGACCACAGGGCCCAGGCACAGTCTGAACCCTTCCCTCAACCCGGCGATTTTGCTAGCAGGAGTTCAACCCCAACGAACACAGCCCGGAGACCCCTGGATCCAAAAGGGCTTCCGACGAACAATAGGTGCTTGCTGTGGAACACCTATCCCAAGTGGGGGTAGCCAGCTGAACAAAATGCCACACACCCAGGTGTAAGAAACAAGAATGCCCAGGCATGGTCTAAGCCCCTCACCTCGTCCCTGTGCTTTGGGGAGCCGGAGGGACAGCCGAGGCATACGGCCCTGAGACCCGTTTGCAAAAAGCCTGCTTCCCAAGGAAACAGTTTTCCTGAGGTGCAGACCCTATCCCAAGTGGTTGTGGCAAGGTAAGCAAATGCCCTCCACTTCTCTGTAAGAAACCACAGTGCCCAACCATGTTCTAAGCCCTCCCATCCTCCCTGGGCTTCTGGCAGCAGGAGTGAAAAGAGAGGAGCAGAGCACTGGGACCCGTTTGACAAAACCCGGCTTCCCACGGGAAAGTCTTTCTCCACGTGCAGACATGCTCCCAGGTGCCTGTGGCAAGGGGAAAGAAATGCCATACACTGACCTGGAAGAGACCACAGGGCCTAGGCACAGTCTGAACCGTTCCCTCAACCCGGCGGTTTTGCTAGCAGGAGTTCAACCCCAACGAACATAGCCCGGAGACCCATGAGGCAAAAACGGCTTCCGACGATCAATAGGTGCTTGCTGTGGAACACCTATCCCAAGTGGGGGAAGCCAGCTCAACAAAATGCCACACACCCAGGTGTAAGAAACAACATTGCCTTGGCTTGGTCTAAGCCCCTCACCTCGTCCCTGTGCTTTGGGGAGCCGGAGGGACAGCCGAGGCCCACGACCCTGAGACCCCTTTGCAAAAAGCCGGCTTCCCAAGGAAACAGTTTTCCTGAGGTGCAGACCCTATCCCAAGTGGTTGTGGCAAGGTAAAGCAAATGCCCTCCACTTCTCTGGAAGAAACCACAGTGCCCAACCATGTTCTAAGCCCTCCCATCCTCCCTGGGCTTCTGGCAGCAGGAGTGAAAAGAGAGGAGCAGAGCACTGGGACCCGTTTGACAAAACCCGGCTTCCCACGGGAAAGTCTTTCTCCACGTGCAGACATGCTCCCAGGTGCCTGGGCAAGGGGAAGGAAACGCCATACACTGACCTGGAAGAGACCACAGGGCCCAGGCACAGTCTGAACCCTTCCCTCAACCCGGCGGTTTTGCTAGCAGGAGTTCAACCCCAAAGAACACAGCCCGGAGACCCTTGGAGCAAAAACGGCTTCCGACGATCAATAGGTGCTTGCTGTGGAACACCTATAACAAGTGGGGGAAGCGAGCTCAACAAAATGCCACACACCCAGGTGTAAGAAACAACATTGCCCAGGCTTGGTCTAAGCCCCTCACCTCGTCCCTGTGCTTTGGGGAGCCGGAGGGTCAGCCGAGGCCCACGGCCCTGAGACCCCTTTGCAAAAAGCCGGCTTCCCAAGGAAACAGTTTTCCTGATGTGCAGACCCTATCCCAAGTGGTTGTGGCAAGGTAAGCAAATGCCCTCCACTTCTCTGGAAGAAACCACAGTGCCCAACCATGTTCTAAACCCTCCCATCCTCCCTGGGCTTCTGGCAGCAGGAGTGAAAAGAGAGGAGCAGAGCACTGGGACCCCTTTGACAAAACCCGGCTTCCCACGGGAAAGTCTTTCTCCGCGTGCAGACATGCTCCCAGGTGCCTGGGGCAAGGGGAAGGAAATGCCATACACTGACCTGGAAGAGACCACAGGGCCCAGGCACAGTCTGAACCCTTCCCTCAACCCGGCGGTATTGCTAGCAGGACTTCAACCCAAACGAACACAGCCCGGAGACCCTTGGGGCAAAAACGGCTTCCGACGATCAATAGGTGCTTGCTGTGGAACACCTATACCAAGTGGGGGAAGCCAGCTCAACAAAATGCCACACACCCAGGTGTAAGAAACAACATTACCCAGGCACGGTCTAAGCCCCTCACCTCGTCCCTGTGCTTTGGGGAGCCGGAGGGACAGCCGAGGCACACGGCCCTGAGACCCCTTTGCAAAAAGCCGGCTTCCCACGGAGACAGTTTTCCTGAGGTGCACACCCTATCACAAGTTGTTGTGGCAAGGTAAAGCAAATGCCCTCCACTTCTCTGTAAGAAACCAGAGTGCCCAGCCATGTTCTAAACCCTCCCATCCTCCCTGGGCTTCTGGCAGCAGGAGTGAAAAGAGAGGAGCAGAGCACGGGGACCCGTTTGACCAAAACCGGCTTCCAACGGGAAAGTCTTTCTCCACGTGCAGACATGCTCCCAGGTGCCTGTGGCAAGGGGAAGGGAATGCCATACACTGACCTGGAAGAGACCACAGGGCCCAGGCACAGTCTGAACCGTTCCCTCAACCCGGCGGTTTTGCTAGCAGGAGTTCCACCCCAACGAACACAGCCCGGAGACCCCTGAGGCAAAAACGGCTTCCAACGATCAATAGGTGCTTGCTGTGGAACACCTATCCCAAGTGGGGGAAGCCAGCTCAACAAAATGCCACACACCCAGGTGTAAGAAACAACATTGCCTTGGCTTGGTCTAAGCCCCTCACCTCGTCCCTGTGCTTTGGGGAGCCGGAGGGACAGCCGAGGCCCACGACCCTGAGACCCCTTTGCAAAAAGCCGGCTTCCCACGGAAACAGTTTTCCTGAGGTGCAGACCCTATCCCAAGTGGTTGTGGCAAGGTAAAGCAAATGCCCTCCACTTCTCTGGAAGAAACCACAGTGCCCAACCATGTTCTAAGCCCTCCCATCCTCCCTGGGCTTCTGGCAGCAGGAGTGAAAAGAGAGGAGCAGAGCACTGGGACCCGTTTGACAAAAACCGGCTTCCCACGGGAAAGTCTTTCTCCACGTGCAGACATGCTCCCAGGTGCCTGGGGCAAGGGGAAGGAAATGCCATACACTGACCTGGAAGAGACCACAGGGCCCAGGCACAGTGTGAACCCTTCCCTCAACCCGGCGGTTTTGCTAGCAGGACTTCAACCCAAACGAACACAGCCCGGAGACCCCTGGGGCAAAAACGGCTTCCGACGATCAATAGGTGCTTGCTGTGGAACACCTATCCCAAGTGGGGGAAGCCAGCTCAACAAAATGCCACACAGCCAGGTGTAAGAAACAACATTGCCCAGGCACGGTCTAAGCCCCTCACCTCGTCCCTGTGCTTTGGGGAGCCGGAGGGACAGCCGAGGCACACGGCCCTGAGACCCCTTTGCAAAAAGCCGGCTTCCCACGGAGACAGTTTTCCTGAGGTGCACACCCTATCCCAAGTTGTTGTGGCAAGGTAAAGCAAATGCCCTCCACTTCTCTGTAAGAAACCACAGTGCCCAGCCATGTTCTAAACCCTCCCATCCTCCCTGGGCTTCTGGCAGCAGGAGTGAAAAGAGAGGAGCAGAGCACGGGGACCCGTTTGACAAAAACCGGCTTCCAACGGGAAAGTCTTTCTCCACGTGCAGACATGCTCCCAGGTGCCTGTGGCAAGGGGAAGGGAATGCCATACACTGACCTGGAAGAGACCACAGGGCCCAGGCACAGTCTGAACCCTTCCCTCAACCCGGCGGTTTTGCTAGCAGGAGTTCAACCCCAACGAACATAGCCCGGAGACCCCTGGGTCCAAAACGGCTTCCGACGAACAATAGGTGCTTGCTGATGAACACCTATCCCAAGTGGGGGTAGCCAGCTCAACAAAATGCCACAAACCCAGGTGTAAGAAACAACATTGCCCAGGCATGGTCTAAGCCCCTCACCTCGTCCAGTGCTTTGGGGAGCCGGAGGGACAGCCGAGGCACACGGCCCTGAGACCCCTTTGCAAAAAGCCGGCTTCCCACGGAGGCAGTTTTCCTGAGGAGCACACCCTATCCCAAGTGGTTGTGGCAAGGTAAAGCAAATGCCCTCCACTTCTCTGGAAGAAACCACAGTGCCCAACCATGTTCTAAGCCCTCCCATCCTCCCTGGGCTTCTGGCAGCAGGAGTGAAAAGAGAGGAGCAGAGCACTGGGACCCGTTTGACAAAACCCAGCTTCCCACGGGAAAGTCTTTCTCCACGTGCAGACATGCTCCCAGGTGCCTGGGCAAGGGGAAGGAAACGCCATACACTGACCTGGAAGAGACCACAGGGCCCAGGCACAGTCTGAACCCTTCCCTCAACCCGGCGGTTTTGCTAGCAGGAGTTCAACCCCAACGAACACAGCCCGGAGACCCCTGGGGCAAAAACGGCTTCCGACGATCAATAGGTGCTTGCTGTGGAACACCTATACCAAGTGGGGGAAGCCAGCTCAACAAAATGCCACACACCCAGGTGTAAGAAACAACATTGCCCAGGCTTGGTCTAAGCCCCTCACCTCGTCCCTGTGCTTTGGGGAGACGGAGGGACAGCCGAGGCCCACGACCCTGAGACCCCTTTGCAAAAAGCCGGCTTCCCAAGGAAACAGTTTTCCTGAGGTGCAGACCCTATCCCAAGTGGTTGTGGCAAGGTAAGTAAATGCCCTCCACTTCTCTGGAAGAAACCACAGTGCCCAACCATGTTCTAAGCCCTCCCATCCTCCCTGGGCTTCTGGCAGCAGGAGTGAAAAGAGAGGAGCAGAGCACGGGGACCCGTTTGACAAAAACCGGCTTCCAACGGGAAAGTCTTTCTCCACGTGCAGACATGCTCCCAGGTGCCTGTGGCAAGGGGAAGGGAATGCCATACACTGACCTGGAAGAGACCACAGGGCCCAGGCACAGTCTGAACCCTTCCCTCAACCCGGCGGTTTTGCTAGCAGGAGTTCAACCCCAACGAACATAGCCCGGAGACCCCTGGGGCAAAAACGGCTTCCGACGAACAATAGGTGCTTGCTGTGGAACACCTATCCCAAGTGCGGGTAGCCAGCTCAACAAAATGCCACACACCCAGGTGTAAGAAACAACATTGCCCAGGCATGGTCTAAGCCCCTCACCTCGTCCCTGTGCTTTGGGGAGCCGGAGGGACAGCCGAGGCACACGGCCCTGAGACCCCTTTGCAAAAAGCCGGCTTCCCACGGAGACAGTTTTCCTGAGGTGCAGACCCTATCCCAAGTGGTTGTGGCAAGGTAAAGCAAATGCCCTCCACTTCTCTGGAAGAAACCACAGTGCTTAGCCATGTTCTAAGCCCTCCCATCCTCCCTGGGCTTCTGGCAGCAGGAGTGAAAAGAGAGGAGCAGAGCACTGGGACCCGTTTGACAAAACCCGGCTTTCCACGGGAAAGTCTTTCTCCACGTGCAGACATGCTCCCAGGTGCCTGGGGCAAGGGGAAGGAAATGCCATACACTGACCTGGAAGAGACCACAGGGCCCAGGCACAGTCTGAACCCTTCCCTCAACCCGGCGGTTTTGCTAGCAGGAGTTCAACCCCAACGAACACAGCCCGGAGACCCCTTGGGCAAAAACGGCTTCCGATGATCAATAGGTGCTTGCTGTGGAACACCTATCCCAAGTGGGGGTAGCCAGCTCAACAAAATGCCACACACCCAGGTGTAAGAAACAACATTGCCCAGGCACGGTCTAAGCCCCTCACCTCGTCCCTGTGCTTTGGGGAGCCGGAGGGACAGCCGAGGCACACGGCCCTGAGACCCCTTTGCAAAAAGCCGGCTTCCCACGGAGACAGTTTTCCTGAGGTGCAGACCCTATCCCAAGTGGTTGTGGCAAGGTAAAGCAAATGCCCTCCACTTCTCTGGAAGAAACCACAGTGCCCAGCCATGTTCTAAGCCCTCCCATCCTCCCTGGGCTTCTGGCAGCAGGAGTGAAAAGAGAGGAGCAGAGCACTGGGACCCGTTTGACAAAACCCGGCTTCCCACGGGAAAGTCTTTCTCCACGTGCAGACATGCTCCCAGGTGCCTGTGGCAAGGGGAAGGAAATGCCATACACTGACCTGGAAGAGACCACAGGGCCCAGGCACAGTCTGAACCCTTCCCTCAACCGGGCGATTTTGCTAGCAGGAGTGCAACCCCAACGAACACAGCCCGGAGACCCCTGGGGCAAAAACGGCTTCCGACGATCAATAGTTGCTTGCTGTGGAACACCTATCCCATGTGGGGGAAGCCAGCTCAACAAAATGCCACACACCCAGGTGTAAGAAACAACATTGCCCAGGCTTGGTCTAAGCCCCTCACCTCGTCCCTGTGCTTTGGGGAGCCGGAGGGACAGCCGAGGCCCACGACCCTGAGACCCCTTTGCAAAAAGCCGCCTTCCCAAGGAAACAGTTTTCCTGAGGTGCAGACCCTATCCCAAGTGGTTGTGGCAAGGTAAGCAAATGCCCTCCACTTCTCTGGAAGAAACCACAGTGCCCAGCCATGTTCTAAGCCCTCCCATCCTCCCTGGGCTTCTGGCAGCAGGAGTGAAAAGAGAGGAGCAGAGCACTGGGACCCGTTTGACAAAACCCGGCTTCCCACGGGAAAGTCTTTCTCCACGTGCAGACATGCTCCCAGGTGCCTGTGGCAAGGGGAAGGAAATGCCATACACTGACCTGGAAGAGACCACAGGGCCCAGGCACAGTCTGAACCCTTCCCTCAACCGGGCGATATTGCTAGCAGGAGTTCAACCCCAACGAACACAGCCCGGAGACCCCTGCGGCAAAAACGGCTTCCGACGATCAATAGTTGCTTGCTGTGGAACACCTATCCCAAGTGGGGGAAGCCAGCTCAACAAAATGCCACACACCCAGGTGTAAGAAACAACATTGCCCAGGCTTGGTCTAAGCCCCTCACCTCGTCCCTGTGCTTTGGGGAGCCGGAGGGACAGCCGAGGCCCACGACCCTGAGACCCCTTTGCAAAAAGCCGCCTTCCCAAGGAAACAGTTTTCCTGAGGTGCAGACCCTATCCCAAGTGGTTGTGGCAAGGTAAGCAAATGCCCTCCACTTCTCTGGAAGAAACCACAGTGCCCAACCATGTTCTAAGCCCTCCCATCCTCCCTGGGCTTCTGGCAGCAGGAGTGAAAAGAGAGGAGCAGAGCACTGGGCCCCGTTTGACAAAACCCGGCTTCCCACGGGAAAGTCTTTCTCCACGTGCAGACATGCTCCCAGGTGCCTGTGGCAAGGGGAAAGAAATGCCATACACTGACCTGGAAGAGACCACAGGGCCTAGGCACAGTCTGTACCCTTCCCTCAACCCGGCGGTTTTGCTAGCAGGAGTTCAACCCCAACGAACACAGCCCGGAGACCCCTGGGGCAAAAACGGCTTCCGACGATCAATAGGTGCTTGCTGTGGAACACCTATCCCAAGTGGGGGTAGCCAGCTCAACAAAATGCCACACACTCAGGTGTAAGAAACAACATTGCCCAGGCATGGTCTAAGCCCCTCACCTCGTCCCTGTGCTTTGGGGAGCCGGAGGGACAGCCGAGGCCCACGGCCCTGAGACCCCTTTGCAAAAAGCCGGCTTCCCACGGAAACAGTTTTCCTGAGGTGCAGACCCTATCCCAAGTGGTTGTGGCAAGGTAAAGCAAATGCCCTCCACTTCTCTGTAAGAAACCACAGTGCCCAGCCATGTTCTAAGCCCTCCCATCCTCCCTGGGCTTCTGGCAGCAGGAGTGAAAAGAGAGGAGCAGAGCACTGGGACCCGTTTGACAAAAACCGGCTTCCCACGGGAAAGTCTTTCTCCACGTGCAGACATGCTCCCAGGTGCCTGGGGCAAGGGGAAGGAAATGCCATACACTGACCTGGAAGAGACCACAGGGCCCAGGCACAGTGTGAACCCTTCCCTCAACCCGGCGGTTTTGCTAGCAGGACTTCAACCCAAACGAACACAGCCCGGAGACCCCTGGGGCAAAAACGGCTTCCGACGATCAATAGGTGCTTGCTGTGGAACACCTATCCCAAGTGGGGGAAGCCAGCTCAACAAAATGCCACACAGCCAGGTGTAAGAAACAACATTGCCCAGGCACGGTCTAAGCCCCTCACCTCGTCCCTGTGCTTTGGGGAGCCGGAGGGACAGCCGAGGCACACGGCCCTGAGACCCCTTTGCAAAAAGCCGGCTTCCCACGGAGACAGTTTTCCTGAGGTGCACACCCTATCCCAAGTTGTTGTGGCAAGGTAAAGCAAATGCCCTCCACTTCTCTGTAAGAAACCACAGTGCCCAGCCATGTTCTAAACCCTCCCATCCTCCCTGGGCTTCTGGCAGCAGGAGTGAAAAGAGAGGAGCAGAGCACGGGGACCCGTTTGACAAAAACCGGCTTCCAACGGGAAAGTCTTTCTCCACGTGCAGACATGCTCCCAGGTGCCTGTGGCAAGGGGAAGGGAATGCCATACACTGACCTGGAAGAGACCACAGGGCCCAGGCACAGTCTGAACCCTTCCCTCAACCCGGCGGTTTTGCTAGCAGGAGTTCAACCCCAACGAACATAGCCCGGAGACCCCTGGGTCCAAAACGGCTTCCGACGAACAATAGGTGCTTGCTGATGAACACCTATCCCAAGTGGGGGTAGCCAGCTCAACAAAATGCCACAAACCCAGGTGTAAGAAACAACATTGCCCAGGCATGGTCTAAGCCCCTCACCTCGTCCAGTGCTTTGGGGAGCCGGAGGGACAGCCGAGGCACACGGCCCTGAGACCCCTTTGCAAAAAGCCGGCTTCCCACGGAGGCAGTTTTCCTGAGGTGCACACCCTATCCCAAGTGGTTGTGGCAAGGTAAAGCAAATGCCCTCCACTTCTCTGGAAGAAACCACAGTGCCCAACCATGTTCTAAGCCCTCCCATCCTCCCTGGGCTTCTGGCAGCAGGAGTGAAAAGAGAGGAGCAGAGCACTGGGACCCGTTTGACAAAACCCAGCTTCCCACGGGAAAGTCTTTCTCCACGTGCAGACATGCTCCCAGGTGCCTGGGCAAGGGGAAGGAAACGCCATACACTGACCTGGAAGAGACCACAGGGCCCAGGCACAGTCTGAACCCTTCCCTCAACCCGGCGGTTTTGCTAGCAGGAGTTCAACCCCAACGAACACAGCCCGGAGACCCCTGGGGCAAAAACGGCTTCCGACGATCAATAGGTGCTTGCTGTGGAACACCTATACCAAGTGGGGGAAGCCAGCTCAACAAAATGCCACACACCCAGGTGTAAGAAACAACATTGCCCAGGCTTGGTCTAAGCCCCTCACCTCGTCCCTGTGCTTTGGGGAGACGGAGGGACAGCCGAGGCCCACGACCCTGAGACCCCTTTGCAAAAAGCCGGCTTCCCAAGGAAACAGTTTTCCTGAGGTGCAGACCCTATCCCAAGTGGTTGTGGCAAGGTAAGTAAATGCCCTCCACTTCTCTGGAAGAAACCACAGTGCCCAACCATGTTCTAAGCCCTCCCATCCTCCCTGGGCTTCTGGCAGCAGGAGTGAAAAGAGAGGAGCAGAGCACGGGGACCCGTTTGACAAAAACCGGCTTCCAACGGGAAAGTCTTTCTCCACGTGCAGACATGCTCCCAGGTGCCTGTGGCAAGGGGAAGGGAATGCCATACACTGACCTGGAAGAGACCACAGGGCCCAGGCACAGTCTGAACCCTTCCCTCAACCCGGCGGTTTTGCTAGCAGGAGTTCAACCCCAACGAACATAGCCCGGAGACCCCTGGGGCAAAAACGGCTTCCGACGAACAATAGGTGCTTGCTGTGGAACACCTATCCCAAGTGCGGGTGGCCAGCTCAACAAAATGCCACACACCCAGGTGTAAGAAACAACATTGCCCAGGCATGGTCTAAGCCCCTCACCTCGTCCCTGTGCTTTGGGGAGTCGGAGGGACAGCCGAGGCACACGGCCCTGAGACCCCTTTGCAAAAAGCCGGCTTCCCACGGAGACAGTTTTCCTGAGGTGCAGACCCTATCCCAAGTGGTTGTGGCAAGGTAAAGCAAATGCCCTCCACTTCTCTGGAAGAAACCACAGTGCTTAGCCATGTTCTAAGCCCTCCCATCCTCCCTGGGCTTCTGGCAGCAGGAGTGAAAAGAGAGGAGCAGAGCACTGGGACCCGTTTGACAAAACCCGGCTTTCCACGGGAAAGTCTTTCTCCACGTGCAGACATGCTCCCAGGTGCCTGGGGCAAGGGGAAGGAAATGCCATACACTGACCTGGAAGAGACCACAGGGCCCAGGCACAGTCTGAACCCTTCCCTCAACCCGGCGGTTTTGCTAGCAGGAGTTCAACCCCAACGAACACAGCCCGGAGACCCCTTGGGCAAAAACGGCTTCCGATGATCAATAGGTGCTTGCTGTGGAACACCTATCCCAAGTGGGGGTAGCCAGCTCAACAAAATGCCACACACCCAGGTGTAAGAAACAACATTGCCCAGGCACGGTCTAAGCCCCTCACCTCGTCCCTGTGCTTTGGGGAGCCGGAGGGACAGCCGAGGCACACGGCCCTGAGACCCCTTTGCAAAAAGCCGGCTTCCCACGGAGACAGTTTTCCTGAGGTGCAGACCCTATCCCAAGTGGTTGTGGCAAGGTAAAGCAAATGCCCTCCACTTCTCTGGAAGAAACCACAGTGCCCAGCCATGTTCTAAGCCCTCCCATCCTCCCTGGGCTTCTGGCAGCAGGAGTGAAAAGAGAGGAGCAGAGCACTGGGACCCGTTTGACAAAACCCGGCTTCCCACGGGAAAGTCTTTCTCCACGTGCAGACATGCTCCCAGGTGCCTGTGGCAAGGGGAAGGAAATGCCATACACTGACCTGGAAGAGACCACAGGGCCCAGGCACAGTCTGAACCCTTCCCTCAACCGGGCGATTTTGCTAGCAGGAGTGCAACCCCAACGAACACAGCCCGGAGACCCCTGGGGCAAAAACGGCTTCCGACGATCAATAGTTGCTTGCTGTGGAACACCTATCCCATGTGGGGGAAGCCAGCTCAACAAAATGCCACACACCCAGGTGTAAGAAACAACATTGCCCAGGCTTGGTCTAAGCCCCTCACCTCGTCCCTGTGCTTTGGGGAGCCGGAGGGACAGCCGAGGCCCACGACCCTGAGACCCCTTTGCAAAAAGCCGCCTTCCCAAGGAAACAGTTTTCCTGAGGTGCAGACCCTATCCCAAGTGGTTGTGGCAAGGTAAGCAAATGCCCTCCACTTCTCTGGAAGAAACCACAGTGCCCAGCCATGTTCTAAGCCCTCCCATCCTCCCTGGGCTTCTGGCAGCAGGAGTGAAAAGAGAGGAGCAGAGCACTGGGACCCGTTTGACAAAACCCGGCTTCCCACGGGAAAGTCTTTCTCCACGTGCAGACATGCTCCCAGGTGCCTGTGGCAAGGGGAAGGAAATGCCATACACTGACCTGGAAGAGACCACAGGGCCCAGGCACAGTCTGAACCCTTCCCTCAACCGGGCGATATTGCTAGCAGGAGTTCAACCCCAACGAACACAGCCCGGAGACCCCTGCGGCAAAAACGGCTTCCGACGATCAATAGTTGCTTGCTGTGGAACACCTATCCCAAGTGGGGGAAGCCAGCTCAACAAAATGCCACACACCCAGGTGTAAGAAACAACATTGCCCAGGCTTGGTCTAAGCCCCTCACCTCGTCCCTGTGCTTTGGGGAGCCGGAGGGACAGCCGAGGCCCACGACCCTGAGACCCCTTTGCAAAAAGCCGCCTTCCCAAGGAAACAGTTTTCCTGAGGTGCAGACCCTATCCCAAGTGGTTGTGGCAAGGTAAGCAAATGCCCTCCACTTCTCTGGAAGAAACCACAGTGCCCAACCATGTTCTAAGCCCTCCCATCCTCCCTGGGCTTCTGGCAGCAGGAGTGAAAAGAGAGGAGCAGAGCACTGGGCCCCGTTTGACAAAACCCGGCTTCCCACGGGAAAGTCTTTCTCCACGTGCAGACATGCTCCCAGGTGCCTGTGGCAAGGGGAAAGAAATGCCATACACTGACCTGGAAGAGACCACAGGGCCTAGGCACAGTCTGTACCCTTCCCTCAACCCGGCGGTTTTGCTAGCAGGAGTTCAACCCCAACGAACACAGCCCGGAGACCCCTGGGGCAAAAACGGCTTCCGACGATCAATAGGTGCTTGCTGTGGAACACCTATCCCAAGTGGGGGTAGCCAGCTCAACAAAATGCCACACACTCAGGTGTAAGAAACAACATTGCCCAGGCATGGTCTAAGCCCCTCACCTCGTCCCTGTGCTTTGGGGAGCCGGAGGGACAGCCGAGGCCCACGGCCCTGAGACCCCTTTGCAAAAAGCCGGCTTCCCACGGAAACAGTTTTCCTGAGGTGCAGACCCTATCCCAAGTGGTTGTGGCAAGGTAAAGCAAATGCCCTCCACTTCTCTGTAAGAAACCACAGTGCCCAGCCATGTTCTAAGCCCTCCCATCCTCCCTGGGCTTCTGGCAGCAGGAGTGAAAAGAGAGGAGCAGAGCACTGGGACCCGTTTGACAAAAACCGGCTTCCCACGGGAAAGTCTTTCTCCACGTGCAGACATGCTCCCAGGTGCCTGGGGCAAGGGGAAGGAAATGCCATACACTGACCTGGAAGAGACCACAGGGCCCAGGCACAGTCTGAACCCTTCCCTCAACCCGGCGGTTTTGCTAGCAGGAGTTCAACCCCAACGAACCCAGCCCGGAGACCCCTGGGGCATAAACGGCTTCCGAGGAACAATAGGTGCTTGCTGTGGAACACCTATCCCAAGTGGGGTAGCCAGCTCAACAAAATGCCACACACCCAGGTGTAAGAAACAACATTGCCTTGGCTTGGTCTAAGACCCTCACCTCGTCCCTGTGCTTTGGGGAGCCGGAGGGACAGCCGAGGCCCACGACCCTGAGACCCCTTTGCAAAAAGCCGGCTTCCCACGGAAACAGTTTTCCTGAGGGGCAGACCCTATCCCAAGTGGTTGTGGCAAGGTAAAGCAAATGCCCTCCACTTCTCTGGAAGAAACCACAGTGCCCAGCCATGTTCTAAGCCCTCCCATCCTCCCTGGGCTTCTGGCAGCAGGAGTGAAAAGAGAGGAGCAGAGCACTGGGACCCGTTTGACAAAACCCGGCTTCCCACGGGAAAGTCTTTCTCCACGTGCAGACATGCTCCCAGGTGCCTGTGGCAAGGGGAAGGAAATGCCATACACTGACCTGGAAGAGACCACAGGGCCCAGGCACAGTCTGAACCCTTCCCTCAACCGGGCGATTTTGCTAGCAGGAGTGCAACCCCAACGAACACAGCCCGGAGACCCCTGGGGCAAAAACGGCTTCCGACGATCAATAGTTGCTTGCTGTGGAACACCTATCCCATGTGGGGGAAGCCAGCTCAACAAAATGCCACACACCCAGGTGTAAGAAACAACATTGCCCAGGCTTGGTCTAAGCCCCTCACCTCGTCCCTGTGCTTTGGGGAGCCGGAGGGACAGCCGAGGCCCACGACCCTGAGACCCCTTTGCAAAAAGCCGCCTTCCCAAGGAAACAGTTTTCCTGAGGTGCAGACCCTATCCCAAGTGGTTGTGGCAAGGTAAGCAAATGCCCTCCACTTCTCTGGAAGAAACCACAGTGCCCAGCCATGTTCTAAGCCCTCCCATCCTCCCTGGGCTTCTGGCAGCAGGAGTGAAAAGAGAGGAGCAGAGCACTGGGACCCGTTTGACAAAACCCGGCTTCCCACGGGAAAGTCTTTCTCCACGTGCAGACATGCTCCCAGGTGCCTGTGGCAAGGGGAAGGAAATGCCATACACTGACCTGGAAGAGACCACAGGGCCCAGGCACAGTCTGAACCCTTCCCTCAACCGGGCGATATTGCTAGCAGGAGTTCAACCCCAACGAACACAGCCCGGAGACCCCTGCGGCAAAAACGGCTTCCGACGATCAATAGTTGCTTGCTGTGGAACACCTATCCCAAGTGGGGGAAGCCAGCTCAACAAAATGCCACACACCCAGGTGTAAGAAACAACATTGCCCAGGCTTGGTCTAAGCCCCTCACCTCGTCCCTGTGCTTTGGGGAGCCGGAGGGACAGCCGAGGCCCACGACCCTGAGACCCCTTTGCAAAAAGCCGCCTTCCCAAGGAAACAGTTTTCCTGAGGTGCAGACCCTATCCCAAGTGGTTGTGGCAAGGTAAGCAAATGCCCTCCACTTCTCTGGAAGAAACCACAGTGCCCAACCATGTTCTAAGCCCTCCCATCCTCCCTGGGCTTCTGGCAGCAGGAGTGAAAAGAGAGGAGCAGAGCACTGGGCCCCGTTTGACAAAACCCGGCTTCCCACGGGAAAGTCTTTCTCCACGTGCAGACATGCTCCCAGGTGCCTGTGGCAAGGGGAAAGAAATGCCATACACTGACCTGGAAGAGACCACAGGGCCTAGGCACAGTCTGTACCCTTCCCTCAACCCGGCGGTTTTGCTAGCAGGAGTTCAACCCCAACGAACACAGCCCGGAGACCCCTGGGGCAAAAACGGCTTCCGACGATCAATAGGTGCTTGCTGTGGAACACCTATCCCAAGTGGGGGTAGCCAGCTCAACAAAATGCCACACACTCAGGTGTAAGAAACAACATTGCCCAGGCATGGTCTAAGCCCCTCACCTCGTCCCTGTGCTTTGGGGAGCCGGAGGGACAGCCGAGGCCCACGGCCCTGAGACCCCTTTGCAAAAAGCCGGCTTCCCACGGAAACAGTTTTCCTGAGGTGCAGACCCTATCCCAAGTGGTTGTGGCAAGGTAAAGCAAATGCCCTCCACTTCTCTGTAAGAAACCACAGTGCCCAGCCATGTTCTAAGCCCTCCCATCCTCCCTGGGCTTCTGGCAGCAGGAGTGAAAAGAGAGGAGCAGAGCACTGGGACCCGTTTGACAAAAACCGGCTTCCCACGGGAAAGTCTTTCTCCACGTGCAGACATGCTCCCAGGTGCCTGGGGCAAGGGGAAGGAAATGCCATACACTGACCTGGAAGAGACCACAGGGCCCAGGCACAGTCTGAACCCTTCCCTCAACCCGGCGGTTTTGCTAGCAGGAGTTCAACCCCAACGAACCCAGCCCGGAGACCCCTGGGGCATAAACGGCTTCCGAGGAACAATAGGTGCTTGCTGTGGAACACCTATCCCAAGTGGGGTAGCCAGCTCAACAAAATGCCACACACCCAGGTGTAAGAAACAACATTGCCTTGGCTTGGTCTAAGCCCCTCACCTCGTCCCTGTGCTTTGGGGAGACGGAGGGACAGCCGAGGCCCACGACCCTGAGACCCCTTTGCAAAAAGCCGGCTTCCCAAGGAAACAGTTTTCCTGAGGTGCAGACCCTATCCCAAGTGGTTGTGGCAAGGTAAGTAAATGCCCTCCACTTCTCTGGAAGAAACCACAGTGCCCAACCATGTTCTAAGCCCTCCCATCCTCCCTGGGCTTCTGGCAGCAGGAGTGAAAAGAGAGGAGCAGAGCACGGGGACCCGTTTGACAAAAACCGGCTTCCAACGGGAAAGTCTTTCTCCACGTGCAGACATGCTCCCAGGTGCCTGTGGCAAGGGGAAGGGAATGCCATACACTGACCTGGAAGAGACCACAGGGCCCAGGCACAGTCTGAACCCTTCCCTCAACCCGGCGGTTTTGCTAGCAGGAGTTCAACCCCAACGAACATAGCCCGGAGACCCCTGGGGCAAAAACGGCTTCCGACGAACAATAGGTGCTTGCTGTGGAACACCTATCCCAAGTGCGGGTAGCCAGCTCAACAAAATGCCACACACCCAGGTGTAAGAAACAACATTGCCCAGGCATGGTCTAAGCCCCTCACCTCGTCCCTGTGCTTTGGGGAGTCGGAGGGACAGCCGAGGCACACGGCCCTGAGACCCCTTTGCAAAAAGCCGGCTTCCCACGGAGACAGTTTTCCTGAGGTGCAGACCCTATCCCAAGTGGTTGTGGCAAGGTAAAGCAAATGCCCTCCACTTCTCTGGAAGAAACCACAGTGCTTAGCCATGTTCTAAGCCCTCCCATCCTCCCTGGGCTTCTGGCAGCAGGAGTGAAAAGAGAGGAGCAGAGCACTGGGACCCGTTTGACAAAACCCGGCTTTCCACGGGAAAGTCTTTCTCCACGTGCAGACATGCTCCCAGGTGCCTGGGGCAAGGGGAAGGAAATGCCATACACTGACCTGGAAGAGACCACAGGGCCCAGGCACAGTCTGAACCCTTCCCTCAACCCGGCGGTTTTGCTAGCAGGAGTTCAACCCCAACGAACACAGCCCGGAGACCCCTTGGGCAAAAACGGCTTCCGATGATCAATAGGTGCTTGCTGTGGAACACCTATCCCAAGTGGGGGTAGCCAGCTCAACAAAATGCCACACACCCAGGTGTAAGAAACAACATTGCCCAGGCACGGTCTAAGCCCCTCACCTCGTCCCTGTGCTTTGGGGAGCCGGAGGGACAGCCGAGGCACACGGCCCTGAGACCCCTTTGCAAAAAGCCGGCTTCCCACGGAGACAGTTTTCCTGAGGTGCAGACCCTATCCCAAGTGGTTGTGGCAAGGTAAAGCAAATGCCCTCCACTTCTCTGGAAGAAACCACAGTGCCCAGCCATGTTCTAAGCCCTCCCATCCTCCCTGGGCTTCTGGCAGCAGGAGTGAAAAGAGAGGAGCAGAGCACTGGGACCCGTTTGACAAAACCCGGCTTCCCACGGGAAAGTCTTTCTCCACGTGCAGACATGCTCCCAGGTGCCTGTGGCAAGGGGAAGGAAATGCCATACACTGACCTGGAAGAGACCACAGGGCCCAGGCACAGTCTGAACCCTTCCCTCAACCGGGCGATTTTGCTAGCAGGAGTGCAACCCCAACGAACACAGCCCGGAGACCCCTGGGGCAAAAACGGCTTCCGACGATCAATAGTTGCTTGCTGTGGAACACCTATCCCATGTGGGGGAAGCCAGCTCAACAAAATGCCACACACCCAGGTGTAAGAAACAACATTGCCCAGGCTTGGTCTAAGCCCCTCACCTCGTCCCTGTGCTTTGGGGAGCCGGAGGGACAGCCGAGGCCCACGACCCTGAGACCCCTTTGCAAAAAGCCGCCTTCCCAAGGAAACAGTTTTCCTGAGGTGCAGACCCTATCCCAAGTGGTTGTGGCAAGGTAAGCAAATGCCCTCCACTTCTCTGGAAGAAACCACAGTGCCCAGCCATGTTCTAAGCCCTCCCATCCTCCCTGGGCTTCTGGCAGCAGGAGTGAAAAGAGAGGAGCAGAGCACTGGGACCCGTTTGACAAAACCCGGCTTCCCACGGGAAAGTCTTTCTCCACGTGCAGACATGCTCCCAGGTGCCTGTGGCAAGGGGAAGGAAATGCCATACACTGACCTGGAAGAGACCACAGGGCCCAGGCACAGTCTGAACCCTTCCCTCAACCGGGCGATATTGCTAGCAGGAGTTCAACCCCAACGAACACAGCCCGGAGACCCCTGCGGCAAAAACGGCTTCCGACGATCAATAGTTGCTTGCTGTGGAACACCTATCCCAAGTGGGGGAAGCCAGCTCAACAAAATGCCACACACCCAGGTGTAAGAAACAACATTGCCCAGGCTTGGTCTAAGCCCCTCACCTCGTCCCTGTGCTTTGGGGAGCCGGAGGGACAGCCGAGGCCCACGACCCTGAGACCCCTTTGCAAAAAGCCGCCTTCCCAAGGAAACAGTTTTCCTGAGGTGCAGACCCTATCCCAAGTGGTTGTGGCAAGGTAAGCAAATGCCCTCCACTTCTCTGGAAGAAACCACAGTGCCCAACCATGTTCTAAGCCCTCCCATCCTCCCTGGGCTTCTGGCAGCAGGAGTGAAAAGAGAGGAGCAGAGCACTGGGCCCCGTTTGACAAAACCCGGCTTCCCACGGGAAAGTCTTTCTCCACGTGCAGACATGCTCCCAGGTGCCTGTGGCAAGGGGAAAGAAATGCCATACACTGACCTGGAAGAGACCACAGGGCCTAGGCACAGTCTGTACCCTTCCCTCAACCCGGCGGTTTTGCTAGCAGGAGTTCAACCCCAACGAACACAGCCCGGAGACCCCTGGGGCAAAAACGGCTTCCGACGATCAATAGGTGCTTGCTGTGGAACACCTATCCCAAGTGGGGGTAGCCAGCTCAACAAAATGCCACACACTCAGGTGTAAGAAACAACATTGCCCAGGCATGGTCTAAGCCCCTCACCTCGTCCCTGTGCTTTGGGGAGCCGGAGGGACAGCCGAGGCCCACGGCCCTGAGACCCCTTTGCAAAAAGCCGGCTTCCCACGGAAACAGTTTTCCTGAGGTGCAGACCCTATCCCAAGTGGTTGTGGCAAGGTAAAGCAAATGCCCTCCACTTCTCTGTAAGAAACCACAGTGCCCAGCCATGTTCTAAGCCCTCCCATCCTCCCTGGGCTTCTGGCAGCAGGAGTGAAAAGAGAGGAGCAGAGCACTGGGACCCGTTTGACAAAAACCGGCTTCCCACGGGAAAGTCTTTCTCCACGTGCAGACATGCTCCCAGGTGCCTGGGGCAAGGGGAAGGAAATGCCATACACTGACCTGGAAGAGACCACAGGGCCCAGGCACAGTCTGAACCCTTCCCTCAACCCGGCGGTTTTGCTAGCAGGAGTTCAACCCCAACGAACCCAGCCCGGAGACCCCTGGGGCATAAACGGCTTCCGAGGAACAATAGGTGCTTGCTGTGGAACACCTATCCCAAGTGGGGTAGCCAGCTCAACAAAATGCCACACACCCAGGTGTAAGAAACAACATTGCCTTGGCTTGGTCTAAGACCCTCACCTCGTCCCTGTGCTTTGGGGAGCCGGAGGGACAGCCGAGGCCCACGACCCTGAGACCCCTTTGCAAAAAGCCGGCTTCCCACGGAAACAGTTTTCCTGAGGGGCAGACCCTATCCCAAGTGGTTGTGGCAAGGTAAAGCAAATGCCCTCCACTTCTCTGGAAGAAACCACAGTGCCCAGCCATGTTCTAAGCCCTCCCATCCTCCCTGGGCTTCTGGCAGCAGGAGTGAAAAGAGAGGAGCAGAGCACTGGGACCCGTTTGACAAAACCCGGCTTCCCACGGGAAAGTCTTTCTCCACGTGCAGACATGCTCCCAGGTGCCTGTGGCAAGGGGAAGGAAATGCCATACACTGACCTGGAAGAGACCACAGGGCCCAGGCACAGTCTGAACCCTTCCCTCAACCGGGCGATTTTGCTAGCAGGAGTGCAACCCCAACGAACACAGCCCGGAGACCCCTGGGGCAAAAACGGCTTCCGACGATCAATAGTTGCTTGCTGTGGAACACCTATCCCATGTGGGGGAAGCCAGCTCAACAAAATGCCACACACCCAGGTGTAAGAAACAACATTGCCCAGGCTTGGTCTAAGCCCCTCACCTCGTCCCTGTGCTTTGGGGAGCCGGAGGGACAGCCGAGGCCCACGACCCTGAGACCCCTTTGCAAAAAGCCGCCTTCCCAAGGAAACAGTTTTCCTGAGGTGCAGACCCTATCCCAAGTGGTTGTGGCAAGGTAAGCAAATGCCCTCCACTTCTCTGGAAGAAACCACAGTGCCCAGCCATGTTCTAAGCCCTCCCATCCTCCCTGGGCTTCTGGCAGCAGGAGTGAAAAGAGAGGAGCAGAGCACTGGGACCCGTTTGACAAAACCCGGCTTCCCACGGGAAAGTCTTTCTCCACGTGCAGACATGCTCCCAGGTGCCTGTGGCAAGGGGAAGGAAATGCCATACACTGACCTGGAAGAGACCACAGGGCCCAGGCACAGTCTGAACCCTTCCCTCAACCGGGCGATATTGCTAGCAGGAGTTCAACCCCAACGAACACAGCCCGGAGACCCCTGCGGCAAAAACGGCTTCCGACGATCAATAGTTGCTTGCTGTGGAACACCTATCCCAAGTGGGGGAAGCCAGCTCAACAAAATGCCACACACCCAGGTGTAAGAAACAACATTGCCCAGGCTTGGTCTAAGCCCCTCACCTCGTCCCTGTGCTTTGGGGAGCCGGAGGGACAGCCGAGGCCCACGACCCTGAGACCCCTTTGCAAAAAGCCGCCTTCCCAAGGAAACAGTTTTCCTGAGGTGCAGACCCTATCCCAAGTGGTTGTGGCAAGGTAAGCAAATGCCCTCCACTTCTCTGGAAGAAACCACAGTGCCCAACCATGTTCTAAGCCCTCCCATCCTCCCTGGGCTTCTGGCAGCAGGAGTGAAAAGAGAGGAGCAGAGCACTGGGCCCCGTTTGACAAAACCCGGCTTCCCACGGGAAAGTCTTTCTCCACGTGCAGACATGCTCCCAGGTGCCTGTGGCAAGGGGAAAGAAATGCCATACACTGACCTGGAAGAGACCACAGGGCCTAGGCACAGTCTGTACCCTTCCCTCAACCCGGCGGTTTTGCTAGCAGGAGTTCAACCCCAACGAACACAGCCCGGAGACCCCTGGGGCAAAAACGGCTTCCGACGATCAATAGGTGCTTGCTGTGGAACACCTATCCCAAGTGGGGGTAGCCAGCTCAACAAAATGCCACACACTCAGGTGTAAGAAACAACATTGCCCAGGCATGGTCTAAGCCCCTCACCTCGTCCCTGTGCTTTGGGGAGCCGGAGGGACAGCCGAGGCCCACGGCCCTGAGACCCCTTTGCAAAAAGCCGGCTTCCCACGGAAACAGTTTTCCTGAGGTGCAGACCCTATCCCAAGTGGTTGTGGCAAGGTAAAGCAAATGCCCTCCACTTCTCTGTAAGAAACCACAGTGCCCAGCCATGTTCTAAGCCCTCCCATCCTCCCTGGGCTTCTGGCAGCAGGAGTGAAAAGAGAGGAGCAGAGCACTGGGACCCGTTTGACAAAAACCGGCTTCCCACGGGAAAGTCTTTCTCCACGTGCAGACATGCTCCCAGGTGCCTGGGGCAAGGGGAAGGAAATGCCATACACTGACCTGGAAGAGACCACAGGGCCCAGGCACAGTGTGAACCCTTCCCTCAACCCGGCGGTTTTGCTAGCAGGACTTCAACCCAAACGAACACAGCCCGGAGACCCCTGGGGCAAAAACGGCTTCCGACGATCAATAGGTGCTTGCTGTGGAACACCTATCCCAAGTGGGGGAAGCCAGCTCAACAAAATGCCACACAGCCAGGTGTAAGAAACAACATTGCCCAGGCACGGTCTAAGCCCCTCACCTCGTCCCTGTGCTTTGGGGAGCCGGAGGGACAGCCGAGGCACACGGCCCTGAGACCCCTTTGCAAAAAGCCGGCTTCCCACGGAGACAGTTTTCCTGAGGTGCACACCCTATCCCAAGTTGTTGTGGCAAGGTAAAGCAAATGCCCTCCACTTCTCTGTAAGAAACCACAGTGCCCAGCCATGTTCTAAACCCTCCCATCCTCCCTGGGCTTCTGGCAGCAGGAGTGAAAAGAGAGGAGCAGAGCACGGGGACCCGTTTGACAAAAACCGGCTTCCAACGGGAAAGTCTTTCTCCACGTGCAGACATGCTCCCAGGTGCCTGTGGCAAGGGGAAGGGAATGCCATACACTGACCTGGAAGAGACCACAGGGCCCAGGCACAGTCTGAACCCTTCCCTCAACCCGGCGGTTTTGCTAGCAGGAGTTCAACCCCAACGAACATAGCCCGGAGACCCCTGGGTCCAAAACGGCTTCCGACGAACAATAGGTGCTTGCTGATGAACACCTATCCCAAGTGGGGGTAGCCAGCTCAACAAAATGCCACAAACCCAGGTGTAAGAAACAACATTGCCCAGGCATGGTCTAAGCCCCTCACCTCGTCCAGTGCTTTGGGGAGCCGGAGGGACAGCCGAGGCACACGGCCCTGAGACCCCTTTGCAAAAAGCCGGCTTCCCACGGAGGCAGTTTTCCTGAGGTGCACACCCTATCCCAAGTGGTTGTGGCAAGGTAAAGCAAATGCCCTCCACTTCTCTGGAAGAAACCACAGTGCCCAACCATGTTCTAAGCCCTCCCATCCTCCCTGGGCTTCTGGCAGCAGGAGTGAAAAGAGAGGAGCAGAGCACTGGGACCCGTTTGACAAAACCCAGCTTCCCACGGGAAAGTCTTTCTCCACGTGCAGACATGCTCCCAGGTGCCTGGGCAAGGGGAAGGAAACGCCATACACTGACCTGGAAGAGACCACAGGGCCCAGGCACAGTCTGAACCCTTCCCTCAACCCGGCGGTTTTGCTAGCAGGAGTTCAACCCCAACGAACACAGCCCGGAGACCCCTGGGGCAAAAACGGCTTCCGACGATCAATAGGTGCTTGCTGTGGAACACCTATACCAAGTGGGGGAAGCCAGCTCAACAAAATGCCACACACCCAGGTGTAAGAAACAACATTGCCCAGGCTTGGTCTAAGCCCCTCACCTCGTCCCTGTGCTTTGGGGAGACGGAGGGACAGCCGAGGCCCACGACCCTGAGACCCCTTTGCAAAAAGCCGGCTTCCCAAGGAAACAGTTTTCCTGAGGTGCAGACCCTATCCCAAGTGGTTGTGGCAAGGTAAGTAAATGCCCTCCACTTCTCTGGAAGAAACCACAGTGCCCAACCATGTTCTAAGCCCTCCCATCCTCCCTGGGCTTCTGGCAGCAGGAGTGAAAAGAGAGGAGCAGAGCACGGGGACCCGTTTGACAAAAACCGGCTTCCAACGGGAAAGTCTTTCTCCACGTGCAGACATGCTCCCAGGTGCCTGTGGCAAGGGGAAGGGAATGCCATACACTGACCTGGAAGAGACCACAGGGCCCAGGCACAGTCTGAACCCTTCCCTCAACCCGGCGGTTTTGCTAGCAGGAGTTCAACCCCAACGAACACAGCCCGGAGACCCCTGCGGCAAAAACGGCTTCCGACGATCAATAGTTGCTTGCTGTGGAACACCTATCCCAAGTGGGGGAAGCCAGCTCAACAAAATGCCACACACCCAGGTGTAAGAAACAACATTGCCCAGGCTTGGTCTAAGCCCCTCACCTCGTCCCTGTGCTTTGGGGAGCCGGAGGGACAGCCGAGGCCCACGACCCTGAGACCCCTTTGCAAAAAGCCGCCTTCCCAAGGAAACAGTTTTCCTGAGGTGCAGACCCTATCCCAAGTGGTTGTGGCAAGGTAAGCAAATGCCCTCCACTTCTCTGGAAGAAACCACAGTGCCCAACCATGTTCTAAGCCCTCCCATCCTCCCTGGGCTTCTGGCAGCAGGAGTGAAAAGAGAGGAGCAGAGCACTGGGCCCCGTTTGACAAAACCCGGCTTCCCACGGGAAAGTCTTTCTCCACGTGCAGACATGCTCCCAGGTGCCTGTGGCAAGGGGAAAGAAATGCCATACACTGACCTGGAAGAGACCACAGGGCCTAGGCACAGTCTGTACCCTTCCCTCAACCCGGCGGTTTTGCTAGCAGGAGTTCAACCCCAACGAACACAGCCCGGAGACCCCTGGGGCAAAAACGGCTTCCGACGATCAATAGGTGCTTGCTGTGGAACACCTATCCCAAGTGGGGGTAGCCAGCTCAACAAAATGCCACACACTCAGGTGTAAGAAACAACATTGCCCAGGCATGGTCTAAGCCCCTCACCTCGTCCCTGTGCTTTGGGGAGCCGGAGGGACAGCCGAGGCCCACGGCCCTGAGACCCCTTTGCAAAAAGCCGGCTTCCCACGGAAACAGTTTTCCTGAGGTGCAGACCCTATCCCAAGTGGTTGTGGCAAGGTAAAGCAAATGCCCTCCACTTCTCTGTAAGAAACCACAGTGCCCAGCCATGTTCTAAGCCCTCCCATCCTCCCTGGGCTTCTGGCAGCAGGAGTGAAAAGAGAGGAGCAGAGCACTGGGACCCGTTTGACAAAAACCGGCTTCCCACGGGAAAGTCTTTCTCCACGTGCAGACATGCTCCCAGGTGCCTGGGGCAAGGGGAAGGAAATGCCATACACTGACCTGGAAGAGACCACAGGGCCCAGGCACAGTGTGAACCCTTCCCTCAACCCGGCGGTTTTGCTAGCAGGACTTCAACCCAAACGAACACAGCCCGGAGACCCCTGGGGCAAAAACGGCTTCCGACGATCAATAGGTGCTTGCTGTGGAACACCTATCCCAAGTGGGGGAAGCCAGCTCAACAAAATGCCACACAGCCAGGTGTAAGAAACAACATTGCCCAGGCACGGTCTAAGCCCCTCACCTCGTCCCTGTGCTTTGGGGAGCCGGAGGGACAGCCGAGGCACACGGCCCTGAGACCCCTTTGCAAAAAGCCGGCTTCCCACGGAGACAGTTTTCCTGAGGTGCACACCCTATCCCAAGTTGTTGTGGCAAGGTAAAGCAAATGCCCTCCACTTCTCTGTAAGAAACCACAGTGCCCAGCCATGTTCTAAACCCTCCCATCCTCCCTGGGCTTCTGGCAGCAGGAGTGAAAAGAGAGGAGCAGAGCACGGGGACCCGTTTGACAAAAACCGGCTTCCAACGGGAAAGTCTTTCTCCACGTGCAGACATGCTCCCAGGTGCCTGTGGCAAGGGGAAGGGAATGCCATACACTGACCTGGAAGAGACCACAGGGCCCAGGCACAGTCTGAACCCTTCCCTCAACCCGGCGGTTTTGCTAGCAGGAGTTCAACCCCAACGAACATAGCCCGGAGACCCCTGGGTCCAAAACGGCTTCCGACGAACAATAGGTGCTTGCTGATGAACACCTATCCCAAGTGGGGGTAGCCAGCTCAACAAAATGCCACAAACCCAGGTGTAAGAAACAACATTGCCCAGGCATGGTCTAAGCCCCTCACCTCGTCCAGTGCTTTGGGGAGCCGGAGGGACAGCCGAGGCACACGGCCCTGAGACCCCTTTGCAAAAAGCCGGCTTCCCACGGAGGCAGTTTTCCTGAGGTGCACACCCTATCCCAAGTGGTTGTGGCAAGGTAAAGCAAATGCCCTCCACTTCTCTGGAAGAAACCACAGTGCCCAACCATGTTCTAAGCCCTCCCATCCTCCCTGGGCTTCTGGCAGCAGGAGTGAAAAGAGAGGAGCAGAGCACTGGGACCCGTTTGACAAAACCCAGCTTCCCACGGGAAAGTCTTTCTCCACGTGCAGACATGCTCCCAGGTGCCTGGGCAAGGGGAAGGAAACGCCATACACTGACCTGGAAGAGACCACAGGGCCCAGGCACAGTCTGAACCCTTCCCTCAACCCGGCGGTTTTGCTAGCAGGAGTTCAACCCCAACGAACACAGCCCGGAGACCCCTGGGGCAAAAACGGCTTCCGACGATCAATAGGTGCTTGCTGTGGAACACCTATACCAAGTGGGGGAAGCCAGCTCAACAAAATGCCACACACCCAGGTGTAAGAAACAACATTGCCCAGGCTTGGTCTAAGCCCCTCACCTCGTCCCTGTGCTTTGGGGAGACGGAGGGACAGCCGAGGCCCACGACCCTGAGACCCCTTTGCAAAAAGCCGGCTTCCCAAGGAAACAGTTTTCCTGAGGTGCAGACCCTATCCCAAGTGGTTGTGGCAAGGTAAGTAAATGCCCTCCACTTCTCTGGAAGAAACCACAGTGCCCAACCATGTTCTAAGCCCTCCCATCCTCCCTGGGCTTCTGGCAGCAGGAGTGAAAAGAGAGGAGCAGAGCACGGGGACCCGTTTGACAAAAACCGGCTTCCAACGGGAAAGTCTTTCTCCACGTGCAGACATGCTCCCAGGTGCCTGTGGCAAGGGGAAGGGAATGCCATACACTGACCTGGAAGAGACCACAGGGCCCAGGCACAGTCTGAACCCTTCCCTCAACCCGGCGGTTTTGCTAGCAGGAGTTCAACCCCAACGAACATAGCCCGGAGACCCCTGGGGCAAAAACGGCTTCCGACGAACAATAGGTGCTTGCTGTGGAACACCTATCCCAAGTGCGGGTAGCCAGCTCAACAAAATGCCACACACCCAGGTGTAAGAAACAACATTGCCCAGGCATGGTCTAAGCCCCTCACCTCGTCCCTGTGCTTTGGGGAGTCGGAGGGACAGCCGAGGCACACGGCCCTGAGACCCCTTTGCAAAAAGCCGGCTTCCCACGGAGACAGTTTTCCTGAGGTGCAGACCCTATCCCAAGTGGTTGTGGCAAGGTAAAGCAAATGCCCTCCACTTCTCTGGAAGAAACCACAGTGCTTAGCCATGTTCTAAGCCCTCCCATCCTCCCTGGGCTTCTGGCAGCAGGAGTGAAAAGAGAGGAGCAGAGCACTGGGACCCGTTTGACAAAACCCGGCTTTCCACGGGAAAGTCTTTCTCCACGTGCAGACATGCTCCCAGGTGCCTGGGGCAAGGGGAAGGAAATGCCATACACTGACCTGGAAGAGACCACAGGGCCCAGGCACAGTCTGAACCCTTCCCTCAACCCGGCGGTTTTGCTAGCAGGAGTTCAACCCCAACGAACACAGCCCGGAGACCCCTTGGGCAAAAACGGCTTCCGATGATCAATAGGTGCTTGCTGTGGAACACCTATCCCAAGTGGGGGTAGCCAGCTCAACAAAATGCCACACACCCAGGTGTAAGAAACAACATTGCCCAGGCACGGTCTAAGCCCCTCACCTCGTCCCTGTGCTTTGGGGAGCCGGAGGGACAGCCGAGGCACACGGCCCTGAGACCCCTTTGCAAAAAGCCGGCTTCCCACGGAGACAGTTTTCCAGAGGTGCAGACCCTATCCCAAGTGGTTGTGGCAAGGTAAAGCAAATGCCCTCCACTTCTCTGGAAGAAACCACAGTGCCCAGCCATGTTCTAAGCCCTCCCATCCTCCCTGGGCTTCTGGCAGCAGGAGTGAAAAGAGAGGAGCAGAGCACTGGGACCCGTTTGACAAAACCCGGCTTCCCACGGGAAAGTCTTTCTCCACGTGCAGACATGCTCCCAGGTGCCTGTGGCAAGGGGAAGGAAATGCCATACACTGACCTGGAAGAGACCACAGGGCCCAGGCACAGTCTGAACCCTTCCCTCAACCGGGCGATTTTGCTAGCAGGAGTGCAACCCCAACGAACACAGCCCGGAGACCCCTGGGGCAAAAACGGCTTCCGACGATCAATAGTTGCTTGCTGTGGAACACCTATCCCATGTGGGGGAAGCCAGCTCAACAAAATGCCACACACCCAGGTGTAAGAAACAACATTGCCCAGGCTTGGTCTAAGCCCCTCACCTCGTCCCTGTGCTTTGGGGAGCCGGAGGGACAGCCGAGGCCCACGACCCTGAGACCCCTTTGCAAAAAGCCGCCTTCCCAAGGAAACAGTTTTCCTGAGGTGCAGACCCTATCCCAAGTGGTTGTGGCAAGGTAAGCAAATGCCCTCCACTTCTCTGGAAGAAACCACAGTGCCCAGCCATGTTCTAAGCCCTCCCATCCTCCCTGGGCTTCTGGCAGCAGGAGTGAAAAGAGAGGAGCAGAGCACTGGGACCCGTTTGACAAAACCCGGCTTCCCACGGGAAAGTCTTTCTCCACGTGCAGACATGCTCCCAGGTGCCTGTGGCAAGGGGAAGGAAATGCCATACACTGACCTGGAAGAGACCACAGGGCCCAGGCACAGTCTGAACCCTTCCCTCAACCGGGCGATATTGCTAGCAGGAGTTCAACCCCAACGAACACAGCCCGGAGACCCCTGGGGCAAAAACGGCTTCCGACGATCAATAGTTGCTTGCTGTGGAACACCTATCCCAAGTGGGGGAAGCCAGCTCAACAAAATGCCACACACCCAGGTGTAAGAAACAACATTGCCCAGGCTTGGTCTAAGCCCCTCACCTCGTCCCTGTGCTTTGGGGAGCCGGAGGGACAGCCGAGGCCCACGACCCTGAGACCCCTTTGCAAAAAGCCGCCTTCCCAAGGAAACAGTTTTCCTGAGGTGCAGACCCTATCCCAAGTGGTTGTGGCAAGGTAAGCAAATGCCCTCCACTTCTCTGGAAGAAACCACAGTGCCCAACCATGTTCTAAGCCCTCCCATCCTCCCTGGGCTTCTGGCAGCAGGAGTGAAAAGAGAGGAGCAGAGCACTGGGCCCCGTTTGACAAAACCCGGCTTCCCACGGGAAAGTCTTTCTCCACGTGCAGACATGCTCCCAGGTGCCTGTGGCAAGGGGAAAGAAATGCCATACACTGACCTGGAAGAGACCACAGGGCCTAGGCACAGTCTGTACCCTTCCCTCAACCCGGCGGTTTTGCTAGCAGGAGTTCAACCCCAACGAACACAGCCCGGAGACCCCTGGGGCAAAAACGGCTTCCGACGATCAATAGGTGCTTGCTGTGGAACACCTATCCCAAGTGGGGGTAGCCAGCTCAACAAAATGCCACACACTCAGGTGTAAGAAACAACATTGCCCAGGCATGGTCTAAGCCCCTCACCTCGTCCCTGTGCTTTGGGGAGCCGGAGGGACAGCCGAGGCCCACGGCCCTGAGACCCCTTTGCAAAAAGCCGGCTTCCCACGGAAACAGTTTTCCTGAGGTGCAGACCCTATCCCAAGTGGTTGTGGCAAGGTAAAGCAAATGCCCTCCACTTCTCTGTAAGAAACCACAGTGCCCAGCCATGTTCTAAGCCCTCCCATCCTCCCTGGGCTTCTGGCAGCAGGAGTGAAAAGAGAGGAGCAGAGCACTGGGACCCGTTTGACAAAAACCGGCTTCCCACGGGAAAGTCTTTCTCCACGTGCAGACATGCTCCCAGGTGCCTGGGGCAAGGGGAAGGAAATGCCATACACTGACCTGGAAGAGACCACAGGGCCCAGGCACAGTCTGAACCCTTCCCTCAACCCGGCGGTTTTGCTAGCAGGAGTTCAACCCCAACGAACCCAGCCCGGAGACCCCTGGGGCATAAACGGCTTCCGAGGAACAATAGGTGCTTGCTGTGGAACACCTATCCCAAGTGGGGTAGCCAGCTCAACAAAATGCCACACACCCAGGTGTAAGAAACAACATTGCCTTGGCTTGGTCTAAGACCCTCACCTCGTCCCTGTGCTTTGGGGAGCCGGAGGGACAGCCGAGGCCCACGACCCTGAGACCCCTTTGCAAAAAGCCGGCTTCCCACGGAAACAGTTTTCCTGAGGGGCAGACCCTATCCCAAGTGGTTGTGGCAAGGTAAAGCAAATGCCCTCCACTTCTCTGGAAGAAACCACAGTGCCCAACCATGTTCTAAGCCCTCCCATCCTCCCTGGGCTTCTGGCAGCAGGAGTGAAAAGAGAGGAGCAGAGCACTGGGACCCGTTTGACAAAACCCGGCTTCCCACGGGAAAGTCTTTCTCCACGTGCAGACATGCTCCCAGGTGCCTGGGCAAGGGGAAGGAAACGCCATACACTGACCTGGAAGAGACCACAGGGCCCAGGCACAGTCTGAACCCTTCCCTCAACCCGGCGGTTTTGCTAGCAGGAGTTCAACCCCAACGAACACAGCCCGGAGACCCCTGGGGCAAAAACGTCTTCCGACGGACAATAGGTGCTTGCTGTAGAACACCTATCCCAAGTGGGGGTAGCCAGCTCAACAAAATGCCACACACCCAGGTGTAAGAAACAACATTGCCCTGGCTTGGTCTAAGCCCCTCACCTCGTCCCTGTGCTTTGGGGAGCCGGAGGGACACCTGAGGCCCACGGCCCTGAGACCTCTTTGCAAAAAGCCGGCTTCCCACCGAAAGAGTTTTCCTGAGGTGCACACCCTATCCCAAGTGGTTGTGGCAAGGTAAAGCAAATGCCCTCCACTTCTCTGTAAGAAACCACAGTGCCCAGCCATGTTCTAAGCCCTCCCATCCTCCCTGGGCTTCTGGCAGCAGGAGTGAAAAGAGAGGAGCAGAGCACGGGGACCCGTTTGACAAAACCGGGCTTCCCACGGGAAAGTCTTTCTCCACGTGCAGACATGCTCCCAGGTGCCTGTGGCAAGGGGAAGGAAATGCCATACACTGACCTGGAAGAGACCACAGGGCCCAGGCACAGTCTGAACCCTTCCCTCAACCCGGCGGTTTTGCTAGCAGGAGTTCAACCCAAACGAACACAGCCCGGAGACCCCTGGGGCAAAAACGGCTTCCGATGATCAATAGGTGCTTGCTGTGGAACACCTATCCCAAGTGGGGGAAGCCAGCTCAACAAAATGCCACACAGCCAGGTGTAAGAAACAACATTGCCCAGGCACGGTCTAAGCCCCTCACCTCGTCCCTGTGCTTTGGGGAGCCGGAGGGACAGCCGAGGCACACGGCCCTGAGACCCCTTTGCAAAAAGCCGGCTTCCCACGGAGACAGTTTTCCTGAGGTGCACACCCTATCCCAAGTGGTTGTGGCAAGGTAAAGCAAATGCCCTCCACTTCTCTGTAAGAAACCACAGTGCCCAGCCATGTTCTAAGCCCTCCCATCCTCCCTGGGCTTCTGGCAGCAGGAGTGAAAAGAGAGGAGCAGAGCACTGGGACCCGTTTGACAAAACCCGGCTTCCCACGGGAAAGTCTTTCTCCACGTGCAGACATGCTCCCAGGTGCCTGTGGCAAGGGGAAGGAAATGCCATACACTGACCTGGAAGAGACCACAGGGCCCAGGCACAGTCTGAACCCTTCCCTCAACCGGGCGATATTGCTAGCAGGAGTTCAACCCCAACGAACACAGCCCGGAGACCCCTGAGGCAAAAACGGCTTCTGACGAACAAGAGGTGCTTGCTGTGGAACACCTATCCCAAGTGGGGGAAGCCAGCTCAACAAAATGCCACACACCCAGGTGTAAGAAACAACATTGCCCAGGCTTGGTCTAAGCCCCTCACCTCGTCCCTGTGCTTTGGGGAGCCGGAGGGACAGCCGAGGCCCACGACCCTGAGACCCCTTTGCAAAAAGCCGCCTGCCCCAGGAAACAGTTTTCCTGAGGTGCAGACCCTATCCCAAGTGGTTTTGGCAAGGTAAGCAAATGCCCTCCACTTCTCTGGAAGAAACCACAGTGCCCAACCATGTTCTAAGCCCTCCCATCCTCCCTGGGCTTCTGGCAGCAGGAGTGAAAAGAGAGGAGCAGAGCACTGGGCCCCGTTTGACAAAACCCGGCTTCCCACGGGAAAGTCTTTCTCCACGTGCAGACATGCTCCCAGGTGCCTGTGGCAAGGGGAAAGAAATGCCATACACTGACCTGGAAGAGACCACAGGGCCTAGGCACAGTCTGTACCCTTCCCTCAACCCGGCGGTTTTGCTAGCAGGAGTTCAACCCCAACGAACACAGCCCGGAGACCCCTGGGGCAAAAACGGCTTCCGACGATCAATAGGTGCTTGCTGTGGAACACCTATCCCAAGTGGGGGTAGCCAGCTCAACAAAATGCCACACACTCAGGTGTAAGAAACAACATTGCCCAGGCATGGTCTAAGCCCCTCACCTCGTCCCTGTGCTTTGGGGAGCCGGAGGGACAGCCGAGGCCCACGGCCCTGAGACCCCTTTGCAAAAAGCCGGCTTCCCACGGAAACAGTTTTCCTGAGGTGCAGACCCTATCCCAAGTGGTTGTGGCAAGGTAAAGCAAATGCCCTCCACTTCTCTGTAAGAAACCACAGTGCCCAGCCATGTTCTAAGCCCTCCCATCCTCCCTGGGCTTCTGGCAGCAGGAGTGAAAAGAGAGGAGCAGAGCACTGGGACCCGTTTGACAAAAACCGGCTTCCCACGGGAAAGTCTTTCTCCACGTGCAGACATGCTCCCAGGTGCCTGGGGCAAGGGGAAGGAAATGCCATACACTGACCTGGAAGAGACCACAGGGCCCAGGCACAGTCTGAACCCTTCCCTCAACCCGGCGGTTTTGCTAGCAGGACTTCAACCCAAACGAACACAGCCCGGAGACCCCTGGGGCAAAAACGGCTTCCGACGATCAATAGGTGCTTGCTGTGGAACACCTATCCCAAGTGGGGGAAGCCAGCTCAACAAAATGCCACACAGCCAGGTGTAAGAAACAACATTGCCCAGGCACGGTCTAAGCCCCTCACCTCGTCCCTGTGCTTTGGGGAGCCGGAGGGACAGCCGAGGCACACGGCCCTGAGACCCCTTTGCAAAAAGCCGGCTTCCCACGGAGACAGTTTTCCTGAGGTGCACACCCTATCCCAAGTTGTTGTGGCAAGGTAAAGCAAATGCCCTCCACTTCTCTGTAAGAAACCACAGTGCCCAGCCATGTTCTAAACCCTCCCATCCTCCCTGGGCTTCTGGCAGCAGGAGTGAAAAGAGAGGAGCAGAGCACGGGGACCCGTTTGACAAAAACCGGCTTCCAACGGGAAAGTCTTTCTCCACGTGCAGACATGCTCCCAGGTGCCTGTGGCAAGGGGAAGGGAATGCCATACACTGACCTGGAAGAGACCACAGGGCCCAGGCACAGTCTGAACCCTTCCCTCAACCCGGCGGTTTTGCTAGCAGGAGTTCAACCCCAACGAACATAGCCCGGAGACCCCTGGGTCCAAAACGGCTTCCGACGAACAATAGGTGCTTGCTGATGAACACCTATCCCAAGTGGGGGTAGCCAGCTCAACAAAATGCCACAAACCCAGGTGTAAGAAACAACATTGCCCAGGCATGGTCTAAGCCCCTCACCTCGTCCAGTGCTTTGGGGAGCCGGAGGGACAGCCGAGGCACACGGCCCTGAGACCCCTTTGCAAAAAGCCGGCTTCCCACGGAGGCAGTTTTCCTGAGGTGCACACCCTATCCCAAGTGGTTGTGGCAAGGTAAAGCAAATGCCCTCCACTTCTCTGGAAGAAACCACAGTGCCCAACCATGTTCTAAGCCCTCCCATCCTCCCTGGGCTTCTGGCACCAGGAGTGAAAAGAGAGGAGCAGAGCACTGGGACCCGTTTGACAAAACCCAGCTTCCCACGGGAAAGTCTTTCTCCACGTGCAGACATGCTCCCAGGTGCCTGGGCAAGGGGAAGGAAACGCCATACACTGACCTGGAAGAGACCACAGGGCCCAGGCACAGTCTGAACCCTTCCCTCAACCCGGCGGTTTTGCTAGCAGGAGTTCAACCCCAACGAACACAGCCCGGAGACCCCTGGGGCAAAAACGGCTTCCGACGATCAATAGGTGCTTGCTGTGGAACACCTATACCAAGTGGGGGAAGCCAGCTCAACAAAATGCCACACACCCAGGTGTAAGAAACAACATTGCCCAGGCTTGGTCTAAGCCCCTCACCTCGTCCCTGTGCTTTGGGGAGACGGAGGGACAGCCGAGGCCCACGACCCTGAGACCCCTTTGCAAAAAGCCGGCTTCCCAAGGAAACAGTTTTCCTGAGGTGCAGACCCTATCCCAAGTGGTTGTGGCAAGGTAAGTAAATGCCCTCCACTTCTCTGGAAGAAACCACAGTGCCCAACCATGTTCTAAGCCCTCCCATCCTCCCTGGGCTTCTGGCAGCAGGAGTGAAAAGAGAGGAGCAGAGCACGGGGACCCGTTTGACAAAAACCGGCTTCCAACGGGAAAGTCTTTCTCCACGTGCAGACATGCTCCCAGGTGCCTGTGGCAAGGGGAAGGGAATGCCATACACTGACCTGGAAGAGACCACAGGGCCCAGGCACAGTCTGAACCCTTCCCTCAACCCGGCGGTTTTGCTAGCAGGAGTTCAACCCCAACGAACATAGCCCGGAGACCCCTGGGGCAAAAACGGCTTCCGACGAACAATAGGTGCTTGCTGTGGAACACCTATCCCAAGTGCGGGTAGCCAGCTCAACAAAATGCCACACACCCAGGTGTAAGAAACAACATTGCCCAGGCATGGTCTAAGCCCCTCACCTCGTCCCTGTGCTTTGGGGAGTCGGAGGGACAGCCGAGGCACACGGCCCTGAGACCCCTTTGCAAAAAGCCGGCTTCCCACGGAGACAGTTTTCCTGAGGTGCAGACCCTATCCCAAGTGGTTGTGGCAAGGTAAAGCAAATGCCCTCCACTTCTCTGGAAGAAACCACAGTGCTTAGCCATGTTCTAAGCCCTCCCATCCTCCCTGGGCTTCTGGCAGCAGGAGTGAAAAGAGAGGAGCAGAGCACTGGGACCCGTTTGACAAAACCCGGCTTTCCACGGGAAAGTCTTTCTCCACGTGCAGACATGCTCCCAGGTGCCTGGGGCAAGGGGAAGGAAATGCCATACACTGACCTGGAAGAGACCACAGGGCCCAGGCACAGTCTGAACCCTTCCCTCAACCCGGCGGTTTTGCTAGCAGGAGTTCAACCCCAACGAACACAGCCCGGAGACCCCTTGGGCAAAAACGGCTTCCGATGATCAATAGGTGCTTGCTGTGGAACACCTATCCCAAGTGGGGGTAGCCAGCTCAACAAAATGCCACACACCCAGGTGTAAGAAACAACATTGCCCAGGCTTGGTCTAAGCCCCTCACCTCGTCCCTGTGCTTTGGGGAGACGGAGGGACAGCCGAGGCCCACGACCCTGAGACCCCTTTGCAAAAAGCCGGCTTCCCAAGGAAACAGTTTTCCTGAGGTGCAGACCCTATCCCAAGTGGTTGTGGCAAGGTAAGTAAATGCCCTCCACTTCTCTGGAAGAAACCACAGTGCCCAACCATGTTCTAAGCCCTCCCATCCTCCCTGGGCTTCTGGCAGCAGGAGTGAAAAGAGAGGAGCAGAGCACGGGGACCCGTTTGACAAAAACCGGCTTCCCACGGGAAAGTCTTTCTCCACGTGCAGACATGCTCCCAGGTGCCTGGGGCAAGGGGAAGGAAATGCCATACACTGACCTGGAAGAGACCACAGGGCCCAGGCACAGTCTGAACCCTTCCCTCAACCCGGCGGTTTTGCTAGCAGGAGTTCAACCCCAACGAACCCAGCCCGGAGACCCCTGGGGCATAAACGGCTTCCGAGGAACAATAGGTGCTTGCTGTGGAACACCTATCCCAAGTGGGGTAGCCAGCTCAACAAAATGCCACACACCCAGGTGTAAGAAACAACATTGCCTTGGCTTGGTCTAAGACCCTCACCTCGTCCCTGTGCTTTGGGGAGCCGGAGGGACAGCCGAGGCCCACGACCCTGAGACCCCTTTGCAAAAAGCCGGCTTCCCACGGAAACAGTTTTCCTGAGGGGCAGACCCTATCCCAAGTGGTTGTGGCAAGGTAAAGCAAATGCCCTCCACTTCTCTGGAAGAAACCACAGTGCCCAACCATGTTCTAAGCCCTCCCATCCTCCCTGGGCTTCTGGCAGCAGGAGTGAAAAGAGAGGAGCAGAGCACTGGGACCCGTTTGACAAAACCCGGCTTCCCACGGGAAAGTCTTTCTCCACGTGCAGACATGCTCCCAGGTGCCTGGGCAAGGGGAAGGAAACGCCATACACTGACCTGGAAGAGACCACAGGGCCCAGGCACAGTCTGAACCCTTCCCTCAACCCGGCGGTTTTGCTAGCAGGAGTTCAACCCCAACGAACACAGCCCGGAGACCCCTGGGGCAAAAACGTCTTCCGACGGACAATAGGTGCTTGCTGTAGAACACCTATCCCAAGTGGGGGTAGCCAGCTCAACAAAATGCCACACACCCAGGTGTAAGAAACAACATTGCCCTGGCTTGGTCTAAGCCCCTCACCTCGTCCCTGTGCTTTGGGGAGCCGGAGGGACACCTGAGGCCCACGGCCCTGAGACCTCTTTGCAAAAAGCCGGCTTCCCACCGAAAGAGTTTTCCTGAGGTGCACACCCTATCCCAAGTGGTTGTGGCAAGGTAAAGCAAATGCCCTCCACTTCTCTGTAAGAAACCACAGTGCCCAGCCATGTTCTAAGCCCTCCCATCCTCCCTGGGCTTCTGGCAGCAGGAGTGAAAAGAGAGGAGCAGAGCACGGGGACCCGTTTGACAAAACCGGGCTTCCCACGGGAAAGTCTTTCTCCACGTGCAGACATGCTCCCAGGTGCCTGTGGCAAGGGGAAGGAAATGCCATACACTGACCTGGAAGAGACCACAGGGCCCAGGCACAGTCTGAACCCTTCCCTCAACCCGGCGGTTTTGCTAGCAGGAGTTCAACCCAAACGAACACAGCCCGGAGACCCCTGGGGCAAAAACGGCTTCCGATGATCAATAGGTGCTTGCTGTGGAACACCTATCCCAAGTGGGGGAAGCCAGCTCAACAAAATGCCACACAGCCAGGTGTAAGAAACAACATTGCCCAGGCACGGTCTAAGCCCCTCACCTCGTCCCTGTGCTTTGGGGAGCCGGAGGGACAGCCGAGGCACACGGCCCTGAGACCCCTTTGCAAAAAGCCGGCTTCCCACGGAGACAGTTTTCCTGAGGTGCACACCCTATCCCAAGTGGTTGTGGCAAGGTAAAGCAAATGCCCTCCACTTCTCTGTAAGAAACCACAGTGCCCAGCCATGTTCTAAGCCCTCCCATCCTCCCTGGGCTTCTGGCAGCAGGAGTGAAAAGAGAGGAGCAGAGCACTGGGACCCGTTTGACAAAACCCGGCTTCCCACGGGAAAGTCTTTCTCCACGTGCAGACATGCTCCCAGGTGCCTGTGGCAAGGGGAAGGAAATGCCATACACTGACCTGGAAGAGACCACAGGGCCCAGGCACAGTCTGAACCCTTCCCTCAACCGGGCGATATTGCTAGCAGGAGTTCAACCCCAACGAACACAGCCCGGAGACCCCTGAGGCAAAAACGGCTTCTGACGAACAAGAGGTGCTTGCTGTGGAACACCTATCCCAAGTGGGGGAAGCCAGCTCAACAAAATGCCACACACCCAGGTGTAAGAAACAACATTGCCCAGGCTTGGTCTAAGCCCCTCACCTCGTCCCTGTGCTTTGGGGAGCCGGAGGGACAGCCGAGGCCCACGACCCTGAGACCCCTTTGCAAAAAGCCGCCTGCCCCAGGAAACAGTTTTCCTGAGGTGCAGACCCTATCCCAAGTGGTTTTGGCAAGGTAAGCAAATGCCCTCCACTTCTCTGGAAGAAACCACAGTGCCCAACCATGTTCTAAGCCCTCCCATCCTCCCTGGGCTTCTGGCAGCAGGAGTGAAAAGAGAGGAGCAGAGCACTGGGCCCCGTTTGACAAAACCCGGCTTCCCACGGGAAAGTCTTTCTCCACGTGCAGACATGCTCCCAGGTGCCTGTGGCAAGGGGAAAGAAATGCCATACACTGACCTGGAAGAGACCACAGGGCCTAGGCACAGTCTGTACCCTTCCCTCAACCCGGCGGTTTTGCTAGCAGGAGTTCAACCCCAACGAACACAGCCCGGAGACCCCTGGGGCAAAAACGGCTTCCGACGATCAATAGGTGCTTGCTGTGGAACACCTATCCCAAGTGGGGGTAGCCAGCTCAACAAAATGCCACACACTCAGGTGTAAGAAACAACATTGCCCAGGCATGGTCTAAGCCCCTCACCTCGTCCCTGTGCTTTGGGGAGCCGGAGGGACAGCCGAGGCCCACGGCCCTGAGACCCCTTTGCAAAAAGCCGGCTTCCCACGGAAACAGTTTTCCTGAGGTGCAGACCCTATCCCAAGTGGTTGTGGCAAGGTAAAGCAAATGCCCTCCACTTCTCTGTAAGAAACCACAGTGCCCAGCCATGTTCTAAGCCCTCCCATCCTCCCTGGGCTTCTGGCAGCAGGAGTGAAAAGAGAGGAGCAGAGCACTGGGACCCGTTTGACAAAAACCGGCTTCCCACGGGAAAGTCTTTCTCCACGTGCAGACATGCTCCCAGGTGCCTGGGGCAAGGGGAAGGAAATGCCATACACTGACCTGGAAGAGACCACAGGGCCCAGGCACAGTCTGAACCCTTCCCTCAACCCGGCGGTTTTGCTAGCAGGACTTCAACCCAAACGAACACAGCCCGGAGACCCCTGGGGCAAAAACGGCTTCCGACGATCAATAGGTGCTTGCTGTGGAACACCTATCCCAAGTGGGGGAAGCCAGCTCAACAAAATGCCACACAGCCAGGTGTAAGAAACAACATTGCCCAGGCACGGTCTAAGCCCCTCACCTCGTCCCTGTGCTTTGGGGAGCCGGAGGGACAGCCGAGGCACACGGCCCTGAGACCCCTTTGCAAAAAGCCGGCTTCCCACGGAGACAGTTTTCCTGAGGTGCACACCCTATCCCAAGTTGTTGTGGCAAGGTAAAGCAAATGCCCTCCACTTCTCTGTAAGAAACCACAGTGCCCAGCCATGTTCTAAACCCTCCCATCCTCCCTGGGCTTCTGGCAGCAGGAGTGAAAAGAGAGGAGCAGAGCACGGGGACCCGTTTGACAAAAACCGGCTTCCAACGGGAAAGTCTTTCTCCACGTGCAGACATGCTCCCAGGTGCCTGTGGCAAGGGGAAGGGAATGCCATACACTGACCTGGAAGAGACCACAGGGCCCAGGCACAGTCTGAACCCTTCCCTCAACCCGGCGGTTTTGCTAGCAGGAGTTCAACCCCAACGAACATAGCCCGGAGACCCCTGGGTCCAAAACGGCTTCCGACGAACAATAGGTGCTTGCTGATGAACACCTATCCCAAGTGGGGGTAGCCAGCTCAACAAAATGCCACAAACCCAGGTGTAAGAAACAACATTGCCCAGGCATGGTCTAAGCCCCTCACCTCGTCCAGTGCTTTGGGGAGCCGGAGGGACAGCCGAGGCACACGGCCCTGAGACCCCTTTGCAAAAAGCCGGCTTCCCACGGAGGCAGTTTTCCTGAGGTGCACACCCTATCCCAAGTGGTTGTGGCAAGGTAAAGCAAATGCCCTCCACTTCTCTGGAAGAAACCACAGTGCCCAACCATGTTCTAAGCCCTCCCATCCTCCCTGGGCTTCTGGCACCAGGAGTGAAAAGAGAGGAGCAGAGCACTGGGACCCGTTTGACAAAACCCAGCTTCCCACGGGAAAGTCTTTCTCCACGTGCAGACATGCTCCCAGGTGCCTGGGCAAGGGGAAGGAAACGCCATACACTGACCTGGAAGAGACCACAGGGCCCAGGCACAGTCTGAACCCTTCCCTCAACCCGGCGGTTTTGCTAGCAGGAGTTCAACCCCAACGAACACAGCCCGGAGACCCCTGGGGCAAAAACGGCTTCCGACGATCAATAGGTGCTTGCTGTGGAACACCTATACCAAGTGGGGGAAGCCAGCTCAACAAAATGCCACACACCCAGGTGTAAGAAACAACATTGCCCAGGCTTGGTCTAAGCCCCTCACCTCGTCCCTGTGCTTTGGGGAGACGGAGGGACAGCCGAGGCCCACGACCCTGAGACCCCTTTGCAAAAAGCCGGCTTCCCAAGGAAACAGTTTTCCTGAGGTGCAGACCCTATCCCAAGTGGTTGTGGCAAGGTAAGTAAATGCCCTCCACTTCTCTGGAAGAAACCACAGTGCCCAACCATGTTCTAAGCCCTCCCATCCTCCCTGGGCTTCTGGCAGCAGGAGTGAAAAGAGAGGAGCAGAGCACGGGGACCCGTTTGACAAAAACCGGCTTCCAACGGGAAAGTCTTTCTCCACGTGCAGACATGCTCCCAGGTGCCTGTGGCAAGGGGAAGGGAATGCCATACACTGACCTGGAAGAGACCACAGGGCCCAGGCACAGTCTGAACCCTTCCCTCAACCCGGCGGTTTTGCTAGCAGGAGTTCAACCCCAACGAACATAGCCCGGAGACCCCTGGGGCAAAAACGGCTTCCGACGAACAATAGGTGCTTGCTGTGGAACACCTATCCCAAGTGCGGGTAGCCAGCTCAACAAAATGCCACACACCCAGGTGTAAGAAACAACATTGCCCAGGCATGGTCTAAGCCCCTCACCTCGTCCCTGTGCTTTGGGGAGTCGGAGGGACAGCCGAGGCACACGGCCCTGAGACCCCTTTGCAAAAAGCCGGCTTCCCACGGAGACAGTTTTCCTGAGGTGCAGACCCTATCCCAAGTGGTTGTGGCAAGGTAAAGCAAATGCCCTCCACTTCTCTGGAAGAAACCACAGTGCTTAGCCATGTTCTAAGCCCTCCCATCCTCCCTGGGCTTCTGGCAGCAGGAGTGAAAAGAGAGGAGCAGAGCACTGGGACCCGTTTGACAAAACCCGGCTTTCCACGGGAAAGTCTTTCTCCACGTGCAGACATGCTCCCAGGTGCCTGGGGCAAGGGGAAGGAAATGCCATACACTGACCTGGAAGAGACCACAGGGCCCAGGCACAGTCTGAACCCTTCCCTCAACCCGGCGGTTTTGCTAGCAGGAGTTCAACCCCAACGAACACAGCCCGGAGACCCCTTGGGCAAAAACGGCTTCCGATGATCAATAGGTGCTTGCTGTGGAACACCTATCCCAAGTGGGGGTAGCCAGCTCAACAAAATGCCACACACCCAGGTGTAAGAAACAACATTGCCCAGGCTTGGTCTAAGCCCCTCACCTCGTCCCTGTGCTTTGGGGAGACGGAGGGACAGCCGAGGCCCACGACCCTGAGACCCCTTTGCAAAAAGCCGGCTTCCCAAGGAAACAGTTTTCCTGAGGTGCAGACCCTATCCCAAGTGGTTGTGGCAAGGTAAGTAAATGCCCTCCACTTCTCTGGAAGAAACCACAGTGCCCAACCATGTTCTAAGCCCTCCCATCCTCCCTGGGCTTCTGGCAGCAGGAGTGAAAAGAGAGGAGCAGAGCACGGGGACCCGTTTGACAAAAACCGGCTTCCAACGGGAAAGTCTCCACGTGCAGACATGCTCCCAGGTGCCTGTGGCAAGGGGAAGGGAATGCCATACACTGACCTGGAAGAGACCACAGGGCCCAGGCACAGTCTGAACCCTTCCCTCAACCCGGCGGTTTTGCTAGCAGGAGTTCAACCCCAACGAACATAGCCCGGAGACCCCTGGGGCAAAAACGGCTTCCGACGAACAATAGGTGCTTGCTGTGGAACACCTATCCCAAGTGCGGGTAGCCAGCTCAACAAAATGCCACACACCCAGGTGTAAGAAACAACATTGCCCAGGCATGGTCTAAGCCCCTCACCTCGTCCCTGTGCTTTGGGGAGTCGGAGGGACAGCCGAGGCACACGGCCCTGAGACCCCTTTGCAAAAAGCCGGCTTCCCACGGAGACAGTTTTCCTGAGGTGCAGACCCTATCCCAAGTGGTTGTGGCAAGGTAAAGCAAATGCCCTCCACTTCTCTGGAAGAAACCACAGTGCTTAGCCATGTTCTAAGCCCTCCCATCCTCCCTGGGCTTCTGGCAGCAGGAGTGAAAAGAGAGGAGCAGAGCACTGGGACCCGTTTGACAAAACCCGGCTTTCCACGGGAAAGTCTTTCTCCACGTGCAGACATGCTCCCAGGTGCCTGGGGCAAGGGGAAGGAAATGCCATACACTGACCTGGAAGAGACCACAGGGCCCAGGCACAGTCTGAACCCTTCCCTCAACCCGGCGGTTTTGCTAGCAGGAGTTCAACCCCAACGAACACAGCCCGGAGACCCCTTGGGCAAAAACGGCTTCCGATGATCAATAGGTGCTTGCTGTGGAACACCTATCCCAAGTGGGGGTAGCCAGCTCAACAAAATGCCACACACCCAGGTGTAAGAAACAACATTGCCCAGGCACGGTCTAAGCCCCTCACCTCGTCCCTGTGCTTTGGGGAGCCGGAGGGACAGCCGAGGCACACGGCCCTGAGACCCCTTTGCAAAAAGCCGGCTTCCCACGGAGACAGTTTTCCTGAGGTGCAGACCCTATCCCAAGTGGTTGTGGCAAGGTAAAGCAAATGCCCTCCACTTCTCTGGAAGAAACCACAGTGCCCAGCCATGTTCTAAGCCCTCCCATCCTCCCTGGGCTTCTGGCAGCAGGAGTGAAAAGAGAGGAGCAGAGCACTGGGACCCGTTTGACAAAACCCGGCTTCCCACGGGAAAGTCTTTCTCCACGTGCAGACATGCTCCCAGGTGCCTGTGGCAAGGGGAAGGAAATGCCATACACTGACCTGGAAGAGACCACAGGGCCCAGGCACAGTCTGAACCCTTCCCTCAACCGGGCGATTTTGCTAGCAGGAGTGCAACCCCAACGAACACAGCCCGGAGACCCCTGGGGCAAAAACGGCTTCCGACGATCAATAGTTGCTTGCTGTGGAACACCTATCCCATGTGGGGGAAGCCAGCTCAACAAAATGCCACACACCCAGGTGTAAGAAACAACATTGCCCAGGCTTGGTCTAAGCCCCTCACCTCGTCCCTGTGCTTTGGGGAGCCGGAGGGACAGCCGAGGCCCACGACCCTGAGACCCCTTTGCAAAAAGCCGCCTTCCCAAGGAAACAGTTTTCCTGAGGTGCAGACCCTATCCCAAGTGGTTGTGGCAAGGTAAGCAAATGCCCTCCACTTCTCTGGAAGAAACCACAGTGCCCAGCCATGTTCTAAGCCCTCCCATCCTCCCTGGGCTTCTGGCAGCAGGAGTGAAAAGAGAGGAGCAGAGCACTGGGACCCGTTTGACAAAACCCGGCTTCCCACGGGAAAGTCTTTCTCCACGTGCAGACATGCTCCCAGGTGCCTGTGGCAAGGGGAAGGAAATGCCATACACTGACCTGGAAGAGACCACAGGGCCCAGGCACAGTCTGAACCCTTCCCTCAACCGGGCGATATTGCTAGCAGGAGTTCAACCCCAACGAACACAGCCCGGAGACCCCTGCGGCAAAAACGGCTTCCGACGATCAATAGTTGCTTGCTGTGGAACACCTATCCCAAGTGGGGGAAGCCAGCTCAACAAAATGCCACACACCCAGGTGTAAGAAACAACATTGCCCAGGCTTGGTCTAAGCCCCTCACCTCGTCCCTGTGCTTTGGGGAGCCGGAGGGACAGCCGAGGCCCACGACCCTGAGACCCCTTTGCAAAAAGCCGCCTTCCCAAGGAAACAGTTTTCCTGAGGTGCAGACCCTATCCCAAGTGGTTGTGGCAAGGTAAGCAAATGCCCTCCACTTCTCTGGAAGAAACCACAGTGCCCAACCATGTTCTAAGCCCTCCCATCCTCCCTGGGCTTCTGGCAGCAGGAGTGAAAAGAGAGGAGCAGAGCACTGGGCCCCGTTTGACAAAACCCGGCTTCCCACGGGAAAGTCTTTCTCCACGTGCAGACATGCTCCCAGGTGCCTGTGGCAAGGGGAAAGAAATGCCATACACTGACCTGGAAGAGACCACAGGGCCTAGGCACAGTCTGTACCCTTCCCTCAACCCGGCGGTTTTGCTAGCAGGAGTTCAACCCCAACGAACACAGCCCGGAGACCCCTGGGGCAAAAACGGCTTCCGACGATCAATAGGTGCTTGCTGTGGAACACCTATCCCAAGTGGGGGTAGCCAGCTCAACAAAATGCCACACACTCAGGTGTAAGAAACAACATTGCCCAGGCATGGTCTAAGCCCCTCACCTCGTCCCTGTGCTTTGGGGAGCCGGAGGGACAGCCGAGGCCCACGGCCCTGAGACCCCTTTGCAAAAAGCCGGCTTCCCACGGAAACAGTTTTCCTGAGGTGCAGACCCTATCCCAAGTGGTTGTGGCAAGGTAAAGCAAATGCCCTCCACTTCTCTGTAAGAAACCACAGTGCCCAGCCATGTTCTAAGCCCTCCCATCCTCCCTGGGCTTCTGGCAGCAGGAGTGAAAAGAGAGGAGCAGAGCACTGGGACCCGTTTGACAAAAACCGGCTTCCCACGGGAAAGTCTTTCTCCACGTGCAGACATGCTCCCAGGTGCCTGGGGCAAGGGGAAGGAAATGCCATACACTGACCTGGAAGAGACCACAGGGCCCAGGCACAGTCTGAACCCTTCCCTCAACCCGGCGGTTTTGCTAGCAGGAGTTCAACCCCAACGAACCCAGCCCGGAGACCCCTGGGGCATAAACGGCTTCCGAGGAACAATAGGTGCTTGCTGTGGAACACCTATCCCAAGTGGGGTAGCCAGCTCAACAAAATGCCACACACCCAGGTGTAAGAAACAACATTGCCTTGGCTTGGTCTAAGACCCTCACCTCGTCCCTGTGCTTTGGGGAGCCGGAGGGACAGCCGAGGCCCACGACCCTGAGACCCCTTTGCAAAAAGCCGGCTTCCCACGGAAACAGTTTTCCTGAGGGGCAGACCCTATCCCAAGTGGTTGTGGCAAGGTAAAGCAAATGCCCTCCACTTCTCTGGAAGAAACCACAGTGCCCAACCATGTTCTAAGCCCTCCCATCCTCCCTGGGCTTCTGGCAGCAGGAGTGAAAAGAGAGGAGCAGAGCACTGGGACCCGTTTGACAAAACCCGGCTTCCCACGGGAAAGTCTTTCTCCACGTGCAGACATGCTCCCAGGTGCCTGGGCAAGGGGAAGGAAACGCCATACACTGACCTGGAAGAGACCACAGGGCCCAGGCACAGTCTGAACCCTTCCCTCAACCCGGCGGTTTTGCTAGCAGGAGTTCAACCCCAACGAACACAGCCCGGAGACCCCTGGGGCAAAAACGTCTTCCGACGGACAATAGGTGCTTGCTGTAGAACACCTATCCCAAGTGGGGGTAGCCAGCTCAACAAAATGCCACACACCCAGGTGTAAGAAACAACATTGCCCTGGCTTGGTCTAAGCCCCTCACCTCGTCCCTGTGCTTTGGGGAGCCGGAGGGACACCTGAGGCCCACGGCCCTGAGACCTCTTTGCAAAAAGCCGGCTTCCCACCGAAAGAGTTTTCCTGAGGTGCACACCCTATCCCAAGTGGTTGTGGCAAGGTAAAGCAAATGCCCTCCACTTCTCTGTAAGAAACCACAGTGCCCAGCCATGTTCTAAGCCCTCCCATCCTCCCTGGGCTTCTGGCAGCAGGAGTGAAAAGAGAGGAGCAGAGCACGGGGACCCGTTTGACAAAAACCGGCTTCCAACGGGAAAGTCTTTCTCCACGTGCAGACATGCTCCCAGGTGCCTGTGGCAAGGGGAAGGAAATGCCATACACTGACCTGGAAGAGACCACAGGGCCTAGGCACAGTCTGAACCCTTCCCTCAACCCGGCGGTTTTGCTAGCAGGAGTTCAACCCCAACGAACACAGCCCGGAGACCCCTGAGGCAAAAACGGCTTCCGACGAACAATAGGCGCTTGCTGTGGAAAACCAATCCCAAGTGGGGGTAGCCAGCTCAACAAAATGCCACACACCCAGGTGTAAGAAACAACATTGCACAGGCATGGTCTAAGCCCCTCACCTCGTCCCTGTGCTTTGGGGAGCTGGAGGGACACCCGAGGCACACGGCCCTGAGACCCCTTTGCAAAAAGCCGGCTTCCCACGGAAACAGTTTTCCTGAGGTGCAGACCCTATCCCAAGTGGTTGTGGCAAGGTAAAGCAAATGCCCTCCACTTCTCTGGAAGAAACCACAGTGCCCAGCCATGTTCTAAGCCCTTCCATCCTCCCTGGGCTTCTGGCAGCAGGAGTGAAAAGAGAGGAGCAGAGCACTGGGACCCGTTTGACAAAACCCGGCTTCCCACGGGAAAGTCTTTCTCCACGTGCAGACATGCTCCCAGGTGCCTGGGGCAAGGGGGAGGAAACGCCATACACTGACCTGGAAGAGACCACAGGGCCCAAGCACAGTCTGAACCCTTCCCTCAACCCGGCGGTTTTGCTAGCAGGAGTTCAACCCCAACGAACACAGCCCGGAGACCCCTGGGGCAAAAACGGCTTCCGACGATCAATAGGTGCTTGCTGTGGAACACCTATCCCAAGTGGGGGAAGCCAGCTCAACAAAATGCCACACACCCAGGTGTAAGAAACAACATTGCCTTGGCTTGGTCTAAGCCCCTCACCTCGTCCCTGTGCTTTGGGGAGCCGGAGGGACAGCCGCGGCCCACGACCCTGAGACCCCTTTGCAAAAAGCCGGCTTCCCAAGGAAACAGTTTTCCTGAGGTGCAGACCCTATCCCAAGTGGTTGTGGCAAGGTAAAGCAAATGCCCTCCACTTCTCTGGAAGAAACCACAGTGCCCAACCATGTTCTAAGCCCTCCCATCCTCCCTGGGCTTCTGGCAGCAGGAGTGAAAAGAGAGGAGCAGAGCACTGGGACCCGTTTGACAAAACCCGGCTTCCCACGGGAAAGTCTTTGTCCACGTGCAGACATGCTCCCAGGTGCCTGGGCAAGGGGAAGGAAACGCCATACACTGACCTGGAAGAGACCACAGGGCCCAGGCACAGTCTGAACCCTTCCCTCAACCCGGCGGTTTTGCTAGCAGGAGTTCAACCCCAACGAACACAGCCCGGAGACCCCTGGGGCAAAAACGGCTTCCGACGATCAATAGGTGCTTGCTGTGGAACACCTATCCCAAGTGGGGGAAGCCAGCTCAACAAAATGCCACACACCCAGGTGTAAGAAACAACATTGCCCAGGCACGGTCTAAGCCCCTCACCTCGTCCCTGTGCTTTGGGGAGCCGGAGGGACAGCCGAGGCACACGGCCCTGAGACCCCTTTGCAAAAAGCCGGCTTCCCACGGAGACAGTTTTCCTGAGGTGCACACCCTATCCCAAGTGGTTGTGGCAAGGTAAAGCAAATGCCCTCCACTTCTCTGTAAGAAACCACAGTGCCCAGCCATGTTCTAAGCCCTCCCATCCTCCCTGGGCTTCTGGCAGCAGGAGTGAAAAGAGAGGAGCAGAGCACTGGGACCCGTTTGACAAAAATCGGCTTCCCACGGGAAAGTCTTTCTCCACGTGCAGACATGCTCCCATGTGCCTGTGGCAAGGGGAAGGAAATGCCATACACTGACCTGGAAGAGACCACAGGGCCCACACACAGTCTGAACCCTTCCCTCAACCCGGCGGTTTTGCTAGCAGGAGTTCAACCCCAACGAACACAGCCCGGAGACCCCCTGGGGCCCAAACGGCTTCCGACGAACACTATGCTCTTGCTGTGGAAAACCTATCCTGAGTGGGGGTAGCCAGGTCAACTAAATGCCACACACCCAGGTGGAAGAAACAACATGGCACAGGCATGGTCTAAGCCCCTCACCTCGTCCCTGTGCTCTGCGGAGCCAGAATGACCCCCGAGGCCCACGGCCCTGAGGCCCGTTGGGCAGAAAGCCGGCTTCCCACGGAAACAGCTTTCCTGAGGTGCAGACCCTATCCCAAGGGTGCATCAAGGGAAAGCCAATGCCATCCCCTTCTCTGGAAGAAACCCCAGTGCCCAGCCATGTTCTAAGCCCTCCCTTCCTCCCTGGGCTTCTGGCAGCAGTAGTGAAAAGAGAGGAGCACAGCACTGGGACCCGTTTGACAGAAACCAGCTTCCCACGAGGAAGCCTTTCTCCACGTGCAGACATGCTCCCCAGTGCCTGTGGCAAGGTGAAGGAAATGCCATATACTGACCTGGAAGAGACCACAGGGCACAGGCACAGTATGAGCCCTTCCCTCCTCCCGGCGATTTTGCTAGCAAGAGTTCATCCCCAACAAACACAGCCCGGAGACCCCCTGGGGCCCAAACGGCTTCCGACGAACACTACGCTCTTGCTGCGGAAAACCTATCCCAAGTGGGGGTAGCCAGGTCAACAAAATGCCACACACCCAGGTGGAAGAAACAACATGGCCCAGTCATGGTCTAAGCCCCTCACCTAGTCCCTGTGCTGTGGGGAGCGGGAGGGACGCCCGAAGCCCACGGCCCTGAGGCCCGTTGGGCAGAAAGCCGGCTTCCCACGGAAACAGCTTTCCCTAGGTGCAGACCCTATCCCAAGGGGTGGTGGCAAGGGAAAGCAAATGCCATCCCATTCTCTGGAAGAAACCCCAGTGCCCTGCCTTGTTCTAAGCCCTCCCCTCCTCCCTGGGCTTCTGGCAGCAGGAGTGAAAAGAAAGGAGAACAGCACGGGGACCCGTTTGTCAGAAACTGGCTTCCCACGAGGAAGTCCTTCTCCACGTGCAGACATGCTCCCCAGTGCCTGTGGCAAGGTGGAGGAAATGCCATACACTGACCTGGAAGAGACCACAGTGCCCAGGCACAGTCTGAGCCCTTCCCTCATCCAGGCGGTTTTGCTAGCAGGAGTTTAACCCAAAGGAACACAGCCTGGAGACCCCCTGGGCCCCAACCAGCTTGCAACGAACACTAAGCTCTTGCTGTGGAAAACCTATCCCAAGTGGGGGTAGCCAGGTCAACAAAATGCCAGACACCCAGGTGGAAGAAACAACATGGCCCAGGCATGGTCTAAGCCCCTCACGTCGTCCCTGTGCTCTGGGGAATCGGAGGGACCCCCGAGGCCCACGGCCCTGAGGCCCGTTGGGCAGAAAGCCGGCTTCCCACGGAAACAGCTTTCCTGAGGTGCAGACCCTATCCCAAGGGGTGGTGGCAAGAGAAAGCAAATGCCATCCCCTCTCTGGAAGAAACCCCAGTGCCCAGCCATGTTCTAAGCCCTCCCCTCCTCCCTGGGCTTCGGGTAGCCGGAGTAAAAAGAGAGGAGCACAGCCCTGGGACACGTTTGAGAGAAATCGGCTTCCCAGGAGGAAGTCCTTCTCCATGTGCAGACATGCTCCCCGGTGCCTGTGGCAAGGGGAAGGAAATGCCATACACTGACCTGGAAGTGACCACAGGGCCCAGGCACAGTCTGAGCCCTTCCCTCATCCCGGCGGTTTTGCTAGCAGGAGTTCAACTCCAACGAAGACAGCCC